>NC_142010.1:233959169-234286669 GCF_049901735.1 Notechis scutatus
CTTCTTGGACAAAGAATGGAATGGCCAATGAGGTTTAATTCATTGCTGACTTTTCTCTTTGAGTTTCAAGAAAATATAATTTATCTGAGTTAATCTGGATTTAATCATCATCCTTCTTATAAATTGTTACATACATATATTGCTTTTTGTGAAATTTATTCTCCTTGTTGACAGGCCTGACAGACATTTATCATCCACTTCCTCGAAGACTTTCTGAAATTAACTATTGCCAATAGTAGTATATTAGATTCTATTCAAAAAGAACAAATTTCCATTCATCTGGAATACCTGCTGAGTATTTGTAAAAAAGATAAAACCTGAGTACTGTAGTGGGTCATAATTCTTTATGTATTTGTTTATAGAGTTTGATAAATGTTCTGAAATAGCCATTGAAATCCCTGTAGTAGGCAGTGGCTTGGGGAATTTGTTGAATGGATTAAGAAGATGTAAGAATTAATATTAGGGGCAGTTTCATAATTTTTCAAGAGAATTTGCACATGCTGTCTGATATTCCCAGGCGGACATGTATTTTCAGGAGGAACAGATGGAACTGAACACTGAGTTTGGGGATGTTAATAATCAAAAGTGCATTTTTAAATTATCATGCATATTATTGTGAGAAATGTTACTTTCATTGTTGTTGTTGTGGATATCTAAAACAACCTGCCCATTAAATTAACAGCTAATTTGGGTAAAGAGCTGCTTTAACATACATATTTTGTTCCTTACATTGTGAATACAATTTTTTTTTTATTTTAGCAGCTGTCGTGCCTTTGAGCACACAAATATTGAGCCAGAACTTCAAAGTACTCTTACTAATAGTTTGGTATTCTGTAGATACACCATTAGCTTTCATATATGTTTTTGTGGTAGTATTTATAATTCATAAACCACACATTTTTCGTACACACCCAGGAACTTGTTGAAATTTGAAAAAAACGCTCTAGGCATTGTTGTTATTTATTACTACTAACCTTCCTCCTCTTTAGGGTTTCAGAGCTTAGTCAGGCAAGGATCCAACATCCCAATCCTCTTCTGTAGAGTGTTAACCTTTTCTGGTTTTATTCTTAAGTCTGGAAAATGACAGCCTTGTGAATTGTATTTAATAAAAATCAAAAATGTGCAGAGCAGGTGGCTTATGAAATATTATTAATTGTATAAATTGCATGATGGAACTAAACAATTTTTTTGTCCCTCCCACTATTTAGCAACAAATTACGGTCATTTTCTTTCTTTTTAGGTTAATTTGAAAGGTGCGTGTTATCATGGGCTGCTTTTTCAAGAAGAACTAGATTCTAGTTAGAAGTTCTAGCTAAAGATAGAAGTTGTTTACAAAGGTATAATTGATCTGATGAAAAAAAAGTATCAAAGCATATAGAATCAGGCTCAAATTATATTTTGGACATAATATGCAAAGACCTAGCTATTTGAAGAAGTCTATAATGCTGGGATGGGAAAGATGGAAGGAAAGAGAAGAGGTAGCCAGCAGCAAGATGAATAAACTCAATTGTAACTGTGATGGACATACTGCAGGACAACATGAAGGAGCAGGTTGGAGAAAGATCCTCCTGGAAAAAAATCTGTGTGCCAATTTGATGGCATATAATAAATCAGTCAATGAAAAAAGTTAAAAGATAAGCAAACCTAGAAGTCCTTGTGGTTCAGTGGTTAGAATGCAGTATTACAGCCAAATGCTGCCCACAGCCAGGAGTTCAAACCTGATAGGGCTCAAGGTTGACTCAACTTTCCATCCTTCAGAGGTCAGTAAAATAAGAACCCAGATTGTTGCAGGTAACATGCTGACATTTTAAACCACCCAGAGAATGCTGTACAGCACTTTGGAGCAGTATATTATTGCTATTACTATTATTGCTATTACTAAATGCAATGGAACAAATAGTTACTGACTGAAGCAGAAAAAGGCATTACTTCAATATTCTTTGAGAAATATGAATCATGAATGTTCTTACTCAACATGACCACTGCAGAAAACGAAATTTTAATTTTCAACCAAGAGATCATTATTATTGCTACCGATTGCTAATAGTAGCAGTAACAAGAGAAGTATCTGTTTTAAGCTGGAATTCCACCAAAACACACCAAAAAAAAAAAAAAAAAAATTACCAAAAAAGCAGGAGGGGAAAAAAGTTATGCATAACTTTTATAAGCATAAAATATAAGCATATTAATGTGCATAACAGGAATCTTGATTTTCTAGATAGCTGTTCCTTAGGCAAGGAAATGCATAAATATGTAGGATTTAATCTAGACATTCTATGAATGAGGTTTATCTCATAAGGAATTCCTGTTCACGGAGGGTGGAAGAAAACGCTTGCCAGACTCTGATTTTCATTCCTACTTGAGAAGGACTCACTGGAAGAACATGGAAAAGGAGCAGGGAGGTTGCAGGGCATAAGAGAAGCAGTGGGAGTAGCCATTCTTCTCCCTTAGATCAATGTTCCTTCATCTTGGCAGCTTTCAAAATTCCCCAGTCAACATGCTGGGGCCACACATCTTAAAGTTTCTACAGTTAAGAAACACTGCTTTAGAGTTTAAATCCATCTTTTCTAATCTGGTATTCTTCAAATGTGTTGGCCTTAATGAATGGATCTTTTAGAACCCACTTTCCAAGACATCAGGAAATAACAGACTGGGGAAAATTGCCCTACAATCTATATTTCTATATCTATATTCTATTTCTATATATAATCTATATGGACAACTTAATAAATATGGAATAGAAAAATGTTTTTTTCAAGCCGTCAGCAGTCAAGTGGGAAATAAGATATGTTAACATTTCACCTTTCAACATATTTGCTATAGAAACATAATATCTTTATATTACTGAAATTCATACATTTATGTACTTCATCTGAAATAGATATTCTACTAAATACTATCTTGATAAGCTTGATTCAGACAATACATGATGTACACGAGCTGTAATTTGTCCAGGTTGAGGATTCTTTTGTGAAACTCAAATCTTCGTATCGGAAATAGTTAACATAGTCATTGTGATTTTAAATTCATGGAAAGTTTTTTTTTAAGTGGCTACAGCTTGTTGAAATTATACAATGTTGAGTGCTGACAGATAAATGGCTCAATGGTTTTGGATGTAACATAGTACAATCTAAGTGACTTTAAGATAAGGGTGCAGTAGCTAATAGTAGTAGCTATTATCTTATTGAAACATAAATTGATGCTAAAAATCTCAGGGAGCAATGACCAGATTTTTGTTAAGTTATGTTTATGATTGTAACTCAATTCTCTCTGTCTCTCTGTATTCTCTCTCTCTCTCTATGTATATATGTATAGCAGGGACAGATCACATTTATAATATGGTAAGTATGAGAAAATAAATCAATTTATTTCTCTCTCTTTCTAAAATTAGTGTGTTTAATTACAGCATGGTTGATCAGGCTGCCATACTTGGCAGGCCTTGTCTTGGCTTGGAAGTGATGCAGGGATTCTGTCTGGTTCATTCTTCACTGATGGAATTCTACCAGCAAATACCAAGAAAGGAAAATAGGTTGGGAAGTTGAAAACATCTCTAAATAAGGCAATAGCAAATCACATAATCCAGTTACTGAAAAAATTGCATTACTAAGTCACCTTAGTAAAACCTGATTTGAGGGTTCTTGATTTTTTTTTTCCTTGCTACATTATTGTTTTCCATTAGCACCTGTAGGGTTTTCATTCCGGTGTGCAGAATTTAGGAAGAAAGACATCTAACTACTCTGTATGTCTTTTCTGAACTATATAATTCCTTAACTACAATAGATGGCACTTGTATTTTTAAACCCTGCATGTTAAATGGCACTGTCGTTTATTTCATCTCTATATTCATATTTCATTTGATGATAAATAATCCCAACTGGCTATTGGGATTGCATCTGTTTTTCTACCTTAAAACACTATCTACTGAATCAAAAATTGTAATCCTAGCTCAGTATAAAATAGTCCCCCCCCCCCACCCCCAGAAGTCTGCTTTCTGCTTTTCTCTTTCTATAGCATTCTTCTATGTTGGATAATCACTGTTTTTAATTGCGTCTCCATACAATCTTAAGTTACAGGACAAGATAAAATAAACTACTTGTGGTTGACTGCTACATGGTGCTAAAATAAAAGCAGATGAGAGCTGCATTTTGAAGGCACTGAAAAGCTATGAAAGATCTATGGATTTTAAAAGAAGTTCCAAGAAGAAGAAAAAACCACGTGAAAATAATTAAATGCTTACACTCAGCATAAACTTTGGAAGGGAATTTGACCACAGATCACTTTAGAGTAGCAACCACATTTTAATACAGAGAAAAACACTTCATCTAAATAAACTCAAACCTGTCCTTAAAAGCTGATCAGAATCCAGTAAGGCTCTAATCGATTCAATCTCTAAATTTATTTAATTGGATGTGGCTTCATTGCAATCTGTTGAAGTCCGAGTTTAGAATAAAGCAACTCAAGAGAGGGTAATACCGTGTTTCTCACAAAATAAGGCTGGGCCTTTTTTTTTTTTTTTTTTGAGCCCTGAAAAAAATGGCTAGGACATCTTTTCAGGGGTGAATTAATTCCCCCCCCCCCCGCACACCAGCGCTGTCTCCAACAACAGCATCTGAGTCACTCCTGCTTTTCCCCCATCCCCGTAACAACAGGGGAAAAAAAAGATTTTGAGGTACCTGGGAGCACCGCACGCTGTGTTTTGGTTTAATCCCGAGCGGCTGGGTGGGCATGAGAAGAGCCGAGCGAGTGTCTCTGCTGCTGCTACCCTTGGTGCTCCAGCCTCGGGCTCTGCAAGTTTGCAAAAGTCCTGGTGCGCAGCCCGTTTCTGTATTCCAAGCGGCCAGGCCGAGCTGCAGCTGTCCCTCTCTCGCCAGCGCCATCTCCAATAACAGCAGCAGCAGCGGCGGGAACCGTGGAAGTTACGGAGGCGGCTCCCCCACCCAAGAAGCAGCTAAAATGCGGCACTCCTAATGGCAAGTTTCCCCCCCTGCTCTCCCCCCCAATTTAGCATGTTTTAAACTAGGCCTAAATTTGGGGGGAGGGGCTTAATTTCATTTTATGCCTAGAAAACATGCTGGGTCTTCCTATTGAGGGGGCGTATTGTTGGAGAAACATGGTATAAAAGTAACAAGAACAGGTAATGACAAGTAGCTGAGCTGAATTTTCAAGTTCCCATTTTACTGTGAATGAACATGTAGAAGAAAGAAGATATCAGGATCATCTTTATTTTATATTCATTTTTTACATCAATTGGCTCCCAGTATCTGGGCAGTCTATAAATAAAAACACACTAAACAATAACATAATGCAAAATAAGAACAAAAGTTGCCCCCCTTCCCTCAAAAATCAAGGGAACAAGGTGGTTATTCCTCTGGACCTATTTGAAGAGGTCTCAATGTACTGTAATTCTATATTTAAATATAAATTTATTTTAACATTATACATTTTGTAAACCACGCCCACTAATTAAAATGTTGATTTTAATAAATGAAGCTTTAGGAAAAAATATATTGACAGATGCAATTAGAAAATCTTTACAAAATGTTTTATTGTTGCCATTTAGCACCATCAAGATTGGCCAAGATATATCCAAATATGAGTCCAATATATTGGAAGTGTAAACTAACAACTGGTACTTTCTTTCATATGTGATGGTTGTGCCCCAAAGTCAAAAAATTCTGGAATAAAATTAAAATTTGGCTGCAAGAAATAATGAATGAAAAAATAGAACTCAAACCAGAAATGTTTTTATTAGGGATAATTACAGGCGAATATAAAAAAGAAATTGAATATCTTATAATACATATTCTGACAGCAGCGAGAATAACCTACGCTCAAAATTAGAAACTGGAGGATAATCCCACGGATAATATGTTAATTTAAAAAATTATGGATTGTGCGGAAATGAATAAGCTTACTATGGAGTTGCAAGAGAAGGAAAAAAAAGAATTCTATACGGTCTAGGAGAAATTGTATGCTTGGATAGACAACAGGAATAATAGATAATGTATAAGGTAAATGTGAACAATGTATATATGTATATAGATATGAATAAGGGAAGATGGGAAAAACCGATGCTACAACAAATTGCAAAAATTGTAAACATGTTTGTGGTTTTTTTTACATTTGTAAAACTTTAATAACAATTATTTAAAAAAAAAAAGAAAATGTCTGGATGTGGTAGAATGTAGGTGCTCAAGTGACAAATCTTAAAAGATCCTGCAAATTACCCATACAATACCACAAGTTTACTTCTTTTTCAATCATCTAGGTCCAAAGGACTAACCGTACATATATATCTATGGCTTTCACATTACATAGAATAGATCAGAGGTCTCCAAACTTGGTAACTTTAAGACTTGTGGACTTCAACTCCCAGAATTCTGGGAATTGAAATCCACAAGTCTTAAAGTTGCCAAGTTTGGGGACCCCTGGAATAGATCAAACACTAACAACTATTAGTGAGATGGAGACAAGCACACAGAAGTATACTGCAACTGGGGAAAAACCCAACATTTATTAATATTTACTAACACAATGGTATGGTTAAGCCATGGCAAGGGCTGTTGAACTGGCAACTGGAGCAGTATCTCACAGTAATGTTATTAATTGCAAGTAGTTTTTTGAGAAGGGATAAAGATGTTTGTCTCTTATTTACCTTGATAGGTTATTTCTTACTGCAGAGTAAATGCTCTGACTTTCCCTCTTTTGGCTACTGTGTTGAAGGTCATCAAAACACTGTAAAGTAAAATATCTCTTTTGTTCTTTAAGACACAGCTTTTGTAAGGGATGCATCACACAAAGCATTATAGAAGCAGATTCATTCCTTCAAAGCTTTGTAGAGGCTAATGGGAGATGGGTCACAGCAGGTGGCTGCAGAGAATTATCATTAACTGATCTTGAAATAAGCTAAGCAGAGTGAGATCTGTTTAATACTTGAATTGGAGACGACCAAGAAATCCCATGGCTATATGCACTTTGAAGCAACTTCCATAATACATCCCAAAAATCTACCTGGACACAGACATATAATAATTAAACAATCAAGTTTGATTCCAATCTTTGATGGGATACAACTATTTTCCATAGTTAATAAATTATGTAAGCTCGTGCTCTGTAGGATGTTCAGTTCTACTTTTGCCATCCTTGCTCTATTGCTACCCTGTAATGTTTGCTGATAGTTGTGTGTCTGTGTGGACAGTTTCATATGATCCTTTGTTCATTATCAGCCAAAATCAATGGTAATTTCCAGAAGTATTACATTTATATACTGTTTTCCTCAGAAATTTTAGATGAAATGTTTGATACAGATAGATGACTTAATAATTTTCTAAACATGCACAGGGCTCATCCATACAATATCCATGCCTACCATTTTTTAAATAGAGGTCATCACAACAGAGCTTCTAATTTTGCCAGCCTGTTTTTGAAACAGGTTACAGCTGGATCAAATTGAACTGGAAACAAATGAGGTTTTCCAGGGGAAAAGAAGAGGATCGGGGTAAAACGTGGTCTACTCAGGAGGAGAGGATCAGGGTAAAATGTGGTTTACTCGGGAGGAGAGGGCCACAATCCTCTTCATGGGTTGCAGGTGTGAGATCTGCATAAGAGTTTGGACCTGCGTGCAAACAGATGCTGGAGACAAATTAGTGTTTTATTACTAAAGAAGGTTTATCTTGGTTGGCATTCTTCCAACGGACTGTACCTGGTTATCTTCCTGAAGTTGGCAGTTATCTATCCTGGTCTGTTGGGAACTTTATTCAGTGTGATTTGTTTTTGTTTTTTGCTTCCTTATTGGTTCTTTGAATTTGAACTGTTTTTCTTTCCTTTGAAATGTTACTTTGAAAATAGTTTACCCCTCTACTGTGAACAATTAAACAGTGAAGCCAGGTTGAAGGCATTAAAGGACTTTTATTTACATTTTGCTTTTTGTTATATTTCTGATATACTCTGAGTCATCACACCAAATCTTGTTGCCCAGCTTGGCACCAATAAGTATATATCAGATTTTCTAGCTCTCAGAAAAAGCGGTGAACAGAGCAGTGATGTCCATTTGTGTATGTGTGTCAAATTTGCAACAGAGCAAATTTACAATGCAAACTACATTTCTTTTGAATGTGTATGTATCCACTGCTGATTCCTATCAACTGGTATTTAAGGGATTTAATTTATATCCCTTTCCTCCACAAATTTATCTCCTCTTTTAAGCCCATCTGAAATGATTTCCTGTGATGCAATAAAATGCTACTGTGGCTCTCAAGTAGACATTGTTTAATTGTCAGCCATGCATTGCACAGGAGCAATTGTATCTGAGCTTTTTTTCATATGCTAAAAGGTCATCATTTGCACACTGAAGCCACTCAGAGTGACAAAATGATATATAATTATAGGATCAGTTCAAAGGGAACAATGAATCTCAGAGAATGGGCAGCAAGACCAAAAATAAATATGAAATAAATTATGAGGAATAAAGTTTTATATACAGTGCTTTTAGTCTGATGGGTTTTAATGTCATTATTACATTTACACTTTCCCATTGCTAGGGTATTTTCTAGTCTCTTACAGAAATCTTTTTTTTACTTTCTGAAGAAAAGCTGATGAATTTTTCACTTTTGACAGATAATACTTAATTATCCTTCATTTTTCAAATTGGTTTGAAAGCCTTTAGGAATTATTTTTGTGTGTGTGGGGACAGAGAATTCATCCTGCACCCTCCCTATTTCCAGTGTTCTTTTCAGTATAAGCCAAAATTGCACGATAACTTTTCCAAAGATTATTCTTCTGGGATGAGTATTAACAAGTGGCGTGGAATGATCTGTCTTTTTCCTTTCAGGAAAAAAGTAATTTGAGTCATTCTCAGTGCAGCCTGCTGCTCCCATTTCATATCCTGAAAGTCTGTTTGCCTCCTCCGCATCCCAGCATCCAAACAGCTGAAACTCATGGCCTGCCAAACTCCAGGCAGTGAGAGGACAGCTCATCTGTGCCAAGAACAGCCTTGAGAAAAGAAAGAAACCAGCCAGCAAGATGGGACAATGGGTTGCTAGCTACACACACACACAAACACAAGAACTATGACATCTTGAATTTTTCAATGTTCAACTTCAATTCTTGAAATAGTGAGAAGTTACATACATTAAAAGAAGTTGAAACTTAGGAAATATGGTACAAACATCAGTTAAGGCAGTTATAAAAAGTAGCCTTATTGGACAATGAGGCTTCTGGTCAATGCACATAAGTTATCTTTTTAAAAATGAAACATTTCTTTGTACAGTACTGCAGTCTATAACAACCATTGTTAAATGCTGCTTGGTTTCTAACATCCCTGCCCTTCATAATTCAGTTATGCCTGCGTAGTGGTAGATTTTATATTTATATAAATGTAAATCAGTAATTTCTGCAGGCAATTCTGACTATTTTATTACTGAGCATATTAAATTCACTCATCACATAAACACAGTCCAGAGTGAGCCATTGAGTGTCAGCACCTAATTTAAATTCATATGACAAGGAATTCTGAGAAACAAACAGCTAGTGAAATAGGCTAGGACAAAAAGGAGAACATAAAAGAAGAAAGACAGATACAGGGAACTGACTTCCTGGGTAATAGCAGGGAAAAAGGAGGATTATGAACACAACCACTGCATAATTTTGTTCAGGAATGAAGCATCAAGCAAAACTGGGAGGAAATGTAAGGACTATTAGAATGTAATACCGTGTTTCTCACAAAATAATCCCAAAACAGCATATGGACAGTGGAATTCCAGATGGAGATCATGGCTGTAGTTGACTGGAGAGGGCTGATAGGCATTTCAGTTGCATGTTCTGAAAAGGATTTTCAAAAATTGAACAGTTAGTTTTGATGCTTATTATAAACAGTATAACAAGCTACATGGAAATCCCTTACCAATGCCAACCTTTACTGATCTCACCTACTTAATAGCTGAATGGAAATCTAAAAGTTGTAGACTTAATTGGAAGTGAAAGAAAAATTCCAGAAGAAGGCAATAGCAACCATCTTCCATATTATTGATAAGAAAATAATACTGACTTTTTTATGTAGTCCACAGAAAAAGTTACAGAGAATTCTACCAGAGATGAAAGATGCTACCCTTAAGTCTTTTGTCCTTACAGGAGTCTAGAAATATTTCTGTTGCTCAGATGAATATCTAGTTTTATAATGTCAACCCTCTAAGTTAGACCAAACCTGCAAAAGAAAGTCAAACAGTCCAGCACCACTTTAATTACAAGATTATAGTATCAGAATCTGAATGTCCTTCTCCCCTCCTTTCCTTTTTGTTCATGAGATCTAGGAAGGGCAATATATGAGACTCTTTCTTAAATTTCTAAGTGCACCCAGCTTTCTTTTATCTGATTGTTGTCTTGGTTGTGGCTCTTTATCCTGTTCCTCAATATTATTCCTTTTGTCCATTATAGTTCCTTTCACACTATTTCCTTCCTAATTTTTAAAATCAGTTTGTCTATAAATTTCCAATGTAGAATAGAGGAGACTATACTTCCATATTTTATTTCGAATAATAAGTGATGGAAAATTCTGTAAAGAAATGTATTAGTGGAAATGTTACTTTTAGAACTAATTAATAGAAGCCTTGCTTTTCTTCATAATAGTATTCTGGAAAAAAAAGAAGAGATGTCTACTGGGTTTTGGTTAAGCAATAGCAATAGCACTTAGACTTATAAACCACTTCACAGTGCTTTATAGCCCTCTCTAAGTGACTTACAGAGTCAGCATATTTTCCCCAAAAAACTGGGTGTTTATTTTACCTCAGAAAGATGGAAGGCTGACTCAATCTTGAGCCAGTGAGATTCGAACTGCAAACTGCTGGCAGCCAGCAGAAGTAGCTTGCAGTACTGCATTCGAACCATTAAGCCACCACACCTCCATGTTTATTTGTCATTTTCCCTATATTTTTCTCTTTCAATCATTTTTCTATCACCACCACACAAATACAATTAAAGTCAGTGTTGAGCAGCCAGTCAGCTTCAGTGTTCCTGCTCTACAGGATCTAATTAGTTACTCAAACATGGAAAGGTCGTCTTCCTCATCTCTATTATTATTTCTAGTGTGAAAATGTTTTTCTTATTAAAATGTCAGAATTAGAATCTAACACCACTCTGTTCATATAAAAATGTAGGCATACCTATGATTGAGAGCCATTTCCTTAAAAACATTTTCAATTAAAATAATTTTATATCTGAGAGATACTCAGAAGAGGTGTGGAAAACAAAAGAAAGAACTAAGAAAGTTAGAGTTCCAAAGTTGCAGAATTAGACAGTCCAGTCAGATCCATTTTGATATTGGATGTTTCTCCACATCAGTTGCTTAAAGCAATATGAAATAAGAATTAAAAAGACGACCTGAAGAAGTTAGTATGAAGGAGAAGTATATAGATTCAGGAAGAAGCACTTAGCTTTTCAAGTACAAACTAGCAGGACTAGAAATAGATAATAAAGCCAATATAACATCCTATTCCTTGTGATGTGCTGAAGCTAATTCTGTATTCTGTTACTTTCTCTATCTGACCTTTTTTCTGTACTTCTGTCAAATAGAGAACAATTTGAACATTTATGAACTTAGCAGTAGCCTACATTTCTTTACATGATAGGTCACTGAAAATTTATAAGGCACATTTTATATTCTCTTCTGAGTATGTGCTACAGCATTAATCAGAAGTGATTTAAAAACCATTGCTTAGTTGAATAGTTTTACTTGATTCTATGAAGTAAAACAATGCTAGTTTTGATTTTTTTTTTATAAACTATACATTTTCCACTTTTAACAAGTTCTGTGTTATATTATAAATAAAGCACAAGAATGATCTACCACAGTGGTTCTCAACCTGTGGTTTGTGGACCCCTGTGGGACCGCAGTGGCATCACAAGGGGTCCATGAAGGCTTCAAGAAATGTTATAATTTAAATACTGAGTTAAGTCTTAGTGGTCCAAGGCAGAGGTGGTATCCAGCAGGTTCTGACCAGTTCTGGAGAACCAGTAGCGGAAATTTTGAGTAGTTCAAAGAACCGTCAAATGCCACCTCTGACAGGAGGTTTTACAGTATCCTTCCTCTGCCACAACCACCAAGGCACGCCCACAGAACTGGTAGTAAAAAACATTTGAATCCCACCACTGGTCCGTGGCTACAAAAGGTATTTAAAGGATGTCTGTGGTGAAGAAAAGATTGAGAACCACTGATCTACAATAGAAAATATGCTGAAGAAATACTGAGTACATTACTTTTCAACAAATCAAATAACACAACCTTGCATTTTTTTAAAAAAATCAAACTACAGATCTTCCTTTCGACCTCATTTCTCATCAGTTGGAGATAAAGGAGCCCTCGACTCTAACAGCCCTAATTGTCTGCAAGCTGAAACTTTCAAACACAACAAACCTGACTAGGCTCGATGTCTTGCACGAATTGCACAAAGAACTGAAACAGGAACACCTGGGTAGGAAATGAAGGCCTCTATCTGATTACAGAGGCCATACTCCAGATCTTCTGATTTTTTTGGTTGAAATATGCCAGAGATTGAACTGCTACATTTTTTTCCTACCCTTGGTTTCCAATGGGGAATAATCAACTATTGCTGGTTTATGTCAGATTTGCCTGTACTCAGTCATAATTCTGTTATGTATGTGGTTTATGTTTAACATTTACATTTTGGACACCACTTTTCAAAAAAAAAAAAATTACATTTCGGCAGGCAGAGTCACAGCTGAGAAGTATATTGCAATATTCTGACAACTAATCAGAAGCAGGATTAATCTTAAGTGTTCTAAACCATATACTAACTGGAACTGCAAATCTGCTTAGTTACCTTAAAGATTAACAAGATCTGAGGAAACTCTATTAGAGTGTGTCAAACTTTAGATAAAAAGTTACAGATCTTGTCCTAAGATGAATATTCAATCTATGAAGATATAGATCCATGGAGTAGGCAGCATCAGGCTATTTCTCTCACAACCCATGTACTTATTATATGTTCAAGTTCTGCTCCATTCTCAGTTCAAGTTTTGTGGATTTTAAAATTGTTCTAGAAAGTCAAAAATATCCATTTATTTTTATTCATTTATCTGTTCTTCATTCATTTTGTTGTTTTCTCTGTATAACTTTGTGCCTATGTTGAGTTCTAACATGTCTGAATATTAGTGTGAAAACTACGTTGGGTTACTCTCTCTAACTTTATTTTAAACCATTTAGCATTTGTTCACTATGCCAAACACAGCATGGATATTCCAATATGTTTTTATGTTTCTCTTAACATACATACTTTTCCTAGTGTTCATTTACAAGAAAATTTTCCTCAATATAATGCATTTTTGACACTACTTTCCCCTAACACACTCATTGGTCTGCATTTTTCCTTATTACATTGTTTTTACTGTATCACAAAATTCTAAAATGCTGATTTAGTACTCCAGTTTAAACAGCCAAGTCTCATCAGGCAGAAAGGATCATAGAGAGCAAGGAATGGGAAGTCCAAGAAGAGGCAGAGTTGCCATGAATCTTGGTATGTTTTCCAGAGGATCAAAAAAGACAGTGTAACATCTGAGTCACTGGAAATGAATTCCAAATGTGTGAACATTTTGTTCCCAGAATTCTCTGCAATTGCCATGCTAACTAAAAACACTGCAATTTTGATGCTGATATGCTGTAGTTGGAGAGCATTAAAGCTTGGAAAGGTTGTTCAAGACAACATAGTGCTCTCAGGAGTGTCTGTATAAGTCAAGAGAAACAAACTAATTCAATAAAAATCTGGGGTGAATAAATTTCTTCTCTATCCATAATGAATTCCATAATAATTGCCTCATGAACAGAAATGGCATCTGTTCATAGAAAGTTATACTCACTTGAAAGGCTGCATATTTCCGTATATACAGTAATAAAGCAGTCTTTTGTTGGACATTTGTCTTCTTATTAAGCTAAAGCAAATTTTCTAAGTAATACCTCAAAGCAAGTTCTAAATTAATGCCTTTAATACAAATGCCATAATCTTTCTGATGGGGTACATCTCATAAACTCACACTCACAGTGACAAAGATTCTATTCCCTCTATAGCATGTGGTGTTTATTTATATTCAGAATATATTGGCAGATTCTTATGAGCTCACCAATCTTTAAAGTGCTTAATACAAATGCTGAAATACATAACAGATGGATACCTCACCCCGAGATGAATTCATGATGGGCACAAAGCTGTCAACACATCATTCACAAGCACATTTTTATTTGTTCGATGTGTTGCCCACTTTGATTCAAGAAACAGATTAACATTATTGGATGCAATCAAACCCTTGTTTCTTTCCCCCCCATAGAACAGTTCTTGAATACTTTTTCCCATTGTCAATACAATTTTAGCGAGGCAGTTGGGGGGGGGGTGTTAGTTGTCAAAGATTTTAAAGTTTTAAAATTCTCTGCAAATGTACATGGAGTGTGTAATATATGTTGATTAGAGAAAATACAGCACCAACAATTTTTCGTTTTAATGAAGGCATTCAAATGTGGATATTAGTTGAAACTATACTGCCTCTATTCAGTCTGCATTGTATGTCTATAATACATGTTGTTTCAAAAGTTAAACTATCAAGCTTATCTCCACAAATTGGACCATTGTATTTCAATGGAAATTTTTCAAACCACTGTAGAACAACATTTTTGCTTGGTTATGTGCTTTATTTTAAGTTTTATTTTAAGTGAGGGACCATTCAGTTACTTTAGAATCCATAACAATTGATAATACAGCAAAATGTTGGAATACCAGGAATAGCCAAAAATAAATATGTTAAGGAATGTTTGCCATTTTTCAAACAAGAAGGGAGACTGAATTTTTTTAGTCCTCAATTTACGACCACAATTGAGCCCAAAATTTATGTGAGACATTTGTTAAATGAGTTTTGCCCTATTTTACAACCTTTCTTGTCACCATTGTTAAGTGAATCACTGCAGTTTGTTAGGTTACTAACACCGTTCAGGGAATCTGGTTTCCCCATTGACTTTGCTTTTCAGAAGATCACATAAGAGGATCAGATGACCCCCAGGACACTGCAACTGTCATAAATATGAGTCAGTTTCCAAGCATCTGAATTTTGATCACATGACCATGGGGAGGCTGCAATGGTTGTAAGTCTGGAAAATAGTCACCAGTCACTTTTTCCAGTGCTGTTGTAATTTGAAACAGTCAATAAATGAACTATTGTAAGTCAAGGACTACTATATAATAGGCAGGTTGCTTTACAACCTGGTTGTGATATGTCTAGACCAGGGGTCGCCAACCTTTTGGACCTCAGGGATCATCATTTTAAATGCCATGGACCAGAGACCCTGGGAAAATCCCAAAAAAACTGCAGGAAAATTCCCCACCCCATTTTCCTACCGATCGATCATTCTTTATTTGGGATTGCAGGATATCATCTCCAGCTCCATTCCCAGGGGGAGGGGGAGAGAGAGAGAGAGAGAGAGACTTTTGGCTTCATGCAAGGAAAGCAGCAGAAGCAGCAGAGGTGTTTCATTCTCTCCCCCAAACTCAGCCAGAAATGAGTCTTTGTGAGACTTGTCATGCCAGCTCAGCCTCTTGGAGCAGGATGCCTTGCAGGGTCCCAAAGACTCATTTCTGGCGGAGTTTGGGGGGAGAGAAAGAAAGACTTTTGCTGCTTTCCTTGCATGCAGCCAAAAGCAGAAGAAGAAAGAAGCGGATAGAAGCAGCCTGGTAGCCAGGCCAGGTGCATGGGGTGAATGTGGCAAGTTCCACCCCTCCGCCCTTTCCCCCCTCCCCTCACTACCTCATGTTGTTCACAATGCAAGTGATGCAAGCCTTGTGTTCTCACAGGCCATGTGGGCGGCGCAGCCTTGTGTTCCCGTGCAGCCTGGATTAATTGCTTTGGGGGTGACATTTCTCTAGGGACCATCAAAATTTTCTCACGGATCACCAGTGGTCCCCGGCCCACTGGTTGGCAACCACTGGTCTAGACTAATCTATACTGTTCTGTGATGTACAAAGATTGTGTAGACATGGTGGGGCTTCTCCAGTTTCTTCATTAGAATGATAGTTAGTGCCTGGAATGCTCTACCCGACTCTGTTGTTACAGCCTCAACCCCTCACAGCTCCAACCTCAAACTGTCTACTGTGGACCTCACCCCATTCCTAAGAGGTTCATAAAGGGGGCATGCATAAGCGCACCAGCGTGCCTACCATCCCGGTCTTACTGTCCCCATTTATCTGTATTTACTTCCTTGTTCATGTTTATGTTCATACTTATACCTGCTATCTTACGCATGTTTGACAAGCAAACAAGCAAATAAATAAAAGAGCTGCAGATGAGGAAAAGCAAAGCCTATCGAATAAAGAGGATGACCTTGATGGAGAGATGGAAGATCCATTACCAAAGCAACGCAGAGAGAAACATTTCTTGAATTCAAACAATGAGGGTGGATTTAAAAAACGTCTCAGATAGACACTCCCTTAGTTCACATGAATATAAAAGAAGTTGCAACATTGTATTACCACAGCAGATCTCAATGTGGTTTTAGGCTTCCATGAAGTTTATTTTTCGTCTGGTTTCTGTATATATTTGACAAGCAACCTATACAGCATCAATCTCCACCCCTTCCCCTTCATTTCTGATCCTATGGAAAAGGCAGGCAGCCTGAGGAGGATTCTTTAACCCCCACCCCACCGCCAATATTAAATGAATGTATATTTTGCAATTTTTTCCAACGCTTCTTAAAGTCTGGCACAGCAGTTGGGAATGCAATGATGAGATCATGTATAGTTCTCAAGGATCTATTAATGAAAGGAGAAGCTCTCAGCTTAACCTGCAAAAAGTAGAAGTGCCCTCTCCTAGGTGGGCAGTAGCACTTATTGGCAATCTAACTGGGAAAAGGGTACTTTGAAAGTAGAATAGAAAAACCTGACCTGACGCTATTTTGAAGATAAGGGATTAGCAAATGGCAACGTCATTCAATTCTTTCAAAAATGATTTTCTGCTGGTTCTACAACACAGCAATCAGGCAATGCATTTCAGCCTTTAGGCTCAAGCAAAAGTATATCTTACCCAGTTTGACCTGAAGAGATGAGCAAAAGATAGATTGCTTGGCATTTTTTCCATTTCAGATCACATGAACAGAATACATCAGCAAACTTTTTGTTTTAAAAGGAAAATACTTTCATCAATCCCCCGCTTACAAGTAATAATTTGAAATAGAAAAAAATAGAATTACTGATTCCCTTTCATCCTTTCCCTCCAATTTCTCTATTGAAAACAGTTTTTCCAGATAAAAATAGATCACTGGATTACCATAGCCAGAATATTAACTTCTGCTTAGCAGATGTTTCTCCATTCTCTGTCAATTCAGTGAGGATGTACCTCATATTAGGGCTACTCTATGTTGTATGTATAAAAAATTTGGTTTCAGGAAAAAACTATCATGTAATCTGCAACTCTTACACTGCAGAAACATATGGACTACACAATTCAATCAGGGCAAAGCAATAGACACAATCTACATAGACTTCTGTAAAGCCTTTGATTCAGTGGTACACGACAAACTACCCCTAAAAATAAAATCTTACGGTATCTCTGGACACCTGCATAACTGGATAGAAGCATTCCTGTCAAACAGACTACAAATGGTCAAAATTGGGAGCGTCCTATCAAATTCTGTACCTGTCAACAGTGGTGTCCTCCAAGGCAGTGTTCTAGGACCAACTCTCTTCATACTCTACATAAATGACCTCTGTGATCATATCAAGAGCAACTGTGTTCTCTTTGTTGATTATGTAAAGCTATTCAACATCACAGACAATACTGCTACCCTTCAAAAAGACCTCGACTATATATCAGAATGGTCAAACAAATGGCAACTCCAAATCTCAACAAATAAATGCTCTGTCCTACATATTGGCAAAAAAAAAATCAGAAAATAAAATACAGGCTGAATAGTCAAGACCTTGTTGATGATACAAACTCTGTAAAGGACCTTGGAATACTCACCTCTAATGATCTAAGTGCTAGAGCCCACTGCAACTACATAGCCAAAAAGGCATTAAGAGTTGTTAACCTAATCCTACGTAGCTTTTTCTCTGGTAATATTACACTAATAACTAGAGCATACAAAACATTTACTAGACCAATACTCGAATACAGCTCATCAGTCTGGAACCTACATTACATATCTGATATTAACACAGTTGAGAAAGTCCAGAAATATTTCACAAGAAGAGTTCTCCACTCCTCTACTCGTTGCAGAATACCTTATGCCACCAGACTCGAAATTCTAGACCTAGAAAACCTAGAACTACTCCGCCTTTGGTCGGATCGAAGTATAGTATATAAAATCATACATTGCAATGTCCTACTTGTCAATGAATACTTCAGCTTCAACCATAATAACACAAGAGCAAACAATAGATACAAACTCAAGGTTAACCTCACCAAACTTGATTGCAGGAAATACGACTTCAACAACAGAGTAGTCAATGTCTGGAATATTCTACGTGACTCTGTGGTTTCTTCCCCAAACCCCAAAAACGTTAACCTTAGACTGTCTACTATTGACCTCACCCCTTTCCTAAGAGGTCTGTAGGGAGCGTGCATAAGTGCACCAACGTGCCTACTGTTCCTGTCCTATTGTTTCTTTTATTTTTTTTCATTTTTCTTATATGTAACCATGTATTCATAACTATGTTTTTACTTATACCTATTATCTTGTAAGCAATTGACAAAAACAAACAAACAAACAAACAAACAAACAAATACATAAATAAATAAGGTGTTCTCTAGATTAGAGAGGCTAGCTTGCATAGAATAGCATGAGTATGTATGGAATAAAACTTATCTTGGTATTTGTGCTTGTCTCATGCTGGACAAACTGTTCATTAAATCACCCAGAACTCTGCTAACTACTAGCATAGACTTTTGCTTAAGACAGAAGTATGAATAAAGCTGACAATCTTGCCTATACCTTCTCTTCACAGCAGACTTTAGAATGAACATGTGGCTCAGTCATTCCCAACTGGGAACAATTCATCCAGAAATCTGCTGGAGACCTGAGAATGCAATTACAGCAGAGAAATAGTTGCATTTTGCCATCCTTAGTACCATGATACAATCCCTAATAGGAACTCACTCTTACTTGGGCTCTGTGGATGCATTTTCTGTCTTCTTTCAAGAGTGCTGTAGGCATCCCCTTTGGCATTTTATCCCTGAAAGTTCCTGATAGTATAACAAAAAAACCTTGGGATTGTTGCAAAACGAAAGGCCACATAGGAGCAAGAGATAGTATATAGAGATAGTTGCAAAGCATGTACTCAGGACAAGGAAAAATTAAGACTAAATGGAGTGGAGAAAATGAGAAGTTCGGTTATCCCCACCCCACCCCCAGAAAAGGGGATGGAAAGGGCTAACTGTAGAGCCAAAGTAATGAATGACATTAAAAATAAAAATGATTAAATGTTCTGGGCCATGGACATTATCTCACCAATTTGATCCTGTTCATGAGAATGAATCATTTCCCCCTAGAATTAATAGCATTATGTGACAAAGCCTAATAGGCATCATAACAGATCACGTTATGTACAAGTTTATGACAGCTGCATGCACATAGGCTAGCTAGATTAATCTTTTCACTGCTCCCAATTCTCCTTTTAAAAAAGAAAAACCTTCAGAGATCCAAGGCTTTCACCACTGAAATGAAAGTTCACTTAAACAGGTCAGTCCTCTTAAAGAAGATGAGATGTTCTTTTCAGCTCGAGCTACTGTTCCTTTTCCACATGGAAATCATGGCAGTGGTATTGAGTCTGCCCCGTCATCTGAGCTCCTCGCCTTGGGGATGAAAAGGAGAACAGATACACATGCACTGAAGATGAGATTTTATGCCGGATTAAATGTCCATAGCTTTTGTTAAATTCTCTTGGAATGAAGCCTTGAGGAAAAAAATTGCCATGAAAAGGTTGAAGGAGAAAAACTTGGGAAGGTTTTAAACAGGGATGCAAAATTGAAAATTTAGAAACTTAAAGTTGATTGTATTAGCTATTAAAAAACGTTAATAAAATATAAACTAAAACTAAGCTGTCTCTCCCTTCAGAAATGTATTTAGTTCTTTAAGGAGCCACCACCAGTTGGAAGACAGACCTACAGAAGTCATTGATTATTTCCAAGAGTTCATAGGTAGCATTGCAGATCAAGTCCTTGGAAGGGAGGGGAGAACGTAAGAGATTGATGACTTAGAGACTATATCAGAGGGAGAGGAAAAGAAGGTGAGCGTGTATTGAGATAATAAGATAGTCTTTCCATAATTCAAGTTTTCTCCTGCTTTTTTCGGAATGTGAAGTTATCATGAAAACCAAGGCCTATTTTATGCCAACTATGATCACATAATGTTTTGTAATATGATGAATTATCATTGGAACTAGCTGTTGCCTAATTTAGTTAACACTTCTGAATTGGGCTGAAACTAAAGTGAGGGAATGTTGCAAGAGTATTTCAGAGGGAATAATAGTGATATGTCAAAACGTAGAGTTGAAACTGGATATTGTAATTGTTAGGTATAACATTGATACCAAATATGTTTGGGTGAATAAATATATAAAACTTAGATATCATGGTTTAAGTGCTTATCACTTTAAGCACAATGCAGCAGGCAATTAGCCGATTAAGGGTGCGGCTAGAAGTTACAATATAAGGAAGCATTAGAAGCTGGAAAGCTTGCTGTCTGTAACTGTCTGTCTGTAACTGTAACTGTGTGCTGCTGCGAGTAACTGTGTGTTACTGTGACTAACTGTGATTACTGACTGTGAGTGCCTGTGACTGAACTGTTATTGTTTGCTACTGTTTGCTGAATATCCAGCGTTTGTTTCTCTGGAGAGTGAAACCGGAGGAGGAGAAGATATCTTTATCGGCTGATAAAGATATTGCAAGGACTCTTAACTTGGACTATACTAGTGAGTCTTACTGGATGGAAATACTGTAAATGACTTAATGGACTGAATGACAATGCTTAAACTCTAACTGGATTAAAAACTATTTAAACTACAAACAGTGTTTGTGTTCAGTGTGTGTATACTCTGGGGCCCTTCCGCTCTCCTTTGGTTGCCTGGCTTGACTACTGCTGCAATACTCTTCTAGGGGTTAATTCACAAACCCTAACATTGGTTATGGGCCCAGCAGCATAGTCTAACTAACCAGGATATAGCAGAGAGAGTTGGTGTGAGTTGCACATTACTGTAAAAACAAACTGTTTTAATTAGTTTAAAATAGTCAAAATATCTGAAGAGTAATGGAACAAGTAAATTTGTCACAACTGTCCATGATATCCAGGCTGGATGGAACAAACTATGTTTCATGGTCAATGAAATGTAGTTTACTTCTACGCAGAGAAGGTTTGTGGGACATTATAGCAAACCCACCAGATGTGAGTAGCTGGGATCCTGCTAATGATGATGATAAAGAAAAGTTACAAGACTTTAAACTGAAGAATGAGCAGGCTTTATGCATCATAGGACTGACTATCTGTGATCAGCAGCTTGTCCATATTCGTGGAGAAGAAAATGCTGCAAACTGCTGGGAGAACCTCAGGAAGATTTATGTTCGGGACAGTGTAGGAGCACATATAAATCTTACACGGAAGCTTTTTCGACGCATCTTCAGAGGAATGGAGATATGTTAGTTCATTTAAACTGTATGAAAAGCATTTTTCAAGAATTGCAAGAAAAAGAGCTTATATTTAATGAACTGCAACAAGTCTACATCATATTATCTTCATTAGATCAAAGCTATGATGACTATGTGACTTCGTTGGAAGTATTGCCAAAAGAAAGACTCTCATTAACCGAGATTACAGGCAGACTACTAGAAGAAGCCAGAAGAAGGCGTGAGCGTGACGAGCTGAGAGAAGATAAGAAAGAAGAGAAATTATCTTCAAAGCTTGAAAGAAACCAGATTAGCAAAGTAAAGCACCTGGAAGAAGAGAATTTATCTTCAACAGCATACACAATTAAAAAGTGTTTTAATTGTGGAGGCAGAGGACATTTGGCAAGGTTCTGCAAAAAGAGAAAAAGCCAGAATGTAAAAAGCCAAAGAAAGCATTTGAACTAGCCACGTTTAGCAACTCTGATGTGAAGAATAATTTATGGGTGGTTGACAGTGGCGCATCCCACTGCATCACAAGAGATAAGACAAAATTTATAAAAATGTCTACAAGTTCTCAACATATATCTCTTGCAAATGGCTGGAACCTGAAAGCGAAAAGGTCAAGGTTTTGCACGTTGTCCGTACATAAACCAGGATATAAAAATGTTGTATGTACCGCAACTAAAGTTTAATTTGCTTTCAGTAAGGGTATTAGATAAATTAGGTTATGTAATTACTTTTAAGGATAATAATTGCATAATTGAAAAAGATAACAAAAGGGTAACTGCAGCTTTAAATGGAACATTATATGTCTTAGATAATAGTAAGAAAGGGGAGGCACATACTGTATTTAATAATATAAAACCTCATGAAGAATGTATCCATTTATTGCATAGGCGTTTGGGGCATGTAAATTTTAAAATGCTAAAACGTACAGTTGAGTTATCTGAAGGAATAAGGTTAAAATCTTGTGATAAATATTTGCGTTGTAATGTTTGCTGTGAAGATAAGAGCAAGGTATTGCCTGCAAATAGGCTAAATGGTTTCAAAACAAAAGAACCTTTAGAAGTAGTATTTGCAGACATAATAGGTCCAAAGAAACCCAGTATGGGGGGTGCTAGATATATACTGAGCATTATGGACCATTATTCAAGATATGGGTTTTGCTATTTAATGAAAAGCAAAACTGAAACATATCAACATTTTTTCAATTGGCTTAGGTTTGCTGAAAGAAAGTCTAAACGTCAACTGATAACCCTGGTGACAGATAATGGTACGGAATTTATTAATAACAAATTCCAGAACAGACTTAAGGTAGCTGGAATAGAGCATAAGAAGTCTGCTCCATACAGGCCAGAACATAACGCTTTTATTGAAAGAAGAGGCCAAACACTACAGGCAATGGTTAGAACAATGTTAAATGATTCTGGGTTACCTGATTCTTTGTGGGGAGGCTACAATGTGTGCTAATAACATATTGAACAACGTTGTTAATACAACAACAGGTGAAATTCCATTCACCAGGTGGCATGGCAGGAAACCTGATCTAAGTTACCTGCACACATTTGGTGCACCAGCATGGGTGCATATTCCTGCACAACTCAGAAAAAAAAGGGCAACATAGAGCTAAAGATTTTTCTTCATTGGTTATCAGGCAAACCATAGGGCATATAGATTTTGGGAGAAAGGCACATCTAAAGTGTTATGTAGTGCTAGTGCCCAATTTCTAGAACATGAAGGATGGGAGAAATTAGAACAGGATGCCAATAAAGATGTAATTATTGAATCCTATAGAAATCCCATTAGTTATCCCTGTAACTTTAAAAATAAAGTAAAGAGACAAATACAGGATAAAATAGTGCCCATAAAGGAAGAAACAGATTCAATAGCTGAACAGGATGAGGAAGATGAACAGGTAGTAGTTCAACAAAGTCCTCCTGTAAGCCCTGTAATTCCCAGAAGAACTACACGTGTATCTAGACCGCCTGATAGGTACCAGGCTAACACAGTGTGCCAGATTAATGAAGTTCCTAATTCTGTTGAAGAAATTAAAAGTATCCTAATAAGGAAAAAGAAAAATGGTATGCAGCAATGAATAAGGAACTGAATTCATTAAGAGATATGAAGGTGTATGAAAATGCCAAATTACCTGTAGGAAAGAAATCCATTGGCTGCAAATGGATATTTAAGGTAAAAACAGATAAGGATGGTAATTTAATCCATAAGGCAAGGTTAGTAGCCCAAGGTTTTAGGCAGAATGCTAATGACTATGATGAGGTGTTTGCACCTAGTCTTAAGGCAGCAACCTTGAGGGCAGTTTTAGTGTGGGCAGCTAGTAAAAACTATATAGTTAACCATCTAGATGTGGAAACTGCTTACTTGCACGCCCATTAAAACATACTATTTATATGAAAAAACCTGTTGGTATTAAAAGTGAAAATAAGGATAATAATGATTGTTGGTTGTTAAAGAAAAGTCTCTATGGTCTTAAACAATCAGGCTATGAATGGAACCAGTATATTGTAAAGGAACTAGACAATATAGGATTTAAATCTGGTTTAGCCGATCCATGTCTGTTTAAGAGGAGACAAATGGGAAAGTATCATTATTATTACTATTCACAGATGACATTGCATTGATAACTGAAACTAATGATGAAGCAAATAAAATAATAGCATCATTAGGAAGGAGAATAAAAATCAAGCAATTAGGGGAGATAAAGAAGTATCTCGGTTTAAATATAAAGAAAACACGGAAAGGTTTTAAGATATCACAGGAAGATAAGATAAGCAAATTGCTAAAGATTACAAGATGGAGCTTTGTAAGCCAGCTAAGACTCCAATGAGTCAGGAGTTTAGCAACACTGATGAACAAAGCCCTGAGTTTGATAAGGTGATTTATCAATCTTTAATTGGTAGTTTGAGTTATATTAGTAATTGGTCTAGACCAGATATATCGTACTGCGTGAATCAGTTGGCTAGATTCAATTCTGCACCATGTGAAAGACACTGGATTGCAGCTAAGAGGATATTAAGATATCTTAAAAAGACAATGAATTATTCATTGTATTTAGAACCAAAGGGTGATTTAATTCTGAGTGCTTATGCAGATGCTAGCTTTGCATCAGAAAGAGACACTAGAAAGTCGACTTCAGGAACAGCCATAATGCTGGGTAAGACATTAATAGGCTGGAAGTCAATAAGACAACAGCATATAAGTTTGTCTACTATGGAGGCAGAATTCTCCTGTTTATCATTGTTATGTACAGAATTAATAATGTATAAACAAATGTTAATTGATATAGGTATAACTGTAGATTATCCTATAATTATTCATGAAGATAATCAGGCAGCAATTCAAATGGCCACAAATATTGGAGTAAAAACAAGAAGCAAGCATACAGATCTAAGATACCTAAACGTGAGACAATCTGTAAGAAGTAAGATGATTCAGCTAGAATACTGTATGTCGGAGGACAATTTAGCTGATAATTTTACTAAAGCCCAAGGTGCCAGTAAGCACCAGGAGAGTTGTGAAAATATGGGATAAGATTGTAAAGGTATTATATATTTATTTCACCCAAAAGGGGAGTATGTTAGGTATAACATTGATACCAAATATGTTTGGGTGAATAAATATATAAAACTTAGATATCATGGTTTAAGTGCTTATCACTTTAAGCACAATGCAGCAGGCAATTAGCCGATTAAGGGTGCGGCTAGAAGTTACAATATAAGGAAGCATTAGAAGCTGGAAAGCTTGCTGTCTGTAACTGTCTGTCTGTAACTGTAACTGTGTGCTGCTGCGAGTAACTGTGTGTTACTGTGACTAACTGTGATTACTGACTGTGAGTGCCTGTGACTGAACTGTTATTGTTTGCTACTGTTTGCTGAATATCCAGCGTTTGTTTCTCTGGAGAGTGAAACCGGAGGAGGAGAAGATATCTTTATCGGCTGATAAAGATATTGCAAGGACTCTTAACTTGGACTATACTAGTGAGTCTTACTGGATGGAAATACTGTAAATGACTTAATGGACTGAATGACAATGCTTAAACTCTAACTGGATTAAAAACTATTTAAACTACAAACAGTGTTTGTGTTCAGTGTGTGTATACTCTGGGGCCCTTCCGCTCTCCTTTGGTTGCCTGGCTTGACTACTGCTGCAATACTCTTCTAGGGGTTAATTCACAAACCCTAACAGTAATCGTTAGTGTCATGAAAAGAAATTATTGCAAAGGAAGTAATAATTGCTTTGAAAATATTGGAAAATGGTAAAGCTATTGGTACAGATGGTATAATGGAAGAAAAGTTAATACAGAAATATAGTTTGCCTGAGAAACTGGTGTAAAGCATAGCAAATGCGTAAGATTGCACCCACTCCTGACAATGAGAAAAAATACCATTCTTTTTCCATTGTTCAAAGGGAAAGGTAGCAAGACTGAATAATAAACAGACTTGAATCATGGAACGCTTTGTACTAATGTAGAGTTGAAGTTTGTTTGTTCAATGTGATAAAAGAGTAGATGACAGAAATAAAGCATGTGCAAGAATAAATGGAATGCTGAACAAGTGGGATGCTTAGCAACTGATGTCCCCTTGGTGGTTTAATTATTTATGAAGAAACGTATGAAAAAAGCTTGTGGAGATATTAGAAGTGTGTTGGGACATGAATACACACATACTTTTGTTTATGGACAGTGCTACACTGCTGGCTGAGAACCCAAACAGTTTGCAGCAGACATTGGTAGCATTATATGATGATGGAATGAGGAACAGGGAATGGAAAATCAATGTACTGAAGGCCAATTGGTGATGCTTGATAAGGAAAGGAGTAGAGGATTATAAGTTGTACACAAGTGACAAATAAGTAGAACAAGTAAATAGATTTATGTAGTTTGATAGAATGTTAGCTAAAGATAGGGAAATACGTGAAGAAATTCTAATATGTATAAATGCAGGTAGGAAGAAGATAATAATGTATGGATTGTTATGAGGCATGACTGCTGAAGAAGTAAAGATAGTTAATCTTATAAAGACTTTGAAAAATAATTAGCAATAGGCAAGCTCTGAAAAACATCAAATAGTGAAACTGCTAATTCTTTCTCTTTATTGTGATGCTGGTCAATACATTCAACGTATGTTGATATAAACAATCATCTACAGTATGCCTTCTATTTTTGGTAATACATTTATTTTTATTTATATTCCACCTGCAGGCCCCTTTTAGCCAAAGGGAGCTCATATGGAGGAAGAAAGATGGAGACAAACAACTGCAAATGCAATGGTTCTTTTCTGATCAGTTATTTATGGATAACTGCAGGCACTTTCCTTTTGACTTAATAAGTAACATGTCCTGTCACTAAAGTTTATTTTATGAGATGAGCAGCCCTGTAAGTTCAATAAATAAATAAACAAGATAAGATAAATAAAAATATGTCCTATCCCTTTGGCCGCAAAACCATTTTAAACAATGTGTTTCAGCCCTGGTTTATAGGGAATGACCACATTGTATTTAGCAGTTATTCCTATGTTGATGTTCATTTTATTCTTACTGGACATTGCCCAGAGCCCCAAGTAATTGACATGATTTATATATATTGTAAATAAATCAGTTTCCATGTCTGTAACTTCTAGCACCATACCAGTTATTGTAGAAATGATACAAAACTTATCCTTGTTATTGCTATAGCGGTACAAAAAGCAGTTGAATCTTAAGTCACTGAAGGGAAAATGGCCTAGTATACTTATACTTAAAGACACATAAGAATGTACAGATACATAGAGTTGGTGAGTTATAATTACCAGTTTAAATACTGTATTATAATGAAACCATAAATGTCAAGACATAATACTAAGTTCTCATGGGTCTATCCAGCCATGCCATGATATAATGTAAGAGTTTCCAGAAGTACAAGGAACAGCAACATCAGAAAGATACTTGTTCAGCAGCTCTGATACGAAATGCCTTTCAGTTCTAACGCATCCTGGACACTTGCCGAGACCAACAATATAAAGTAATGTAGTGTAAAGGTCAAATTAACATAATAGGCATATGGTACAGCAACCTAGAATTTCCCTCAATGACAGAAGATACTTCTTCCTCCAGAAATTGTGTCATTAACACAATTGAAGTTTTTAGTAAGGGTAAAATAATATAAATATGGTTCACTAAATGGCAACAATATGGGATATCAAAGCTTAGAGGTCCAATGATAATTCCTTGGTTTGGAGAAAAGTCTGGATGCTAAAGAGAGCTCTGAATGATTGGGAAAATTCTTGAATGTCATGAGGAAATCTTGCTTTGGGGGGAAAAGCTTACTTTTTGAGGTTCTCCTGGATCTAGACCATATATTATATTGATAATGAGCCATTGAGTTTGAAGAAAAACTATGAGCATAATTCATGTATTGGGTAATTAGAACATCTTGTTTCTTTTGAATATATATGGTTACCCAATAATATGATTGTTTTGTTTTATCTTAATTGTTTCTCCAAATTTTATCACTAACTTCCCAGAGACATCCACAGTGAGGATTCAAAAAAAAATCAAGATTATGTCTCTGATGATATTATTAAAGTCCTTTCGCTACAAATACACCCACTTTGACCTTGTCATAAGTGCCCTTGTAATGTAGAAGGCTGAGCAATTGAGTTTTTCTATCCTATGTATGCATTTTTATGCACACCCTTATGTAGACACACATATCAATTTCATAACATGCATCCCCTTTGTCTCAACAGGTTCAAGGCTGTTGTGAGTGTGATATTATGTGACGTGTGTGAGAAATAGTCTGCCTCATTTTATACATGTGTTTGTGCATATATGTTACTGTTATAATCAGGTTTGGAATAGATCACTCTCTCCTTATAGCTGAGAATACTAACTGATCGCTATTTTTTGGCTGTGTCTCATGAAGTTACATATGTCAATATTAATTTGTACTTCATTTCTTAGAAGCCAATACTTTCAATTTCGGAATAGCAGAGCAATGGGAATACTGCTTTGCTAGATACAAAACAGTTTCTAGGATGAAGGGCAGTTGCTGTTCTAAAATATTCTTAATAAACTGCCCAGATTCCCGCTAGCTTGAATCTGCCATGATTCCACCCAGGCGACCACCCTTGCTTGTTTATCCACCACACAGCAAAAGCAGAAATCCAGCAATGTGTCCAATCTGCCTGGACTGATCTTAAACAGGGCTAGGTTTTTCATTGGGGTTTTGGCAAGGGCCTGTACATTTAATAGTACACGCTTGCTAGACGGTGCAACTTCCTCATCCCAAATTTTGATTTATCTTTTTGTTTAATGTTCCATTTTAAGTTTGTTTCCAACGGGGAAAAATTTGTCTTCTTTCTGCAGACACCCCTCCCCTTAATTCTGTTAATCCTTCTGTTTTTAAATCAAAGTCAGTAAAAACTATGGAACCTGAAAAGCTGTTTTGTTAGCTGTGCTTCATGTTGGCCAATTGTTAACATCCCAATATGCACCTACAAAGATTATTGATCTGTTTTTATAGTAGGACGATCAAGTTCATTGCTGAATTATCAACAATTGCTTTTTTCTAAAGAATTGTTCTAGCTGAATGGCCCTCATTATTATATATCATACTGTATCCATTTAAAAAACCTTTAAATTCTCATCTGAATTTCACCAAATTTCACACTTTGAAACTTTTTGTATTAATCCTGAAAATAGACAATTTGGACTTTGAATGTTCCACTATGATTTGACCACATAAACTTTAGAGAGAACAATCAAATGCAGGCCTAAATGTACATATTTCATATGTTCATAATTTATGTATCTATAGTTTGTCACTTCCCTTTTGACAGTAGAAATGAATAATATTATTTTAATTAGGAATCTGCGGGGGACCCTGAAATTTTGAAGAAATTAGTTATCTACCAAAGATAAATGCATAAATGCCTTCTCTAGTCAGGAAAAAAGAAATTATTTTCAAATGATGAACTGTGGCAATATTCAACCAGTTTGACTGCCTTTTCATTCCCCTCCCCACTATGTAAAGTTTCCCCATACATGTATGTTAACAACACTTCTGTGAAATTTCAATTTTTAACACAGTATTTTAGAGAAAGTCTTTAGCGGTGCTCACCATCTGCAAGTTATGAACATCCCATAGCACTCCCTGCAAGTATTTATTAATCCATAAACTCTGACCAAATTTCTCCTTTCGTCCCAAGAAATTGTATAAGTAAAACTCCACCAGCAATTTGGACAGGGAATACAGAGATCAAATTTTTCTCCCAATCCTATTGGACTTTGTAGAAGCATTGTAGGAGCTAATTGTCTTTCTGCATCCAAAACCTAATTAAAACTGATTTATTGGACAGATGTCATGCCTATGGCATTGGCCATGTTTTCTCAATATAACATTATATCTTTTAAAAAACAAATTTTTTTTCAGCTCACATCACAATAGATGGCAACACTAAATAAATATTTGAAAAAGTTAAGCAGCATAGCACTTAGATCAAAGTACTTAAGATAGTATTTAGATAGTACTTAGTTAACATATGGTACAACATAGGAGAACAAACTCATCAGGACAAAATTCACCAGTACATCTGCATTTGAAAGACAAAGGCCACTCTTTTGAAGATAGGTTTGAAGTGGGGGTCAAAGAGGCCATCTATGTTAAAATTGAACAGCCTTCTCTCAACAGACATGGAGGGATAGTGGTGACTTATTTCCAGTTTACAACTCAGTTCTTTTAACAGTTCCAAGAAGGTTCCACACCCACTTGCACTATTAGGTGACACTGAAGGCACAGATAAACCTCAAAGTGGACTCAATGACTCTCAGAGAGTGTGCTATTGACCAGATGACTGCAATGAATATAAATCCTTCCATTCTCCACCATTCTGTCAGAACTGAATAAACTACTTGTATGAGAAGTGAAATGTCTTTAAGTAAAAACAAGGAAATTCCAGTTGCCTTTTGAAAAACATCTTTTGAAAAACATCTTTGGGACAACCATGACCTGGATGACTGAGAATCTCCATAGATACTTAGATCAAAGTCCACCAAGACAATCCAGGGTTTTCAACTAGACTAGAAATATAAATCCCAGAAGATGGCAATAACAAATCACTTCTACATTGATGCCAAGAAAACAACATGAACATGTGTCACTTACTCTCAGTTGTGCAAGCCCCTTTTTTGTTTTCCTTTCTTCAAAAAATAATCCCACTAACTCCCATTAATTCAGGGACATTGCTAATGGGCTGTTGGTTTTGCTGCCACTACCAAACATTTCACTATTTTGGAAATTCTTTTGTTTTTCTCTTGTATATGAGGTAACATGGCTAACAGAATGTGAGGAAGACATAGAACAGCATAGTGCTCTTGTTAACATGTAAACAAAGAATAAAGTTAATGTTTATTAAGTAACATAAAATGGATTGTAAACACATCTTTAGGCTATCAACTCTTGCCTTCCCAGGCACTAAATATAAATTTATAAACCTGTCATTCTGAAAGTGGGAGATTTTCCTAGGGCTAGAAATATGGGTTACTGCATCATCAGACTTCCCAACACTCCCTGAACTTCTTCCCACTTCTTCCAAAATATAAATTAGGAGGAGGTGCCCTGCATTATCATGCTTTAAGTGACAGTTCTAATGAGCAATTATCACAACACATCTATTTAGCTACAGTTCAGCTCAGTGCAAAAGAGACGTTACCTTAGATCACTTTGCTTAAATGAAAGTTTGGAGGAATAGAAGCCAACTTATTAGTAAGGCAAAGATCACCTTTATCTTAACACAGGCATAAAGTAAGCAAAGTCTCTGTTATGTTAATTTGTGAAATCTTCATAATACACACATATTGTTTTAATGAAATAGTACAACAGTGACTTGCCACTGCCTTTTTGCATGGGGTTCAGTAATTTCCTAACCTAGACTAAAGCTTTGAAGTGTCCTGAAAGGGTTCCATATAAGTACTAACCAGATCTGACCTTGCTTGGGGCCCACCACAATCAAGGTAGGAGGGAAAGAGGATCAAAACACAAAATGTGGACAGAGCAAAATCTGTCAATGGCAAATCACGTTTGTACTGGATGATTTTAACGCTTTTTCCGTCCAACCTACCTCACAGGGTAGTTTCTTTTTTTTCATTATTTACAGGGCTTATAGTCCACTGTCTCTGAGTGACATATGACTCTCTGATATGTAACTGGGTTAGAACTATACCAGGAATTCTCAACCTTTTCTTCACCATGGACCCCTTTTAAATACTTTTTGTGGCCACAGACCATAGCCACGGACCCCCAAGACTTAACTCAATATTTAAATCATAACATTTCTTCTTCAACATTTCTTTGTGGATCCCCTATGATGACATCACAGCCCACCTCAGGGGTTCGTGGGCCACAGTTTGAGAACCACTGGAGTATATAATCAATTTAAATGAGAATAGCAACTACATAATGTTCCTAAGAATTGTGAATCAGCAATAAATTGTATTTACAATCATAATGAAAAACACAACCTTCTGAGGCAAGAAGAAATTACAACCCACCCTCTCATCCTAGTTTGGTAAAACATTATGATTTTTACCAGGAGGGAAAGCCAAATGTGTATGAGGAAAATTTTTCTAGAGAAGAAGGTAGCAATTGAAAAGACAGGCGTATGTGACTGCTGAGGGTAGCATTCTCTGGTCAAAGGAGAAATCTAGCAAGTCTGCCTTATGAGAGCTTATTGGTCATGCAGAAGTTACTGGAAGAAGTGGATCCCACAGAGAGCCAGGCCTCAACCCATGAAATATTTAAATGTGAAAACTAGCACCTTGAATTTCACCTGGAAGCCAATAGGCAACAAGTGTAGTTCTTGGAGTAAAGGTGTTACAAGAATCCTCAAGAGCATCGCTACTTCACTTCTGCATTCTAGACTAGATGAAGTTTCTGAATTCTCTTCAGGAATACAGTAGCCCCATGTAGGTGCCATTGCAATAATCCAGTTGAGATCTGACTAAGGCATGAGTGATCATGAATAATGCCTGTCTTTCAGGAAAGTTCACAACTAATACAGATGAACTATTTGATGCTATTGTTTTTATCAACTAATGCACATGAATTATTTGACGCCTATTGTTATTCAATAAACCCAAACTGAGAAGGGTGGGTTATGTATAATAAAACCTTCTGCAACCAATAAAACAGTTAAGATATTAATATCAGCATCAATTAATTAAATAGACCTGTAAGCATATATAAAAATTAGGAACTTTACCTGATTTTAAAACAACCTTATCTAAATTTCATAAAATTGTAACATTGCAATTCAGCCAAAGCACAATAATTTCAGGGAAGAAGAAACTTCACTCCTGAGGTTGGTAGTCCCCAAGCAGGTCTGGCATTCAGCAACAAAAACCAGAAGCTCTGAACCCTAATCTTATTCCTAACCCTGGATTGAAGGCAGGCTGGATGAAATGGAAATTAGCCTCACATAATCAAACCACCTTCCCAGAGGGCTCTTGCTTCCAGCATATTTCCTAATGCCCATCTAATTATTGAATCTCTTTTGAACCCTTGACTTCCCCCCTGGTCCCATTCTTTTCTGTGCTCCTGGAAGTTCCACTCCTACTAAAGAATAGAATAGAATTCTTTATTGGCCAAGTGTGATTGGACACGCAAGGAATTTGTCTTTGGTGCATAAGCTCTCAATGTATATAAAAAATACATTCATCAAGAATCATAAGATACAACACTTAGGGATAGTCCTAGGATACTAAATAAACAATCAAAATCATACTAAGAAACTAAATAAAACAATAACTGATCTCTTCTCCACATGTGTTCAATTATCTCCATTTCACAATTACTCCACGAATAATCTAGACAAGAACAATGCCAATTCTGTAGCCAGTTTTCCTTCAATATACAGCCAATACCATCCACACTAACCTCACTGTATTTAGGGTGATAGAAGGCTCCACTCTGTACCCTTTTATCCATCAACCTCTTGATGCTTTTCTAACCAGGTTTCAAATAGGAAAGACAATTCAGTCCTCTCACACCTTCTTTTCATATCCTTCCCAGACCCAAACACGTTTGTTATGTTCTTTTCATTCTGCCTTATCCTACTTCTTCATGGCTGCAGCATCCTGGGTTACACCCCCCCCAAAAAAAAGATTTTTTTGGCTAATAAAATAACCCTCAAATAGAATATGTTACTGAGACCTCTAGGTGCAGATTAATGTTCATGTAAACAACAAAGCAGGGTGCTCCAATATAAAAGTTGTTTTAGCAATAAAAAACAAAATGGTGTCAGCTGCATTAGATCACCCAGCTTTGGATAGTGAAAGGCTCACCCTCCCTCTTGTCTGTTGTTAATGATCTTCTGTTGGTCACTAGTTAGGCCACCAAGGTTAGTCTGGCTTGATTCTTTCATTTTCTCTTCCAATAGAAAACAGCATCTGTTGTCATGAAGAAAAATTGAAAGGGAGATTCTATCAATGGTGTTTTCGCATCTTGGAAGAAAGGAAAGATTTAAATGTAAGAAGTAAATAAGTGCACTGAACCTGAGCTGAAATAAAAGAGAACTTACTTTTTACTGAAGTTCCTTTCTTGACCTGGCTTTATTATGAAGTCTGACCAATACAAAATAAGTTAAAACAAAGCAAATACAACCCCAAAATATAATAATACTTTCACATGATATACTTCCATTAACAAATCTGGAAGTCATATAGGCTTATAGGTATGGCACAATATCTAGTAATTAAAAAGGTGACTTCAGGATACTTGTTATTTTTTAAAAAAAAACCTTGTAAGATAACATTGGTCAGGTCAATTGGGCAACTGAGCTTGCCATTCTGCATAGAAACTACTCCTTTGAAAATGTGCTTTAAGGTTTCAGATTTTCCATAAGCACAAGGAGCCTAAGAGCTATTCTTAATTCTATAATGGGATTCCATTACACCTGCCTTCCATAATTTGAGAGGCGAGCATGCTAAAACTTCCTCTAGGAAAAACCGATTAATTTGGAGTGTATGATAATTAGTGTGTAGGTAGTCTCTCCCTTAATACATTTAGGATACAACATAACCTATAAGCTTCTGGTTAATTATTCTGAATTTCAGTACCTCCTACATTTTAAAAATAATCACTATGGATTTATTGTAACCCATATCTGGAAGGAAGTTTGGGAATACACTACAGTGAAGCAACTGGTTATTTATCAGTTTATACCAGGGGTCCCCAACCACCGGTCCGGGGACGGTACCGTCCATGGAACAAGTCCTACCGGGCGCTGGTTGCTGGGCGCTGCCATCTTTTTTGATGAAAAGTGCTTCCGGTGAGCTTTTCCGGGTAGAAAGCTCACCGGAAGCACTTTTCATCAAAAAGATGGCGGCGCTCAGCGCTCGGTGAGCTTTTCGGGTGAAAGCCATTTCTGCCGGAAAAGCTCGCGAGTGGCGCCGCCATCTTTTTGATGAAAAAGTGCTTCCGTGAGGTCACCGGAAGCACTTTTTCATAAAAAAAGATGGCGGCGCCCAGCTGATGCCGGGCCGCGGCGCCCAGCTGATGCCGGTGCGGGCCGTGGCATAAAAAGGTTGGGGATCACTGGTTTATACCATCTAGATTTAATGTTATCAAATAGTAGATGGAGCAGTTGTTCTGTGGTAGCTAGATAGATATTAATGACTATTAATTCAATAATCAACCAATGAATCAGCTGTTTCAGTGCTAGTCAGCCCAGTGTCTAGGCTATGTACAGTATTTGGAGGTGTAGAAAATATGGCTCTAAGAAAACGTTATTTTAGTTACTCATATGGTTGGAATTTTATGACAGGGAACAGTTGCTCACTGCAAGGAAGCTGAGCAATTGAAGGATAAATTACATTTTATGGTAATTATATTATACCTCATATTAGGTGTAAGACTGCCATTTAATTAAAACCACCAGTGCCTCCCTTCCAACTGGTTTCATGATCAGTTTTTTTTTTTTTTAGGGAACAGTCATTTATGTTATCTAAAAAAAACATTATCTTTTAAAATTTCATGGAACAAAATCAGTCAGACACCTACATTCTTCCTTGTTTGATCACTATTTTTCTATTAAAAGACAGATTATTTTATATAAGGAACCTTAACCATAAACACCCTTATTCCTTCACAGAAGTGGGAATAAAAAAGAAGCTCAAAATTGTCCTGCATTGATTTCCTTTAGTGTAAGAAAGGAGAAAGAGAACCTCTATCAAACTGTCAAGATTATGTTATTACACTTTGCAACAGTAAGAGTTGCAATTATCCTTTGGAGCCTGTTTCCCAACATAGATAAATTCTTCAGCCTTCTCAACTACTCTAGGATATTTTCCAGGTTATGGGTGAGGAAAGGAAAAAGAAGCCCTTGCCCTTTTGTAATAGACAAAGTTCTTTCCTTTTGTGGATTCAAATTTCCCGGCTGGGAGAAATGCAAAATGATTTGGTCAGCTGCATTGAAAGTCAGAATCAGTTTATTAATAGGAAGGCAGGTAAGAAATTTCACAGCATTCCTAGGATTAATCGAATCTTGTGAGTAGAGAAACCCTTTTTTATACCCTTCAGATCCTTTGATTTTGTAAGTGTGAACCTTTGAAGTCTTTGATTTGTGTGTGTCTGATGAGTTCCTGTCTTTTGATTGGATCTCTTCCTGGGATCTTGGTAATTGTTTTATAGTAGCTGTTTGTTGCATTAGGTTGCAATATCCTGAGTTTCCTGTTATGTCTTTTGATTTGCTTTTCACAAGTTTAATAGCTTGCCATCTATTTTATTTCTATGGGAAAGGATCTTAGCTAGTTTGTAGGGTTTTTTCTCTGTATCTCTTGCCTGTAATTTTCTCCTTCCTTTGTTGAGGAAAGTAAGCTGGCTCCAGCTATTTTAATAACCCTACTTGGCAAATGGTGGGGGCTGTTTTCCTAGAAGAGAATCATAACTTCCAACACATGCATACATACATACATACATACCAGAGGTGATATTCAGTAGGTTCTGACCAGTTCTCGAGAACCGGTGGCGGAAATTTGGAGTAGTTCGGAGAACCGATAAATACTACCTCTGACTGGCCCCACCGCCATCTATTTTATGCCTCTGGAGTCCCAGCTAATCAGCTGGGTCTTCTTTTGTTGCCCTGCACGGGAGAATGGAGCTGGAAAGTAGGTTAGTGGGAGGGAATGGGATTTTGCAGTAACCTTCCCCTGGAGTGTGGTGGAAATGGGAGATTTTGCAATATCCTTCCCCTGCCACGCCCACCAAGCCACATCCACAGAACTGGTAGTAAAAAAATTTGAGTCTCACCACTGATACATACATATGTACGTACATACATGTGTGTGTGTGCACACGTGCATGTGCATATGTATGTTTGTGTATGTATACACACACCTATATTTCCAACTTATATGATTTAGCTAGTATCTTGCTTTTAAAAAGGCCCCTGGGGTGGGATAAGGAACAATAACAACAACAAAAATGCCTACAATTTTGTGTCTATAAAAGTCTCCTTGTTATTGATTGTACTTCTCTTAAAAATAGCAAAAACTTCAATTCAGGTTCAATTTTGCTGTTCTTTAATTTTTGACACCTAATATTACGACAAAATCAAGCATTCCATGCTAAATTTGGCAAATTCTTTTTTCCCCCAGCCAGCTTTTCAAGTATAACAACCGACAAGCAAATTAACAACTGACATTGTCTAAAGGTTAAATGAGAATTTCCCTGTATTCATTTCACATGAACAGAAATCCAACTGATGAGGTATTAAAACATACACATACAGGCAAATATTCTTAATAAAAGGAACTCAAAGATAATTATTATTTTTTTGGCACATTCATTTGTAAACAGCCATTTTACTCCACTTGGTTGATTGTCGCTAAAGCTCATTTACTCTCCTGCCCTTGGTTAGATATATGGCCCATAAATAGTGGCTGGGCACCTTTTCTCAGATATGTCATTGTAAAAGCACAGCATGGTTAGGCTTCGGGAAAGCGGCTGGGGCTCATGTGCTTTGCACATGCTCACAAGTGATATGCCCCGTCTGTGTGAGCTGGTACCATCTGTGGTGCCTGAAGCAGCGTCTGGGAGGCTGTGACAACTCAATTTCAGGCCAGAGGTTTTGAAAAACATGAGATAATTACTATTCCCTCTTAGGCAAAAGTCTGCCTGTGTGCAGTTCTGGGAATGCCACATCTGCTAAAGACATTAAAAGAACCGTTGCTGCTTATCGGTGTTACAATAAAAATAGTCATCAATCTGTACAGAAACACCAGTTCTTTGGGCTCGACTGGCTTTAATATCCAGAAATTATGTAACCCTTATATACTCTTTGTTGAGATTTCTTTTCCTTTTTTTCTTAAAAAAAAATTGTAATCTGATACACAAGAATAAACACTACTGAATTCACTGAGGCTTATTTTTGAGTCACTATGTATAGGATTGCACTGTGGGTTACAAGAAGTTTCTGAACCATAAACAAATATAGCAGAGATGATTCTTGCATTTAGATTAAAAAAATACAGCGGAAAGACCACTAGACTACAAATAAACTCTAATCTTTGAAACAGAGTTTCTATAAAATACTTTGAAACAGTTTGAAACCAGTCTCCAGAACACAAGTTGAAAAAGATGGTGAAATTTTAAAAAATGTGATATAATAAAAGTAAAATGCCCAACCCAAAGGGAAAAAAATAAAATTATTGTTTTAATTCCTTCTTTTAAAACCCATTTCTTCTAATTAAAGACCAGACAATGTTGTTAGGTAGAAATATATTATAGAGCACTTGGGTACCAGATATTTTATTTTCCAATCCCTCATTAATACATTTAAAGATGAAAAGTTTTTGCTTCAAGCTCCAAAAACAGAAAACAAGGAGGGAACATCATTAGCCAGCCCATAATCTCTCTCCAAATGATTGATTGATATGTGCCATCAAGGCATTTTTGACTCCTAGCAACCACAAAGATAGATTTTCTTCATGACAATCTATCCCTAATCTGTTCTGAAAGAGTGTGCCTTTATTCTTTCTATAACTTTCTACCTTGCTGCTGGTCAATTATATGTTGACATTACCTAATTGGCATGGATTAAAATTGACATGTTCATCCAGAAAAAAAATGCTGTTTACTATTTAGGACATATCTATGGAGATTTCTCAGTCATCCAGGCATTGGTTGCCCCAAAGGTTCTTTTTTCAAGAGGCAACTGGACTTTCTGGTTTTTCTTTGAAGATGTTTTGCTTCTCAACCAAGAAGCTCTGATTTCCATTCCCCACAATACAGTCAGAGCTGAAAAAGTTTCTTGGATGAGAAGTGAAACGCCTTCAAAGAAAAACCAGAAAAACCAGTTGCCTCTTGAAAAAAGTACCTTTGGGATATTTGCAACATAAAAAACAAAAAAAAAATACCTGTTGCTTTCAGAGTAAGAAAGAATATAACACAGATAGTACCTATGTATAATGCAATCTGTGACTAAATAACATTAATTAGATTTTATGGACAACTTTTAATATGATGATTATAAAATATTATGGTTCAAGCACTAATGAAGAAGAAAAAGAGTTTGACAAGTACTATGGTGAAGTTTAGAACACACAGGCAACATATGCTGTTTGTGGTTGTGGATTGGAATGCACAACTGGAAATATTGAAGAAAATCTAGCTGGAATAAATGGCCAAAGAAACAGATATAGAGAACACCTTCTCTATCAGGCCTGTCACAGTCTGATCTCCTAGGAAAGTAAAACTCCATTTGATTGAAGTGAACAGGCACTTTTACTAAAGATGTTGATTGCAATAGAGTCAAGCGGAATCTGAAGTTCCCGTGCATCAATAAAAACTAGCCCCTTGGTTGCCCCAGCCCTCCCCCAATAGTCCACCCGTATACAACCAATCTGGCATTACCAAGATGATTTGGGAAGAGCTGAGGTGTTTAGGCTGGTGAAATTCCACTCTCAGGATATGTGGCCTTATGTGAAGATGCTAGCATGGACTGGATTCCAAAATGCTCTGTTCTTCCTCAACTATAAATTCCCCCTCCCAATTCCCCATCATAAAGGTATACAGCTTTATTGCCCATTTGTTTTCTCCTCCCTTCCCCTGTTGAGGCAGAATGTCAGCAAGGTTGGTGGATTTGATATTCAGTTTCTATCAATCCAATGAATGTCAGCAAGGTTGGTGGATCTGATACTCAGTTTCTATCAATCCAATGATTTAATCATTGCTAACACACACTTGCTAACACACAACAAAAATGATGCTTGTTATGGAAAACATCAGATTGAATACATAGAAATAAAACTAAAACATATGAAGAATGATTACAGGAATTGGATATGTAGGGGTGCGCGTAAGAGCACCAACGTGCGGACCGTCCCTGTCCTATTGTTTCTTTTATATATATTTTTATTTTTCTTATGTGTATCCATGTATTCATAACTATGTTTTTTATTTATACCTATTATCTTGTAAGCAATTGACAAATAAAAATAAATAAAATAAACAAAATAAATATTCTAATGAAAAGAAGGACTAAGGAGACATGATAGCAGTATCCAATATTTGAGGGGCTCCTGCAAAGAAGGGGGAGTTAAACTATTTTCCAAGGCAAGACAAGAAACAATGGATGGGAACTACCCAAGGAGAGAGGCAACCTAGAATTAAGATGAAAATTCCTAACAGTGAGAGCAACCAACCAATGGAATAGCTTGCCTTCAGAAGTTGTGGGTGCTCCATTACTGGAGGCTTTCAAAAAGAGATTGGATAACTATTTGTCTGAAATGGTATAGGGTCTCCTGCCTGAGCAGGGAGTTGGACTAAAAGACTTCCAATGTCCCTTACAACTCTATTATTCGATATTCTATGTTCTAATTTACCATATTAGACTACAATGAGTGAGACAAAGCAAACATTTGGCCTTGAGCTAACTGAAGGAGTGACAGCTGGCTGTATGCTCTCCTTGAAAGTATCCATTCTATATGTTGGATATATGTTGGAGAAGATGGATTGGAAGAACATAATATGGTTTAAAAAGAAGCCACAGAGAAGACCTCTCAATACACTAATGTTTTTAATGCTGCTCTGATAACTGAAAATGCGAATGATCTGAAAGCTCTAGTGTTGAAATGAAGGAGCCTAGTGGGAAAAATGGAGCTAAAATTAAATATAAAGAAGAAAACATTAATGACCACATGTACAGTAAATAACCTAAGGTACAACAATGAAGTTATCAAAATGATGGATAGCTGCTGCCTTTTGGGATCTACTATCACCAGTAAAGGAAACAAATGACAAAAAAAACACACCACAGACTAGCACTTGGTGAAGTAGCCAGGAAGGTCTTGGAAAAGATATTAGATACTGTCATGTATAAAGATCAGACATGTGCGAGGAATGCTTTCCTCTGTGACTTTGAAGAAATTAGAGTTTGAATAAACAGGACAGGAAGTGTACTGAAACTTTTGAATGTTGGTGTTGGAGAAGATTCCTGGGAATGTCATGAAGAGCAGGGGAGAGGAGGGGACAATAGGATAGAATACTTTATTGGCCAAGTGTGATTGGACACACAAGGAATTTGTCTTGGTGTAAATACTCTCAGTATACATAAAAGAAAAGATACATTCATCAGGAGTCGAATCATAAGGTACAACACTTAATGATGGTCATAGGGTACAATAAGCAATCAATCATACCAGGAAACAGTCAATCTAAATCGTAAGTATACAAGCAACAAAGTTACAGTCATACAGTCATAAGTGGGAGGGGTTGGGTGATAAGGAGTGATGAGAAGATTAACAGTAATAGTAGTGCAGACTTTGTAATAGTCGAACAGGGTTGAGGGAATTATTTGTTTAGCAGAGTGATGGCTTTCGGGGAAAAACTGTTCTTGTGTCTAGTTGTTCTGCTGTGCAATGCTCTATAGCGTCATTTTGAGGGAAGGAGTTGAAACAGTTTATGTCTGGGATGTGAGGGGTCTGTAAATATTTTCACAGCCCTCTTTTTGACTCATGCAGTATACAGGTCCACGATTGAAGGCAGGTGGGTAGTAGTTGTTTTTTCTGCAGTCCTAATTATCCTCTGAAGTCTATGTCTGTCCTGTTGGGTTGCAGAACCAAACCAGACAGTTATAGAGGTGCAGATGACAGACTCAGTTCGGTCATCAAAAGAAATCAACCCAGAATTCTCACTCGGGGCACAAAGGGTAGGCTTCAATTACCCTATTACGGATATATTATGAGAAGACCTAATTCTCTAGAAAAGAATTTTCAGAGGAAGGCTTTAATACTGGGAAGAATGGAAGGAAGAAAATGGGAATGGTGACCAGCAAGGTGAATGCGTTAAGTTATAGTTACAATGGTCCACTGTTGGAAGACCTGAAGGATCATGTTAAGTACAGATCAACCTGGAAAAAAAATCTATCTATGTGGTTGGAACCAACTTAATGGCATATGATCATCACTAATCACAACAAAAACTTGAAAACAGGAAAGCCAAGAAAATGAAGAGTGCTTATCAATTGTAAAATAGATCATTTACAATTTCTAGAATTTATCTTTTACAAGTGATAATACTGCTCTTTTTGTGCAATTTTGAATAAACAGTAGATGAGATAGAAATAAATTGGTTGAACACGCATGATGGCATTAAGAGCACAGAAATCTGGATCTAATTTGGGGATAATAGAAGATTGTGTACTAGAAAACACAGCAATAGAGATGGTAAAACAACAAATAAAAAACCCCAACAGCTTAGCATACATTTATTAGAATCATAATCTTTGAGTATATCACTGCAAGATGTTCAGCTATATCTTAAATAATTCTCTATTAAATGAGAATTGTAATTATTTGCCCAATTAGCTACATTCCTAAGTTTTGTAAATTGGCAATTTTCTGTATGTATGTGCAATTGCATGCAAACTACTACATGGAGTCAAAACAGCACATTTCTCATCAGTCGCTTAGCTTGGCATTCTCACAAAAGTGAAAGCAGCACAGTAAATTAGGAAGCAGTTTCTTAGAAAAACCAAATTCTTTCCCCATTCCTCCATTTCAGATCCAGGAGCAACATGTTTGTACTGTATATATGTGTTGCTCCCAGCATTTGTCTGTAAAGGTAGTCCTTCACTTTCGGCCACAATTGAGCCCAAAACTTCTGTTGCCAAGCAAAACATTTGTTAAGTGAGTTTTGCCCCGTTTTACAATCTTTCTTGCCATCATTGTTAAATGAATAAATTTTATTGTAAATATGAGTCAGTTGCCAAGCGTCTGAATTTTGATGACAGGACCATGGGGATGCTGCTGTGATGACCCAGGGTGGGATACAAAACAAACACAGTCACAGAAAACAGGTGAAACCCCTTTATTCCTTCACTTTGCCTCCAGGCTCCGAATATTCTTGACAGAAGACAAAAAACTCCCACACAAACAGTTACAAGAAGGAAAAAAGCAACAGAAACCAGGCAAGATAAGGGCTGGAGCATGTACACAGATAACACACACTCGGAAGGACACCAAACTCAGAGAGGAACCATAAACTAGAGATATTTCCACGCTTTGTTTCCAGCGTTCGCCCATATGCAAGTCTGTCCTCTTATTCAGTTGTCACAGCTGCAGCCCATGAAGAGGATCAAGGCCCTCTTCTCCCAAGTAGACCACGTCTCTCCCTTATCCTTTCCTCCCTGCATGCCCTAGGATGGATAGGGGATGGGCCTGGGTCCTCCTCTGACTGTTCAGCTGGCTTTTGCCCTTCCCCAACCTCCTCCACAATCTCCAGAACCACACTTCCACTCCCTGTCAGCTGTTCCTCCTCTCCCTCAGAGTCAGTCTCTACCAGGGGCATAACAGCTACAATGGTTATAAGTGTGAAAAAAGAACTAAGTTGTAACTAAGAACAGTCACTAAACTAACTGTTCTAAGTTGAGTGCACTGCTCCCAGCATTTGTCTGTTGTTGGAGAGCCAGCTTCCTCCAGCTTCTGCTACGTTCTCCCCACCCACCTCCACCCTTTCATTCCCATCTTCCACAGGGCTTGAAGTGAATCTGAGAAACTATTTTCCAATTGCTTAGGTGAGATCATTCTGGAGGGTTGTTCTGCTTTCCCTTGGGGACAACTCACATTCCCAGTCAATCATTGTGTGTCAGGCTTCTTAGTCATCACTCCTCTGAAGAGAATAGTTAATCTGATTGACTAGAAATTCGGGGTGGGGGAGCACTGGTTGCTCCACTGAGATACCTATCAAGAAATTAGAGAAGATACTAGATTTGGAAATAAAAGGGCCAGGCAATTCAAATTTCCTCACTGTATTTCCTCAATTCCATTTTTTTATTTATAAGTGGATTGTTCTTTGTTAATTTAATTGCACTATGATCGTTTCTCTTCTGATAGACAGTAGCTCCTCTTCTATTCTCTGAAGGGATTATCTCTTAGTAACATGTAATTGAGAGACAATACACACAGCAAAAAAGGCATTGTTAGAAAATTATAGGCCGGCTATTTCTGAGATTCCTCTAGTATAAGGATGGCTCTAGATCAGGCACCTAATGTCTCAGCTGGACGTTTGAAATCATATTCACATTATAAGCATGTACAGTATTTACCTCAATACTGCTTTGAGTTTAACTAGGCACAGGGGTGGGGTTCTACCAGTTCGCACCTATTGGCTAGAACCAGTTGTTAACATTCTAAGCAGTTTGGAGAACTGGTTGTTAGAAGAAATTACTGGCCTAATCCTGTAAGGAAGGCAGGAAGGAAACATTCTGGTGTTGCTTACAGAAACCGCCTCTCCGTTATCCCTTATTACATTCTTGGCATTCTTGGTTTTCAGGAACTTCTCTGGAGTTTTTATTCCCTCCTTTGCTGGTACTTTGCTTGCGTGGAGTGACCATTCAAAGTTACAATGGCACTGAAAAAAGTGATTTATGACCATTTTTCACGCCTACAACTATTGCAGCATCCCACAATCATGAGAGGCCAGGCGAGGAGTTGCGTGCCTCAATGTGAGTGATATTGAGTTGGCAACGGCCAGCCAATAACATGACCACTAAGCCATGCCCACCAACTAAGCCACGCCCACAGAACTTGTTGTTAAAAAATTTGAATCCCACCCCTGACATGTTCATAACATACTAAGGAGCACTTTAAATAAATATTTTAAATGCATGCTTGTTTCCAAAAAGAATTACTTTGGATTTTTTAAAAAGCCAAACAAAATGAAAATTCTCCCATAGGGGCAGGAGTAGGGGTGCAGGATGAGGAAATTTTGACTTTACGGATATCGGAGTTTCAGAAGTACGTCTACCCTCACTCAGCTCATGGTTTATTAGTAGGGGTTTTTGCAGGGGGATTAAAAAGTTATGACATTGACTGTGACTATACAATCAAAGCATCACCCATATAAAAAGGGGGCTAAGTTTCAATCCCACAGTGGTTATCTTTTTTTTTTTTTTTTTTACAAAATTCTATCTTAAGGATGCTCCTGTTTATTCCTAGACCAATTTTTCCAAAAAAAAAAAAAAATGAAACTGTTGGCCATGGGAGTTAGTCATATGGAAACTGTATATTACAGTATATAACATACATTTTAAAACAGACTTAAAAGCTCCCTTTAAACACAGAAAATCTTAGTCATGCCTTTTATATTCCCTGATCCCTTCCCAAAACATGACATGTCGTCCCCCACAGCCATCTCAACGTTGTCCAGCTGTGTTTCTGACCTCCACCACAATGTAGGAAGAAGGTGACAAGAGTGCATTTGCTTCAATTTATATGGCCATCCATCTCATCATCATGACAGCTGCACAGCTACCAACAATTAAAAGAAACATTCACATGACTGTATTACTTAGCCAAGCTTGTTGCTTTTAACTTTCAGCACAAATATAGATGGTATTACCTGCCTACGTACAGGTGCTGGGGGGAGGGGAGAAGCATTCTAACCTTGTATTTGGGGTGCATAGACCATATAATGTTTCATCTTGACCAGGAATAAAGAATTCTATCAAAGAATTACTCAAAGCTTTGCAGCTTGTAGCATTTGCAATACATTTTAGCTCATTTCTTGACTACAGCTATAAAAGGGAGTATTTACTTGGCAGAATATCTATAGTTGTATCCACACTTCTTTGTTTTGTAGCATGTGCATAAATACATGTAGCATACATAATGTAGCATGCTAGACTTCTTTATCTTGTAGCATACTGTACATGTATAGCATACATAGCATGCTATATACAAATAGAGCAAAATTAAAGATGTTTCTCAGAGATATCACTATATATATTTGTTTTAAAAGTTTTTGTATTTGATTGCAATAGTACAGCTAATAGTAGATGTAAAAGTCCCACTTTTATGTTTGTGTGTGATGATGTGTAAGATTTAAACTGCTGCGCTTGGATGTTTTTTAAAAGTAACTCTGTTAATGTCGGTTACACAAGGGCACCGTCAAAGAGAGCTGCCGTCTTCCAATAATGCTGAGACAAGATATTAGATGATGTACCAAGAATCATAAAAGTTAACCTTGGAATTAATTTTTGAGGCTGGCAATTACCATGTAATAAAGCAACCACTAAAACAGCAGAAATCTACCAGGACAAATTTGTTAAGAAAGAATTAATTGACAGAAAAAGATTGTTCCACATGAATTCTTGACAAACTGGATTCAGGCAATATCTTTATATGAAATTTATGCCAGAAATCTACCAGTATGTTGTTTAAAAGTGGGGATGGAGATTGGATAGTGGACAACATCTTTAAAAGGCAATGTGAGAAATAAACTGAAATCTCTTATGTGGCAGTTTTCTCAATCTGGTGTCTTCCAGATGTGTTGGACCAACTCCCATAACATCCTGGCCAGCTTGTTTAATACAATACATCTGGAAGACACTTGATAGGATAACACTTCTTCATACTGTCTAAGCTTGTTCTGTGTCATTTATTATATTTAAACAGAAAAATAAACAAAAGTATTATTATACTTGAGAATTTCTGAAAGGATCAAAAATATAATGTTGGACATAACATGATGATAATGCCTATTAGCAAATCCAATTTTATTTTTTAAAAGAAATTGGTGTGAGGCTATTCCTAATGGATCATTAACTACAGCACTACGTTGCTTCACTAACCATTTAAAGCAGGGGTCCCCAACCACCGGTCCGCGGACCGGTACCGGTCCGCGGAACAAGTCCTACCGGGCCGCTGGTTGCTGGGCGCCGCCATCTTTTTTGATGAAAAAGTGCTTCCGGTGAGCTTTTCCGGGTAGAAAGCTCACCGGAAGCACTTTTTCATCAAAAAGATGGCGGCGCGCGCTCGTGAGCTTTTCCGGGTAGAAAGCCATTTCTACCCGGAAAAGCTCACCGGAAGCGCTGGCGCCGCCATCTTTTTGATGAAAAAGTGCTTCCGGTGAGGTCACCGGAAGCACTTTTTCATCAAAAAAAGATGGCGGCGCCCAGCTGATGCCGGTACCGGGCCGCGGCGCCCAGCTGATGCCGGTACCGGGCCGCGGCATAAAAAAGGTTGGGGATCACTGATTTAAAGGACATATTGTCTCACCATGTTACCTTCCCTTACAGTCTAAGGTAAAATCCATGTTTAAAAGTAGTTATTCTCAGTTTTTCTCCCAATTATAAAAATGGGTAACAGGCAGGATATAGCAATTTAATCCCATCCTCCCCATCTGTCATCTTTTATTCAGAGTGTAAGAAATGGGGAGAGTTAGGAAACTGGTGGTGAAAGAGACAGTGCTCTTCTCCACTTTCCTTAAACTTCTTTGACATGTTTCCAGTTATTTTCTAGAAGACTGAAGGAGATGTCAAAAGGCCAGGAATGAGATCATTGCCAAGATGGTGGAAAATAGGACAAAAAAAGAAGAAGAAAACCCTTAAAAGATAGCTGCTCTGCCTGCAAGCCTTGGACCCAAGCTGATTAATCATGTTATAATCACTGCATTTGTGTTACTGAAATACTTCTAGAAAATAGCAGATTGTAACTATATATAATATAGGGCAAAACAGAAGCAAGTCTCATTCGACTTTTCCTATGATCTTAGCAATTCCTCTAAGTCTGTTCATTCTCAAAGTATGAACAATTGCCATATTATTCAGTTATCCTCATTATTTGCAGAAATCATGTGGGATGCTTCCTGTAGCAGCATATCTGGTGCTCTGGTGCTTGTGTAAAATTTCTGTGACATGAGACTTGTATAACAAGAAGATGGGAATGATGTGCTTTATTTGAAGAGAATTTTCCATGTAATGACCATATAACTGAATTACAGCTAAATAAGCTTGCTAGGTCTGAAGATGAGCTCATTGCACAAGAACGTGTTTAAATTATCTCAATGTTTAAATCGATCCTCTTAAAAACACCCAAAGGCCTATTGCTCTTTTTTTTTTTTTTCAGAATAATAATTTCTCATTTTAGATAGCACTTGCAGAGATGGTATGGTACCCAGCTAGGGAAGTCTTCATTTGGAGTAAAAAAAATATATGCCAAAATGGCACCTGCAGCACATATTTAAAAAGGGTCTTTGGTCACATAGTTATGGGCATATATTGCATTTTGTTTGACTGCTCCCCAGAGGTATCTCTTGTACATTGCCTGGTTGCCAGTCTTGGCAGCAGGACTAGGGGGCTGTGATGCAAAAGCCAGGGGTGGTATTCTACAGGTTCGCACCTATTCCCTAGAACTGGTTGTTAACATTCTAAGCAGTTCGGAGAACCGGTTGTTAGAAGAAATTACTGGCCTAATCCTGTAAGGAAGGCAGGAAGGAAACCTTCTGGTGTTGCTTACAGAAACTGCCTCTCCATTAACCCTTATTACATTCTTGGCAGGACTAGACTTCCTGTATCAGGAACGTCTCTGGAGTTTTTTTCCCCTCCTTTGCTGGTACTTTGCTTGTGTGGAATGACCATTCAAAGTTACAATGGCACTGAAAAAAGTGACTTATGACCATTTTTTACACTTACGACTATTGCAGAATCCCCACAGTCATGAGAGGCCAGGTGAGGAGATGTGTGCCTCGATGTGAGTGATGTTGAGTTGGCCACACCCAGCCAGTCACATAACCACCAAGCCATGCCCACCAACTAAGCCATGCCCACAGAAACGGTTGTTAAATAATTTGAATCCCACCCCTGGCAAGAGCTAACCAATTTACTTATCTTCAGGCTCTGAATTGAATATGGTGCATTGATTTGGTTTTCCACAGCCATGTGCAGTAGAGCAAAATAGTAATGACCCAACCATAGTAGACCCTCAACTCATCATATACATACACATGCTGACTACAGTGTCCTCTTTCTGATAAAATATGCTCTGCTTTTATCTTCATGGAGCTAAAATGAAAGAAATAATTAAATAACAATAAACTGCTCTACATTTTAAGACATGAGTGGGCAATTAATTTCCCCAAGGGGCCACATGAGAAACTGGGATGTTGTTGATGATTAAACTAATAGGTGCATAGGCACACAGGCTCACATATATGTAAATTGGAAAAAAATAGCAGTTGCCTTCAAAATAAAAGCAATGCAGTCCATTATGTACATAGCATATACTTATTTACATTTGATTTCTAATTTCTGATTGACTTCACGTGAGCCAGATGGAAAGTCAGAGGACCGGATGTGGCCAGGGGCTGTAAAATGCCCAGGCCTGTATTAAGAGATAAACACCATGAAACTCAATCACAGTTCATAGTTTTTATAATACCTTTCAACAAGGAAGATTCTCAGGCAAAGCATTGAGTGAGCTTCTAATTCCTATAACAAATTTACTTCCTGTTGGTTACTGATGTTGGATTGTGTACACTACCAGCTTATCAGAGAATCTTTTCATAGTGCTGCAGCTGCAGTGAAAACTAGAAGCCTTATAACTTGTAAAAAAAAAAGGGCACTGACATTCTCACTGCTATCAGGAAAAATGGGGGAAGAAAGGCTCCATTGAGAAACAGGAGACAACTTTGTTCTGGCACCATCTGTAGATTGAATAATTAAGTTAATTTATGCATACATGTCATTTATCAGCCACTTCAATCCAAATAGCATACAGATATTAGTAATTAACAAGTTACAAAGAACTATTGATTACATGTAATCCTTGATCACAGTTGAGCCCAAAATTTATGTTGCTAAGTAAGACAGTTGTTAAGTGAGTTTTGCCCATTTTTTTTACCTTTCTTGCCACAGTTGTTAAGTAAATCATTGTGGTTCAATGATGCATTGGCTCCCATTCTTCTTAAATCAATATGTTGATTGAACAATTCTAGGAAACACCTTGAAGATTATTTGAGGACTTTGCTGATTCTGTGTGAATATGAAGAAGTATGCCTCAGGAGTTTTCAAAACCATATTTGAAGGGCTAATTATTGTTCTATTGTGTTGTTAGATTATCTTCTTCAGCTGTAATTAGCTGGTTTCATCACCCCCCACCCATGCCTTCCTATTATGGTCTATTTCAGGGGTGTCAAACTCACGGCCCGCGGGCCGGATGCATCACATGCTGGTCACCCCCACCCCCACGCTAACTTTTAGTGAAGGGGGGGAAATCATGATATGTCACGTGACGAAAATGTGATACTGCGAGTTTGACATCCCTGATCTACACAATTGATTTTTGACAGCTTGCAAAGTTGCTTCTAGCTTAGCAAACACCTGATACAAATAACTCATTGGAAAAAAGATTATTTACAGCACTGTATATATCATGTCTAAACTTTAACTTTTAAAAATATTGCATGAAACATAAAAATGGAATTGTGTGACTTAGGACGCAAAGAGCTAAAATTCTTGAAGTATTTATCGAAAAGAGAATAATCTTTTATTTTCTAAAGCTGTCCTTTTTCTTCTGTCTAAGAAGAAGAATACAGTAAAAGCAAATAAACTCTTGGACATTCCACAATACTTCCATATCTTTTTTGGACTGATTTCCAGAATTAAGTGATATCAATACCACCCATTACTGGTGCAAACAGCAATAATAAAGTGAACTCCGTTTTATGAACTCTGATGAAATTTTGTTTGGAGGCCCGAGGACTGAACAGCTTAATCATTAATTCCTTTTCAAAGGTTCCTTGGTCAGGCTATTGTGTAAAGTTTCCCAGATGGGAAAGGAAAGTTTTTTTAGTCCATCAAACATCCTTATCAGGCCCCTGCAAGCCAGCCAAGTTTCGGTTGCAAGAACATATCTACCCTTTGAGTGAAGGTTTAAATTTTACATTTAAATGTATTCTAAACATTCTGCACTTCACTCAAGACAAATTCCTGCCCTGGGAAACTGAATTAAAAAATAACAATAAGAGAGACGCCCAGAGACACTGAAGTTTGGTGAGACTTGGCAATACAAAATTGGGGGAGGAAAGAATGGCCTTCCAAACAACATATGCTATCTCTTAAACTTTTGCTCTTTGGAGAATAGGCAGGGAAGGAAAATGACAAAGATAAAATTTGCAGCTCCCATCACAGAACCAGAAAAACCTCTGGGGTGTTTAATAAGAAGATGATAGTTAAAACATTTTGGAAAGCTGTTTCATAGTCTGATATCTCAAGGAGCTGGGATTTGATGGCTTCTGGTAAATGTATTCTTTGTCCATAATCTAAACAATTTCAAGAAAAGAGGCCAGAGACACAGAACAGTCTTCTGATCTGTTAATGATAATACAATACTAAAGTAACCAGGAAGATATAGACAGAGGATGCCAATAAAATAATAATTTAAAATCTGAAGTGCTTACAGGAACGCAGATAACCAAACTGCAAATAACCATTAAGCCCATGCTGAAATGGTAAAGGATTTGGAATGATCACAATATCACCTGATTAAATTAAGGAGAAATTAATTTCAATTCATACAGACTTTCTCCATTAGCTTTTGCCTCCTCTCATTTTGCAGAAAACTGCAAGTGCGCTTTCTGGAAACAAAAGAGGTCTTGAATTAACATTCTTTCCATCCTGGTGCTTTTCAGATCCAACCTTTCTGGCTTCATGGACTGGCTGTTGCAGCAGTAGCAATGGTGGCAGTGGAGGCTGGGGGGGGGGAGAAGATGGTTTCATTTGCACAACCTAATCCCATGCATGTACAAATGAAGCTTCGTGCACTCACCCGCTGCTTGAGCAACCTGGTTCCCAACGGGTCATGGACTGGTATCAGTACCAGTCTGCAGCCCAGAGGTTGGGTACCTCTGTGCTAGATTACAGTAGCCACTAATCAGATCCAGTCTAAGGCTGGTTCACCAGTAGTTGCATTTGATGATGTGATTTTAAAAAGCGATTCGTTTTCTAAATAGGGCATGGGCACCTGAAGGATAGGTCAGTCATATTTTTATAAGTAAAACAAGATGGAAGTAATACGTGTTATGAAATCCAAAGACACACTGATCAGAAGCTTGTGAAAATAAAAGCTATTTTCACAGATGTTTTTTGTTGTGACCTATTGACCTACTCAGTCAATTTAGTATGTTTATTTATAAGAGAGCACACAAGACAGGAGACCACAAGGTGCTCACCTTTAGGAAAAGAGGCAAAGTGTAGCAATGGGGTGGAGCAAAGATTAGGAACTCAGTGAGATCCAGATGTTTGAATGACAATATTGAAAACCACTATGCTGTTTATTATGCATTGGAGTTAAAGTCCAAAGCATCTAGAACACAGGTGTCAAAACTCCACATCATGTTTTGTGACATTTTTTCCCATTCGCGGAGCTAGGGGGGCATGGCTTACATGTGACTCATCCAGCCCGGGGCCGCCAGTTTGACACCCCTGGTCTAGAAGATGCCAGGTTGCCTACTCTTAAGATAAAGGGACTTATCTGGCCACCTCCAGTGTTTGTTTGAATTTCTCATTTGGAGCTTTCCATGGTCCTGCAACCATCAAGTTTGGTTTTCTGCCTTACTTTGTGGGCACCTGACCTGGGAAGAGATTTTCTCTAATTCCCATTTAATCAGAGAATACGATGGATAGGAAAGGAAAAGCTATATATGCATAGGTCAACATGACTGTACAATATGACTACTTCTTAACCTCGAAAACCATAAGTGCTGGAGAGTTGAAGTTCAGACACCTTAAAGGTGTCAAGGGTGAGGAACATTGCTACAGAACCTTTTCTCATATATACTGAATATGTGGCCACAATAGCTGCCAAAAACATTAGTGAGTAAGCAACATAACTGCACTCACACATTTTGAAATATATGACGATAGCTCGCAAAATCCTTTTTCCTATTCCAAAAATTGGAAAATATCCTTGCCAAGTATTTATGAGATTCCAGACTCATGAGCTTAAAACTCCATAGCACTATTCTGTCCTTTTTCTACATTATATTCTCAATATGCCAGCTAGAAAGATCATCCAGCCAAGAGAAAATAATGCCTTTCAGAGGATTTTCCTTTAGAATAAACATGAGCCTATAAAAGGAATGAGTTGAATGGCTTCCCTATAATCTTTGGCACATTTAGCTATTGAAAGCCACAGGATGATAAGGGAATCTATGGCTTGCTTTTTTTTTTTTAGCATCTTAGATAAAATGATTTTGAAAATGTGAGGTGTCAGACACTCTCAAATGTGCCATTAACTGGGAAATTGGCAAAGGTCATGCTGATGAAGAGATAGCTATACAAGACCAGAACTTGTCTTTAGAAATTCCCCATAGATCACAAAAGGTGCTTTGCAAACTCAAGGAGCTGACTTGTGATAATGCTATTTGCCAGAAGGCCAGGAATGGTGGGGCAATGATAATCATCCCTTTCAGTGCCAGTGCTACCCAACTACCTTAATTCAGATTAGAACAATGCATTAGAAACATCCAACTAAATTGCTGCACTTGGCAGTTAGGGATTAATAAATCAAAGTAGGCTGGTTCTATTTAACAGCATTCTGTGGGGTCAGATATATAAGCTGACACATTTTTGTCCCAATTACTAATTAGAAATCTGGAAGAAAATTTGCCACAACATAATACTAAATGGTCAGACGACTAATTGCAGCTGCACCAAGGGAAAGAAAGCCTCTTTCCTTCAAAGAACCCACTACTGCTTTTGTTTACAAAGAGAAAGAAATCTGGCAGTCTCATAAAACATACAGAATGAATGCAAGTCTTCTCTGGCTCAGTGCATAGCTAGGCTTCTTTTTAATATCAAGGGCAGTATGAGCACTCTGTGACTTTGAGTAAACTGCAGATCCCAGGGCCATGATTCCAACTGAAGGCACCCTGCCTTCAAAGACAATGTCAAACGGCCAACTGTCAATGGTACAACTTCAGGATATTCTCCAGATTTGGAGATGATTTCAAGGTTGGAAGTAGGAACATTTTGGCTGTGGAAGACCTATTTTTTTTCCACCCTTAAAGGTCCTTCCAAACCCCAAAAAGAAGTGAAAAATTGGGCAGAAGATTTCTGATCTTGGTTCTTCTGGTGATGTTAGAGCATGATATATGGTCTCCTACAGCCCTTCAGAAAACTGAGACTGAGTGGCAGCCCCGAAAGATTGACCACTACTACCCCAGATGGTGAGTAGGTGTTAGTTTTCATCACATGCATATACAGACTGTATCACCTAAACCCAGAGGTGTGTGTGTGTGTGTGTGTATTAATGACAGTTATGATTGTGCTGTTCTTTTTTTATGGGTGTCATGGACACCCCTGACCAAATTGGGCCTTAAGTGCATCACTCCTTGTTTAATAACATGGCTTCCAAGACCAGCCTATGGCCTAAATATTGTATAATTGAACTTTAATGGTAAAATGTTGGATTGGGGGAGTGGGGGTAATGTTTGAATTTGAGGAGCACTTTTGAGAACAAAGGGTCCAAAGGCTTTCTGAAAGAAAATGCAAGCTCTCCCCCTTGAAATCAGGTCAAAACAGGCTCAACATTTTCATCATGTTACTAAAAGCTTTCCTGCAGTCTATGGCAAGTTTGGAAGCTAAATTCATTAAAGCAGCCCCCTCTTGTTTTCAGTCTCCCACAGAGCCTGACTGTCTACCATTGACCTCACCCCCTTCCTAAGAGGCCTGTAGAGGGTGTGCATAAGCGCACCAATTGTGCCTATCGTCCCTGTCCTATTAATTTTTATTTTTCTTATAAGTATCTATCTCATGTATTCAAAACTATATTTATTCTTATACCTGTATCTTGTAAGTGATTGACAAATTAAATAAATATAAAAAATACTTTTAAAAAAGCACCCCTTACTTTTGTTACAGAATTAATTATAATGAATAAATTCTTTAAAGCAGCATTTTTTTTCTTCAGGCTTATGGGAAAATCTGAACAAAAAAAATGGGATGATTTAATGAATAGCAGACAAGGCTGCACATGAAGTGTGAATCACTTCTTCCTAATCATTTTTAAAGCATGCAAGGCTCTACTATATATACAGGATTCTAAAAGCCATGCAATACACAAACACAAACACACAGAGAGAATTCCTGTTTATACAAAAGGATGACGCCCTGAAGTCATTTCTAACACCAACATGTGAATCTGGATGCCGGGGTGATCCATTCATTTGGTATTATATTTTTTCTCTTTATTTTTAGGGACACAGAATAGTCTGTTGTGAAACAAAATGCAGGAATTGGCAAGTAATCATCTCTTCTGATTAACATGACAGCCCGCCTACAGCTGGGATTCTTGTATGGAATCAACTTTGTTGTTGAATTTTCAGTAATTATATAACTACACAAAATGCTGCTTTGGCAAAGGAAATTTGTAAATAGGAGGGGAAATACTGCAAATAGAAAACATGTTTGTAGTCTGAAAAGGATATTTTCTAGCATTCTTCTTTCTGCTTTAATCCAAATACAAGCCATATGTACATTTCCATTTGTTTCAGGTGTTTAATTAGTAATCTTCTATTTAGAATGTTTCGATTTTGGCGTTCCCTCTCAAAGACCTTCCACAGGAGGAAAAACAGATAAAACCAGGCCTTTGACTTGTGCTTTCAAATAGTTCTTCCATTGTTACTTTTGTCCTGTGTTTTGAAACTTTAAAATGGGGCCTGCGAAGAAAAAGAAAACTGACATAGTTCTTCCCATTACTCTGGGGGTGGTAAAGGATAGAGAATTTGTTTTTTTTCCCCCACCAGCCCACCTCACTTGTTTTCATTAGAAACTTTTTGTTTTATCTGAACTGACGTTTGTTCCAGAAACTCACAAAAGGAAACTACCCTAAAGATGACGTGTTTTTTTACCCTAAAATAAACAGATTTCAGTTGCATTCATGGTGCTGGTAAAAAAGATAGTAAACATCCTTAGCTGTAATATACAGATAATGCAATGGAAAGCCTGTCGGCAAGATTTGACCAATTAGGCAGAAAAAAACCCTTTTCCCAGACCAGTTTGTTCAAAGACAAGTCATATCTGTAGATGTTGGCCGAAAAAATGTTGCTTGTCTATATATAGCCTTACATCCTATTCCCGATTTAACGCTTTATCTAAGTTCCCAATATATCATCTGGATATCATCTAGATATCAACAGTAATCCATGAAGTTGCTGTAAATGCTGATTGGAAAAGAAGGATCACCGCTTCTTGCAAGTTGCAGCCATTTATGAGATTGTGGCATTCTTGCCCAAAATTCAAAAGGGGAAAAAAAAAAGGAAATTTTAATGAGATGTGGTGATCTCTTGACAAAGAGATGTTTCTGCCTGTTAACACAAGAAGTCTTGGTCTTCTGGATATCAGAAGGACAATTATGAAGGCCATGATGTCCATAGGAATCTTATTACCAAACTCTGGTTTGTTGTAGCTTTAGCTGATGATGCAGTGACCCTTCTAGAGGAAAAGACTGGGAATAATTAATCTTGAAAATCAATGTGCCTCTATTAAATTGAAGGTCTCCTATAACATGATTGCTTAATTATTCTTTGCAAGAGAGAAATAGATGAAACCTGTGGTCCCTGAGAGTGTAAGACTGATTTTTCCTTCACTTAACTGAAAAGTTGGTCTCCAAGAGGGAAATGTGGCCTTGACCTCTTTCTTCTGTGACTCAGAGGCTGGTACTTTCAAGGAGAAGTTTGGGAGGTTGGCCAGAGTCAATATGGCAGGACGAACATTCTAAATATTGGAAGAGCTACCCCACCCTTTTTCATATGGTAAATTCCATGCACAAATTGACTATTCTTTTCCAAAGAGAATATGAAATTTTCTTCTTGGAATAATAGAAAAAATTAAAAAGGAAATAATATAACTAATAGTACATGTATTGATGGTGGCTAGAATATTATATGCACAATATTGGAAAAATGAAAATATACCTCCAGAAATAGAAATAATAAGAAAAATTATGGCATGTGCAGAATCTGATAGGTTAATTTTAGAAATAGAAGACAAAGGAGAGTCTAAATATTATAAAACCTGGAATAAATTTTATAATGGTTATATAATAGAAGACAAGATCGAAATACTAGTACCGTGTTTCTCATATAATAAGGCCGGGTCTTATTTTTTTTTTGAGCCCCCCAAAAATGGCTAAGCCGTCTTTTCGGGGGTGACTTAATTCCCCCCCCCTTGCATCTTAGGGCGGGCGGTGACGACTTGGATGTTGACCTTGGCATTGGTGGGGCACTTTGTATCAGGGTCAACGCAGGCAGCACCATATCCGGGTGTGCAACAAAAGTACTTCCTAACAGCAAGCCCCCCTGCCATTTCCCCCCCATTTCGCATGTTTTAATATAGGCCTTAATTTGGGGGGAGGGGCTTAATTTCATTTCATGCCTATAAAACATGCTGGGACTTCCTATTGGGGAAGGCCGTATTGTTGGAGAAACAGGGTAGTTATGATTAGTTTAATTAGTAATTAATATTTTAATAAGGAGATTATAAATGATGAAGTAAATGTATTTATGTATAACAAGGATAAGTTGGATGTTTTGGGTTGTATTTGCATAATTAAAATTAAAAATAAAAGAATGCTCCAAGCAATTCCTAAGATTGCTCTGTTAAAAATTATCTCCTGGCTTATTTTGCAATAAATTGAAGTGCAATACAATTTCCAATAAAATCTCCTAATGTATAGGATGCAATTCTTCACATAATTTATGGAAATTACACAGGTGGCATAGAAAAGATACTAAAAATAATAAAATAGTTCAATCCTTAATTCAATTGAGGAAGTGAAGAAAACTTTGAAAAATAATAAAATCATTCTGTTCGGTTTAAATCATTATGTTAAAAAAAGGTAAAATTCCCTTCAAGACTATGTTGATTCCATGGACAATTACAGATAGCTTTTTAAAAATATTTACTAAAGTAAACATTCTTATTCCATGTTTAATTCTCATCAACTTTGCATGAAATTTATTCTATATTTTTTTCCTGAATAATCACAATAATCAGCCAAATTATCCCTCACTCATCCTCCCAATTGTTTATATGTAATTCAAAAATGGAAGTTGGATGCTAAACTACTGAAAAAGTTTCATATGTTCTTAAATCTGGCAACTTTGATATGAAACATGATTTTTTTTTCTTTGCCAACTGTACTCTTTTCTCCACTACTGGAGGCTTTACAAAGTTTGCTTTTCCCACAGTTTCTCCGAGGTTGAGTTAATAAATCTTATTTAATGACTGATTAGAAGCTGCTTTGTATTCATTTAAGTATTTATGGATTAGAAGATAGGGATAGGGGAGCAAATTTTCACTGCTATTGTTTCACTGTATTTAAACCTACAAAACAGTAGAAGCACTTTTATGAGTATTTTTTTAATTGTTGGACTATTCTACAAAATGCATTTCATATATTACTAAGCTCTCTCCAGTATATCAGGTAAGAATTTGGCATATGACAGGAATACTGTTCTTTCTGGAATTTTTTTGACTTTTCAAAATCAAATAAACAGAGGGGGGGGAAGGAGGGAGGGAGGGAAGGAGGGAGAGGGAGAAAAACACAAACTTCACTTCACAATAAGTTTATTTTTCTTGTTTTAAAGAGACCAGTTGCTTTATTTTAAAAAACCTTGTGGAGAATTCTAGCTACACAACTCCCAGGCAATGTCTAATTTGTCTCTTAAATAAGAAGGTCATGGCACTCTTATCTGAGAGGAATCTTTTGGGATCCATCCCAAATTTCTGTTGAATTATTATTTTAATCCACATCTATTAAAAAATTCCACATAGCCTGTTCTCTCAGCTATAACTTTATTTTTTCTTGATTTTTATCTGCTGTTCAAACTTGGAATGTGTGAATCATCAGCTGCAATTTCATAAAACATAAAGAATTGCACCATCCTTCAAACTAGTGTACTCTTTGACAATTTATTCATAAGACATGCAGTTATTGCAGAGGAGGTTATACTGCTATAAAATTATATGCAGGGAAAAATAGATAAAAACATTTCAGGAAGAAGTCACCAAACCTTCTGATCACTATGCTCTCAATCCCTTGCAGAAAGCCAAGTTCATGAAAAGTACTATTAGACATGCAGCTGAAGATGCATATGGACTTCCAAGCCCCACAACCCAATGCACAGAATTCTTCACAGACTGTATGCATGTTATCATCAGTATCTGGCTGTTCCCGTACTTGGCACGATTCTGTTCATTGAGTGTGAGATGAAATGTATCTGTGAGAAAATCCTATTCTCCAATGAGACAGAGAGGAGAATTGAAGAGATAGATATGTAAACAGGGTTTCCAGTTAATTGGATTGGCTTTAACATACTGTAGTTTCAGCTTGAATCCATCATTCAGAAGAGTCTTCCTTAATGAATGGAATCATATGCCTTAACTGTGACACTTAATACAGGTAGTCCTTGGTTTATGACCACAATTGTGGCTTCACTTCAGTTGTTAAGTTAATAGCATGATTGTTAAGTGAATCTGGCTTCCCCTTTGACTTTGCTTGTCAGAAGGTCATAAAAGGTGATCACATGAGCCCAAAACACTGAAAAGGTCATAAATGTGAGTCAGTTGCCTAGTGTCTGAATTTTGATCACATGATCATGGGGATGCTGCAATGGTCATAAGTGTAAAAACTGGTCATAAGTCACTTTTTAAAGTGATGTAACTTTGAACGGTCACTAAATGAACTGTTGTAAGTTGAGGACTACCTGTAATATAATATCACATTGGGCATGGCTCAGCCTCCCTGTTTCTGAGGTCTCTATAAAATGCAGAATTAGAATAAAATGCCAATCTCAGTATGTAGAAAGAATACTGATTAAGCAATATAGAAATAATTAATTTATTTTGCTCAAAGCTGTTTTTCAAAGAAGCAAGGAGATTTAGTTACCGTATTTGCCGGCGTATAAGACGACTGGGCGTATAAGACGACCCCCCAACATTTCCACTCAAAATATAGAGTTTGTTATATACTCGCCGTATAAGACTACCTTCTCTTCCGCACACCTTCCACTTTTGCACTTTTTTTTTTTTGAGGCACTTTTGTGCACCGTGGAAATGAATCCCGTGAAGCCGAAAGGAGCAGCCAGCCTTCAGGCCGATGTAGGCGGGCCTCCTTCTCCCAGCTCCCAAGGAAACGAGGCGCTCAGCGGCCTCCGCTCGCACCGCCCGGCCTCAGCTGCAACAAACCAGAGAAGGCACCCCCCTCATTGGGCTCCAGCTCTTTTTTTTTTTTTTTTTTTAACATGCAAGGCTTGGGAAAAGAGTTTCCTGGTAGAGTGGTTTATTATTTCTGAGTTGCCCAATAATATCTTGTCTTATTTTTTGAAGCATCATCCATATTTTAGTCCCCATCAGAGAAAGGTAAATAGTCCTAATTTCAGAACTGGATAAACCCAGGGAAAGCATACCACCAATGGGAAGAAAATATGGGTGAGAAAGGACATAAAGAAGAGGTGAAACGGGCTATTTTGCAACCCATATAAACTTTGCTGCTCTCTTTCTTCCTTGGGTCTCTCCCCATAGAGGGAAAAGTATAATCAACTAACTGCATGTTCCTCGGAGTAAAGGACTTTTCCTTTACTTGGGCATCAAAAGCACTGACAGCGTTGTAAAACCAAGGATGGAAAGAAGCCATTTCTTTTGCTCAGATGTGGGAGTAAATGGATGGAAGCAATTCCTAGCAAAGTACCATCCTCAAGCACTGGAAACAAGCAGGAAAGGATGCCTACATCACTGGGTTCAAGCAATTGCCTTTAAAACTCCCCCAAGAAATCCAGGGTTTCTGAGAATAAATTTCTCCAGGGAGATTCCTGTTTCAAGAACTTTTCCTCTTCTTTTATTTTGTTTATCCCCACCGCTTCTCTGAGAAGTCAAGGCACTAAACCGACTTCCTCATCCTTTAAGGGAAGCTGCTACCCAGGCACCTAACTCTTAACAACCTTCCATTGATTGGAGGGGACCGAAGGGACTTTCATAATTAAGGTGAAAGGCTGAAACTGGTAGAGTGAAAACAACGCCGACTTTCCAACAGAGCAGAGCTGACCCAAAACACATTGCCGGCGAAAGTGACTTTAATGGTTTCATAACGCAGCCCTGCTGCAATAGATGCGCTCATTCTGCCAGAGGGGGCTCTGGGCTTCTTCCCTGAGGATTCCTACATTGGTGGCACCTCTGATGGCACCTCTGAAAGAGGTTCCCAGCTGAGGGAAACAGCGAGGGTTGATTGCGAGGCCTTCTCCTCAGGTCAGGAGCACTAGTGGGTGGTCCCGCTCATGGGCTGCCGCGTGCTTCGGGACCCTCGGCGGGCACTCACCGCTCTGCCCCCTGTGCGCGCATGCGACGAGGCGGCAGGCAGCCCAGCCCCATCAGCCGGAACCAGCCGGCATTACATAATCTTGCCGCGATCCTGATCCGGTCCCTGAGCCAGACGAAGCCACCGGCAAACGGACAAGGGGTGGGGGAACTGGGGTGCCGGTTTGATTAGGAACACACACACGCACAACCTGCCTACCAGCGTGGGGAACACGCGGACGCACCTGAGGGAAATGCAGAGGAGTTGCTGGAGGCAGCCGCTGCCGAGCAGAGGCCCCAAATTTTCCAACTAAATACGCCGGGGGATGGGGACGGGGGAGGGGGTAAGCGGGGACCGTCGCGAACCAGCGGCCTCAGCGGCAGCAGGACACCACAACCCGCAAGGGTCGGGAGGGTGGGGGGAAGGCGACCGGCTATCCCAGGCTTATGGCCGCACCACCGTCATTCCGGGTGGTGCCGCGGGCAGCCGCAGTGCTTCCCAATTACCATTTGCCGGCGTATAAGACGACCCCCCCCCACTTGGAGGCATGTTTTTCAGGGCAAAAAAGTCATCTTATACGCCGGTAAATACGGTATGTAGCTAAAAGCAAATAATGGTTTAACATTAAGTATGAACAAGGACAGTTTTACATTTATAACAACAGCTCTGCATAGCATCTGATGCTGCATTATTTAAGTCTAAGAACTCACATTGCACAAGGTTTTGTGTCTTGGTTATTTCTGGTTAGGAGGAAAACAGAGAATCCCACTGTTGAGTAATATTTCCATAGCTTAATATAGCTTGAGAGGGAGTAGAATCTTGAAGGCATCTCTAATTCATTTAAGAGATACAGATTCTTGAATTCTCCTCTCACAAGCAGTCAAATGCAAAAACCAATTTCCCAGTTCATGGCCAGCAATGAAACTACTTTAATAAATATGATTAACATTCAGAATATGAAATCATTCTATAGTTATTATTTATTTGTTTAATTTTATTTATTTTGTCAAGCAATTATAAAACAACAGGTATAAGTATAAACATAGTTATGAATACATGAAATGGATACATGTAAGAAAATAAAAAGAAACAATAGGACAGGGATGGTAGGCATGTTGGTATTTTATTATATTAAACTTAAATGGTAATATTTTACAGAGTTATTTGCAATGATGACTTCATTATTCAACCATAATCATTCAACCATAACCAAAACAGTTCATTAAACCATAATCCTTTTCCAAAAAACAACTAACACAGAATTTCAAAGCACCCGGTCAATCAGTCCTGCAACTTTCAGTGAGAGGACAGAATAGCTAAGATCTTCATCCTTTCGAACTCTTTTCAAATAATTTCTTTTCAGAACAAAACCTTTTATTGTAGTTTACATTTTACATTTACAGTTTTGTTGTCATTATTTTCTTTTACTTCCTAATGGATTACTTTGATGCTAAGCATCATCAACAACTGTGACCTCTGGACTTTAAGAGTCTCCTTTCCTTCAGAATAAATATACTTTGTGTCTCAGCTGGTGTCTTTGATCTGTAAGTTATATGGCTTTGTGTTCTCTTTATCTTGCACAAAGGTCAGTGAGAAACTTTCACAATCCAGATTTCACTTTAATAGAAATTCTCTAGCAGAATCACAACAAACCATATTTGTGTACTTACAGAAATATTGATGAACAAACCACTGTATACCAACTTTTAACTTGTGAATAAATGCATGTGTGAACATGACATTAACATTAAGAGATAATGAGATCAGCGATATGAAGAAGCATTTCTAGTAGAACTAGTTTAGTGAGCGAGATGTCTTATGAAAATGTATAACTGTAATACCTAAAGTTCATTTAAAAGTTATTTATTTATTCCTTTTATGAATTGCTACATAATTGTCAGAGCAAGAATGGGAAAAAAGCAGCATTTTATTATTAGAGTCACCAGTTGTTAGAATAATCTCCAGCCAGTCTGGCTGGCTATGTTAGTTAAGGAAGCGATTGCGATTGTTCAATGTTCATGTTGGAGTAAGGTGCCTTAATTCAGTAACAACACCTATAAACAACAATCACCATAAAGCTAAAAAATCTAGAATGAGACATACAGAATAGCTGAAAGCATCCCCCTCAAATATCAGTATCACATAAAGCTTAATTTTCAAATCAGATTTTTCTTTTGTAACTGTTTTATGCATCCTCAGTCTATTGCTTTAGGTATTGTACACTTTTGCTATAGTGGTGGCAGAGATTCAGGCTCCACCTTGTTAGCTTGTGATGACCCAGGGTGGGATACAAAATAAACACAGTCACAAAAAAGAAGAAGAAGAAGGACCCTTGAGATAAAGACACCATGTTGCCCTCACCTAGAAACATTTTGCTCAAGGGCATCCCCAGTAAATTTGAAGCAGGTGTAGATGTCTTCCTGTGCAGGAGGCCATTATTTTCCTGAAGAATACTTCCTGCACAATGGACAACTCAGACAATCAGACACTCAGCTCCAGGCTCTTTGGGAGTTGACTACAAGTAATCTGCATGCACTTGCCGAGTGTCATAATCAAAACTGTTCATTATATTGCATCTTTCTGTCCTTGGGCAACATCTGCTAGGTAGAAAACATGAAAGAACTGGATGTACAACTTGATTCACATTAACATTCAGTTGCTAGAGATACATTAGCACACTTTTATGACATATAACTTCAATGATATATCTGGAACATTTTCTTATTTAGAATTTCTGTTTGTTGTGGTATTGCCTAGAAACTACAGTTCATAGTGCAGGAATCCAGGGCACAACCCAGTGCAAATAGATAAGAACAATCCAGGTTTATGTACAAGAGATTACAGGCAAAGACAGTATAATTTATAGTAGTGTTCCTGAGAAAAAGTATGCAGAAAGAATGAGACAGAAATAAATGGGCCTGTGTAAATAGGGATGTTTTCTAGGCATTCTTGATATTCACAACTGAACAAATTCAATGCTATCTGAAATATTTCAAGTTAAGACAGATGAATCAAATCTTATAAGATTGTGATTTTTAAATAATGATGATATGCAATTTTATTTCAAATATTGATTTTATTTTCCTCTCTCTTTGTTAGTTCTTGGATTCTTTGTCTCTCCTAAGACGAGAGAATATGTTCTCTAAACTCTCCACAGTTTAGAGCTGTGGAGCTCTAAAAATCTATTTATTTATTTTAAATGAATATTATTTAGTGTATGGCATATCATACATGGACTAGCAATATCTATTAACATTTTACCTAGATTAATAAAACACAATAAAATATAAAGGTTAAAAAGATCTATATTCAGATACCAAAGTCTAGGCCATCTAACCACTGAAGTGCAGCATTATTTATATTAAAAAAAATCCTATGCTGGACCAGTATATGCCCTCAGCTTACAGCTGGTCACAATGTGATCTACAGTTTGATGCGGGTCCCCACAGTTGCACTGAGGGAAGGATGCTAAGCCCTATTTATACAGAGAGTCCTGACAGGTGCTATATAAGGTGCAAATCCTATTCCGAATTGCCCATTGCTAATGTGATACTTCAAAGCTTGGCATCTTTTTAAAGAAAGTGTGTGAAGTCTGGTTGGAAAAATTTCTTGCATTCTTCTGTATGTCAAATTTAGGAAAACCATAATGATTACATCAGATACATCAAACTCATGTTGTCATGGCAGTGTCACATGACATATTAGGACTTTCCCCCCTTTGCTAAACCAGGCATGTGCGTGGCCAGCACGTGACGCATCTGGCCCACGGGCCAGTAGTTTGACAGCCCTGGATTACATGAACACACAAGACAGAACCATGATAGTGAGGAGTTTCTCTTTCTATGGATCTGTTCATATGTACACAAAGGCTCCAAGCGGTGTATAATTGTGTTGTAAGCATAGTGATGCACTGATGCAACTATGAGAAGTGAGGGATCTGCTTATCTCCTCATACCTCTAAACCTTTTACTTTCAGTTGTGTAAACATGATTAATTTCTATAATATTATTAAACTAATCAGTTGCTAGTGAATATGGGGATGACCTATATTTCTGAATGTAATTTTATGCAAATTGATAATGCCACTGAAGAAAGGGTGCAAAGAACCCCAGAGTACTGAATGATGTAGTATCACTTAGCAGGGGAAATATACATACTTTGAAACTGATTCCTACTAGGTTAATCATTTAGGACACCCCCCCCCCTTTATTTTTCCAATCCAAATTCAGTTTAGCTAATTTGTGCATACTGAACAAATGGTCCACCTAACAGAAGGGACAGACAGATCTCAAAACAACACATTTTAGGGGGGGAAAGTCAGTTTAATAACTCCTCTAACCGCAGTGTTTAAAAGCAACTGAGAAGTGCTAGAACAGTATAATAAAGCCATAAAGAGGGTTAAAATAGTCTTCCCTATTAATTAGCTTTCATCAGTTTTGGCCATTGCTTAAAAGCCCAGTTCAATCCAGAGCTTCAGAAATTATGTAATAGTCTGTTTCGGTATCTAGATTTGGAACAAGATTTAGAAAAAGGCTGATCCTAACTGCTTTGTTTTTCATTAAGATAAGATGGTGGAGATTGATGAGGAGAGAAAATTTCCCATTTTGTAATAGAATTACATTTTCACTGACAATGTTCTTTTGTCTGGGAAATTCCCCTGCCAAATATTAGTTGATGATATTTTTTTTGCAAATAGAAACTAGGTTAGTAAGGAAAAATGGGGCTCAGGCAGTAGCATAATGAATAAACCTGTTGAATTTTTGCATGAAATAGATCAATTACTAGGCCAGATAGCTAAGTTATCTAGTATTTTAAAATATTAAAATATTTGCACTATTTCCATTAATTATGTCATTTGCATATTATCATAAGGATGCAAGAAATGTCATTTCCATGATTTGTATAAGTACCTTAATATCATAAAATGATGTAAACTGATGCACATAAAGTATATTTGGATTAAATAGCCTGCTCCCTCTGAAGAGTCCATTACATATACTCAGGATGGAGGATTAGTGAAATGAGGCAGATTTAACATGGAACCAGTGAAACATTAAGAATCTCTCAATCACCATATAGTAATGTCTTTGCACATTCTCTGCAAGCTTTGTGTAGAAGTATTGCAATAATCATTTTGATTTGAGGATGTAACAGTTGGTATAATCCAACCCTTCCCTCCCTTCTCTAATCTCCATGGTGTTTTGTGCAGTGGCACATATTTTCCAATAACCTGAACCTCCAGAGAAGGAGATCAGAATCAGAGTTTTATGGATGTCCATTAATCATGATGGAAGTCCATAATCATGATGAAATAGATTCAGAACTACTTGCTCCTTCTTGGAGAAATGGATGTCCATTTTGAATATCCCACTTCAGGTCAAGGTTTGTACAAACTTAGTGAACACATGTTTTTTCCAGATGTATGGAGATTACAATTCCTACTATGGACCTGCAGCATGGTGAAAGGTTATATTGATATTCTGAAAGTTATTGTCTCATCATCTCTGGAGAGCATCAGATAGAGAAATACGTTAATTATATATGATGTAATTCTCCTGCCAGTCACAGACCAGTTACTTTGAAGAACATCTAGATCACGGGTGTCAAACTCACAGCATCACATTGCCGTCATGTGACATATCGCGACGTTTTCCCCCTTCGCATAGCTGGGGTGGGCCTGGCCTCTGCGTGATACATCTGGCCCATGGGCCACCAGTTTGACACTGTAAAACTGTAACTTGATTAAAAAAGCAGATTTACTGGCAGATGAACTGGCTGTTTGATAGCACCAATAGCAAGTGTTCCTTTCTGAGCAAATTGACAAAAATAGATATGATTCCAGAAGATAAATCCACTGTTCATTACTAATCTCTTTGCGTTCTTCCATTAGCAGGAAGGGTAGAAATAAGTTTTTGCAAATTACCTTTTCTTCCTGAAGTTACATGATAAATTCAAGAAAGCGCGGAGGTAAATTAGTAGCAATTGCCTTCTCTTTGCTTTCATGGAAACCTTCATTAGAGTGATGGCATAATATTGGATACATGTCCATATTTCTATGCTCCAAAGAAAAACCACTGTGAAGCAGAATATTGGTTCAGCCATATGTAGAATAGTACAGCATGGATTGGAGCCAGTTATTTACAGTATCAGATTATTTACATTCAGTGTAAATAACCCAACAGTCTCCCTGGAAAGAAACAGGTTTTTTTTTTCTTTAGTGTCATTGCTAAACAAATTAGAATAAGAAAATATTGTCATTTTTATGTTTAACATAGAACAATCTGCCAATAAATCCCATTGTGTTGTGTGTCCATGCTTTTCAAATATCTGAATATCACAAATATCACATTTTCTCTGTTGCCACTTATGGATCAATCTCAGCTATACAATTTCTGACTCCCCCCCACCCCCCCCATGGAGAACTAGATTGAAGGTAGCCAAAAAACAGCAAAGGGGGGAAGACAACAAAAACCCTCAGTTGTTTTCTTTAAGATGAACCAGCTGTTTTCCTTGTCTAGGATTTTATAGAGAAGGAAAGTTGCCAATTACAAGAGGGGCAAAAGTCATTTGTTCTGCATTTCAATTTTCCTGATTTACATTTCTGGAATCAGTAACTGTAATTCACTTATCCTCAGTGGCGGATTAAGGCTCACTGGTTCCCTAAGTACTGACAAATTTTGGTGCCCCCTCCTTTGTACATACTGTGCAAACGAAGCCACATTCCCAACTTTGTGGTGCCCCTTGGGCCTGGTGCCCTAAACACATACTTAGTCTGCTTAATGGTTAGTACACTACTGCTTATCCTACAGATTTTTGCAGTTCTACAAATATTATGTTGTAACTGATGGGTCAAAATATGTACATATTAAAGGAAATCGTGCCAAAAAGGCATAAATATCAACATCTGTACAAAATATGAACTTTTCTAGGTACCCCAAAAAGATGTAAATGAAGGAAACAACATTGGATTTGAAAGAAGAAGAAAAAACATATTCAGCTATTCTCAGACAATTCTGTTGTATCTTGATGGAGACATCTTTCTGGCTCAAATGTATCTTTTTGACTCAGTGGGCATTTGTGCAGTGTTGAAAGCAGGTTACAATGATTGCTAAAGGGAGGGATTCACTGATTCAAAACATTATAATCACTGCTCTCTAATAAAGCAGCCAGAATTGCCATCTCTTCTAGTTCAAATAGATCTCTGTTGGCAAGTCTTTTTTTTTCTTTTCTAGGCAGGTAGGTATTAAAAATAAACATTATGCTGAAAACTATCACTTTGTTTTGTAGCACTTTATTTTATTAAAAGAATCATTTAGAGCATGGGCCGGATGTGCCACGTGCTGGCCACGCCCAGTTTAGCAAAGGAGAGGAAATCCCAATACATCATGTGATGCCACCGTGACAACATGAGTTTGACACCCCTGATTTAGAAAATAGAGAACCTAATCAGGCACCAGGGAAGGTATATTAGTTGTCTTAAACTTAAGCTTTCAGACCAGAGAGATTCAGATGTTATGTTATCTCATTTCCCTATGTATGAGATTTTCAATCTTCTACCCTTGGAGAGGGAGAATTTGTCTATTTTTTTAAACAATGTACTGTATATCCTATGTGTATTTCCAGTTGCATTGACTGGAAGGCACCACATATTCTGTTTTGTTCTTTATTGAGACTCTTCAGATACTGGTAGCCAGATGTTATCCTATGAGCTTGCATTTGTCCCAAAAATACAAATTTGTGCAACTAACCGCTTGTCTACTGGCAGAATTGCTATGGAAGCAGCATTTACTCCAAAGCAAGAGAATAAAATAAAATTTTGACAAGGGTCTACATTTGTGATATGAGAATATATAGTAGCATCAACAGAGATTGTCACTCATTCACATCAACTTCCCTGATAACTTGTACAAATTAGTGTGATTGTTTTAGGTTAATGGTTGATTCCTGTTGGAGTTTTCCAGCTTTCTTTCTCCTCTAAATTTCATGTTTGTAAATAGCAAGCTCTTGACTTATTAAAATGATTATTTTCTGTGTTGGCAATTCCAGCTGGTCATGAAAATAGCTTAACAGCCTCTTACTCCGAAGTACTGGCTGCTGTTTTAACTTCAAGAAGTATCCTTTTAATAATCTATTTTACCAAGGGATTAGAAGTTCCTTATTAAATCTAAATTAGATGGATGTTAGGGGAGCTTTAATTCAAATAATTTCAAATTTCAGAAATGAAGTAGGAATATAATAAAGCCCTTTTGTATCTTGAGGCCACTTACACAGAGCTTTTTTTAGCCTTCACTTTGTCCCAGTTCACTTCATCAATAGAAAGGAAAGAAAGTGTAGCAAATAACATTTAGGTTAATAAATATCCATCCAGCTATAAAACTAGGTGTCTTTAAAGAAGTCATTCATCTGTTTCAAAATGGCAGTCTTTTTTTTTTCCAATTTCAGAGTAAAATTTAGATATCAGTCAGTCAGTGGCTTGTAGAGTTGGAAGGAAATGGTTTCTTGGGTGTACTTTTGATCTCCTGCTTCAGGACAAACAAGAAAAAATTCTATGTACCCGAAGACTGTATGGGTCTTTTGACAACAAGTGTGGTCGACTTATGACAAAATTGTGGCCAGATTTTTAATTGCTAAGCAAGATGGTTGTTAAGGGAATCACACTCAATTTTATTATCTTTTTTACCATGATTATTCAGCTAATCACTGAAGTTGTTAAGTGAATCATTGTAGTCGCTAAGTGAATTTGGCTTGCCCCATTGACTTTGCTCAAAGGAAGCAGGCTGGGAAGGTTACAAATTACAATCATGTGACCATAGTATGCTACAACCATTACATGCCATTTGCCAAGTCCCCAAATTTTTATCACATGACAATGGGGATGCTGCAATGGTTATAAGTGCAAGGACCAGCTATAAGTTACTTTATTCAGTGCCATTGTAACATTAAATAGTCACTAAATGAATGAATGAAAGTTAAAGACTACCTGCAAACACAAAAGTTCTGTTCTTGAAATGCACTATAAGGCTTTTGCTGTGATCCACATTGTTCATCATGGTATTAGTCCTATGGTTCTTTATTTTAGATATGTAGAATCCATGTTTTTTTTTAAACTTTCAGCCCAATTTGGTACTTACTATGGTAGTTTTATGCTTACAAGCAGGGTTTCTTATTCATAGCAGTATACTGACACTGTAAATTCACTCCATGTTCTTGTTCACTTTAATAAAAGAGTATTTCATCTCACTTTATTGATTTTTAAAAGATTTTTAAAATAATCTGTGTATATTTCTCTTTTCAGTTTTTCCTAACACAGATAACTTTCTGCAACATACTGTAAATAGAGATTACGCATACATTCTCTAAGACATGTTTCAGATGCCTATTTGGCTGGGGTGGCATTATATATATGCATACAGACATACACACATACACACACACGTGCGCACACACACACACACACACAAGATAAGGAACAAAAAATGTATACATACTGTAGTCCGCCATCTTAACTTTTTAATCTGCAGTTATCTTATCAATATTAATATATAGGCTGAAGATATTGCTGCTAACTCAGAAAACTCATTTTTATTATTAAATATACTGAAAAATGGGAAGAAAAAATATCTTGAGTGAAAATGTATTTCAATTAATAAAAGATACTTAGAAATTAGATAATGGGAACTAGGAGGAACTGAAGACTATAATTAAAGAGGAACATTAAAATACCACTAGCAATTACAGAATGAAGCATTTTAACAATGGACATATTGAAGAGTATTTTTGATCAATCAACAATGGACCTAGAAGCTAAAGAATATCTGCCACTGCAAGTAGAACATGTTTAAAAGATATTATGGAAGAGGAACAAGTTTTAGCTGACAAGACTGAGACTGATTTGAAAGTGGATTTAAAAATGGCAGGCTACAAGAATGCCTGGAAAAATATGTTACACTGTATGCACAAAAGAAAAAACTGAGGTCTTAATAATTAAAAGGAATATACCAATAACAAACCAAGAAAGGTGACCTGGATATTTTTCCTACATTGAATGTACAAAGGAACTTGTTAAACTTTTGAAGAATTGTGTGAGAAGGAACAAAGAAAAATAAATAAAGAGAAATCAAATTCTGGAATGTTATTTGATGGAAATAAAAAAAAAATCAATTTTGTTAAGTAAAAGAGAGGAATATAAAGGTGGCTTACTTAATTGGAGTTAAATAGATAAATTATTTTTGGTAACTCTTAATGGACTTTTACTGACATCAAGTCTGAAATGATGATGTTTTATGGATTTATTTATAGATAAGAGATGGGATATGGAAGAATCAATCATTTGTTGTGAAATGAGAAATAACAGAATAGAATAACAGAAGGGACTTTGGAGGTCTTCTAGACTAACCCTTTGCAGGTGACCCAATACCATTCCAGACAAGTGTCTGTCTAGTCTCTTTTTAAAAGCCTCCAGGGATAGCACACTCACAACTTCTGAAGGCAAGCCGTTGCACTGGTTAATTGTTTTCACTGTTGGGAGACATTAGTTCTAGGTTGCTTCTCTCACTGATTAATCTCTATCCATTGTTTTTTGTCTTCCCTTTTAGTACTTTGGAAAATAGGTTGACCCTCCTCTTCTTTGTGACAGCCCCTCAAATGTTGGAACACTGCTATCATGTCATCCCCAATCCTTCTTTTCAAAACTAGACATACCTAATTCCTGCAACCATTTTTCATGTTTTAGTCTCCAACCCCCAATCATTTTTGTTGCTCTTTTCTGCACTGTTTCCAGAGACTTTACATCTTTTTTATAATGTGATGATCAAAACTGGATGCATTATACTAAGCATGGTCTTCCTAAGGTTTACTTAAGTACTAAAGTGGTACTATTACTTCTCATAATCTTGATTCTATCCCTCTGTTAATGCAGCCTAGGATTGCGTTGACTTTTTTGGCTGCTACCACACACTGTTGGCTCATATTTAAGTGGTTGTCCACTAGGACTCCAAGATCCCTCTCACAGCTACCGCTATTGAGCCAGGTTTCACCTAATTTGTACCTGTATGTTTGATTTTTCTCACCTAAGTGTAAAACCTTGCTTTTCTATACACTGGATTTCATTTTGTTTAGGATTCTTGTTCAAGTCTGTCAACATCCATCTGGATTCTGACCCTATCTTCTTGGGAGCTGTGAGTATTCCTGCCAGCTTATTGTCATCTGAAAATTTGATGAGTTCCCCTTCTACTTTTTCTATTTGTATTTTAAGAGAAAACTAAAAGTTACTAAAATTATATTTGTGATGAAGTGGAAAATTACTTCTTTATATATTTCTTTATATATATTTTTCTTTTTCTTTACTACACTATGTTTTCTTTCTTGTCTTTCTTTTTTTTCCCTGCATCTTCCATTTTTTCTTTTCATTCTTTTTTAACTTGCATTAATTTTTATTGTTGTTATTTTAAAAAATACAGTATAGTTTGAGCCTAGACTTTACTTGCATGTGAAATCAAATCTGTAAATGTCTCATCCAGAACAAATAAGTTCTACACAATATATGGAGGACCCTTTAGGAGAATTCATGTTTTTATTGTGTACATTGCAAGAAATTCTTAAATCACTAAAAAAAAGTAAATGAAACAGATATGACTTGATTGGGGTTCCTTTATAATTTCTCTAGCAGTTTCTGCATGTTTGAATTTATAGGCTATGGATCAAAAATTTTAAATAGAAAGTATTAGTCATACAGATACTTAACTTGTATAAATGCATGTATCATACAAGCTGAAACTTTATGATGATCTTTTTGTTTGATATTGATTTAATGGATCAGGGATCTTCTTTCCCCCCCCCTTTTATTACATTCCATGAAACCATGCACTTGCACAGTTCATAAGGGTTTAAGTTCACCTCAGTTTGGAACAGTAAGTCATCTATAGAATGCTCTCCAGTTTGGATTTGGTTCACGACACTTTCTAATTGCCTTATTTTCTCCTCTTTTCTATAAAGAAAAGCCTCTGGCTAAACAGATAATCTATTATGAAATGTTTTGTAACTGATCCAGGCAGCTCCTACTGAGCTTCTCAAATATTTTATAATCTTTGTGAAGTAAAATCATATAAAATATGAGCATGAGAAAAAAAAACACCTTTTAATGCTGCAAATTATAATTCTTAAAAATATGTATGTGTGTCAATATTATACTGACTTATCTAGAAGTAAGGCATATACTCTAAGCAAATAAGATTGCATTGGAAATCCATCAAAGCCAGGATTTAAACATAAAGGGGAGGTTTTAGAAGGTAGTTGTGCTTTGAGTAGGCCATCTGATTTTAACTGATTTGTTCTGATTTTAACTGATTTATTATTTAGAATAATATGACTAAATCTGAATCCAACTTATGGTCTCATTTATATTAACTATCTGTTATGTACCAAAGGTGCTTTTTTCAAGAGCAACTGAACTTTCTGGTTTTTCATTGTGTCTTTGTTATCTGTTGTGTCCTGCTTTTTTTAAATATTTTTTGCCATATTTGTGATTCTCTTCTTCCTTTGTGAACCATTTACTCTCTCGGAAGAATTAGAAATAAACTTTTATCTACTCATTGGGTACAAGTGGAATATTGAAATTCTTTACAAATTTTTCCAGGAAATTTCTCCAACAGGTGTTGACAGTATCACAATTACCCGAAAAGGCTCGCGTGGCTTTTTCCCCTCACGTTTCTGTCAGGATTTAATTGAAGTATAGAAGCAGAGGTGTTATTCAGCAGGTTCTGACCAGTTCTGGAGAACTGGTAGCAGAAATTTTGAGTAGTTCGGAGAACCGGCAAATACCACCTCTGACTGGCCCTGCCCCCATCTATTCTCTGTCTTCCGAGTCCCAGCTGATCGGCTGAGTCTTTGTTGCCCTGCACAGGAGAATGGAGCTGGAAAGCAGGTTACTGGGTGGGGAGGGGAATGGGGATTTTACAGTATCCTTCCCCTGCCACACCCATCAAGCCACGCCCACAGAACCAGTGCTAAAAATTTTTTGAATCCCACTACTGTATAGAAGCCATTGAAGCTGCAGACCACTGAAGAATGGATTGTACAGTGAAGGAAGGGACCTGTCCCTTGAACATTTCATTACGAAATATACATGCACTTCAACCTCCATCTATAGAAGGTCCTCTGAAATTCTCTACTCCACTGAAGTAAGAAAATTGTTCTGATAAAAATGAACCAGAGCAGATGAAAGAAGATAGAGGACTTAGATGTTGTCACTTTGAATGTATGCTAATCAGAATACATTAAAGTGAAATTTCATTGGATACAGCTTTCAAAGGGAGAGCTTTCTTTACCTCCAATAGACACTACATAAACATGACAAAATAAATAAATATAAAATTGTGCATATACCCACATAATATTATATGACACAAAGAAACAACACAGTTTAGTTCAGATGTATACATGGAGATGTTCTGTTCTGGGACTAGGGTGACATGGGCTCCAGGAGTTATTGCTGAATGGTAGTTATGCTATCATGCAAATTAAAGTGACCATCTCAGGCATTTGCTGATGAATATTAAATGTCAGATGAGATCAATGAGGAACCATCTGCCAAGATATTCTGGCCCCAGGTGACATATAGCTTTTGAATGGCATGCTGAGACCCATACCTACATACAAAATGTGCAATTAAAATATATACATTTAATCAAATTCAAAGCATGTCATATTTATTTATATGTTCTGGCAGAAAATTATGGTACTGTATAGGTTTCATGCAAGGTTTTGAGAACACACCTAGCTCTGGAATAATATAGTGCTTATTTTTACATAGACACCATCTGTTAAACAAATATATTACATGGACTTTGATTTTTATTCAGGGAAGAATTTTACAGACTATGTATTGAAACCAAATCTGTCTACTGTTAATTTATTGTCATGCAGTAGTTCCATCTTGAGGAATTTAAATTCTTCCTTATGATTCGGTCAGCTATATGCTTGCAAAACATTCCTGTGTGCAATGACAATATTACTCCTTCCATTTAAAATATGTTTGCTGCAGTTGATAACAAGCAAATGATCTGGGAGGCCAGAACCATGTATAATGTGAACAAAAATGAACTTTTTTTGCCTAGCAAAACAGAATAAAAATCTAACATTTTTTGCATTCATATATTCAGATGGAGCTATTTTCTTCAAAAACAATATTCTAAAATGATCTCATTGCAAATATAATTTTCCTTTTCCACTGTTTGTCATGGCAAGCATTTTCTTTTTACTACCTTCAAGTTCAATTTCTTAGTAAAGAAATATTGTTGTATGCAGTTTTATATGTTATGCTGCAAAAAAACTTTTGATGAAATATAGTAAAAGAGCCTTCAGTCAGAAAAGTATTTTTTTAAATATTTCAGAAAGTTTTAATCCCTCAGGAACAAAAATAAAAATAAAAGCACGCACAAAAATACACTTTAAGACAACATTTAGGAACCTGCTGCATGTCGAAGAGGGATATTTTCTTCATCTGAAATTCCTTCACACGAAGTAAGTCTGGTATTTGTTTGTAAATGTAATAGCTGTTATAATATTTACATACTGATAAAATTATAAGTTTAACAGGAACAACTATAGCAAAGATTTGATAATAGCTTTGTTTTGTATGTTTGGTATCAAATTTGTACAGCAATGTGAAAGTATGAAAAAGTCACACAGATGCTATATTCTCTCCAGTAAAGAACCATGGTGGGAATTTAAGGGCTAATTAAACATTTTTTCCTTTCACTACGCAGAATTTAACCATGGATTTCATTGACCAAAAATAAAACAGATAAACTATGGTTAGTCATAAATTAGAACATTTGCTAAGCAACTGCCCATTAAGCGAGGACACTTGTATTTGGTTTGCCAGTCACATGGCCACCAGGCCACACTCACCCAGTCACATAGTCACCAAGCTACACCCATCCGGTCACATGACCAACAAGCCATGGCCACCCAGTCACATGACCACCAAGACACACTCATGAATTAAGCCATGCCCACAGAACCGGTTGTTACAAAATTTGAATCCCACCCCTGATGTTCTACTTGCAGATTTCCTAGATACATCCAGGTAGCCTTTGAGAGAAACAGAATACTGGGCTTTTGTGACCAACTCTAACACTGGTTATTTTTCTGTTCTGTAGGTTTAAAATCTCTTTGGTTTACTTACATTTCATACTTGATATCTTGATTTTGTTAGTTCTGTAAGCAATGATGAGCGTTGGGGCTGAATGGCCATGCTCCAGTTTTTGTTTGTCATTCTGAGTGGCATCTTTTTTTTTTAACAGTATTTGGAAATCTATTGGCAAACAATACAGCATTTACAACATTAATGTAATATGTTTGAAACAGTTCTTGATTGCCAGTGCATAGCCAGCTGCATTTTGCAGCAATTTTAGTTTCCAAAGATAGTTTAGTTTCCAAAGAGTGGTATCTTTAAAGCAGAGGGAACTGCTTTGGGGTATACCCTTTGGCAGCCAATTGGTATTGAAATAGGCTGATAAGGGTTTTATATTTGAACCTAGTGAGTTGATCACAGATTGATCCATGACATGGGAATCCTGCGGCTCATGAAAGGTTGTGCTTTAAACAAATGTATTAGTCAGAAAAGGTGAAACCAAACTCCAGGCTTACATGGCACTCATAGCTCTTATATTTGATTGTTCCTTTTAAATTATTCTTGGTACTGAAACTTATTTTTTGTTGCTATTGAAAATACTAATGATGAGAGAGGGCCACTGCATATGCTGCATCGGAAGTTCCTGAATGCTCACCAGTCGTGGGATTCAATTTTTTTACTACCGGTTCTGTGGGCGTGGCTTGGGGGACATGGCAGGAGGAGGATACTGTAAAACCTCCAGTCAGAGGTGGTATTTCCCAGTTCTCTGAACTACTCAAAATTTCCCCTACTGGTTCTCCAGAACTGGTCAGAACCTGCTGAATACCATCTCTGATGCTCACACATGACATAGAGCTAATTTTCCTCTTTCTTTCTCTCCTTCTTTCTCTCTTTCTTTCTTTCTGTCTTTCTCTGTCTTTCTCTGTCTTTCTCTGTCTCTGCGCTCGCTTTCTTTCTTTCTTTCTTTCTTTCTTTCTTTCTTTCTTTCTTTCTTTCTTTCTTTTCTTCCTTCCTTCCTTCCTTCCTTTCTTTCTTTCTTTCTTTCTTCCTTTCTTTCTTTCCAAGCACTGTGAAATTTCAATACCTAAAGTGATTATTTCTTGGTAATTATATTTTACCAAAGAAATCGGAACCTCAAGGTTTACTTAGATACAATTCTCCGTTCCAATATTTAAAGTTCAAATTAAGTTTAGGATATTTCTCTCAAATGGAACATCTTTGATAATTAATTTGGGGGCACCAACCAAGCCACTTGCACACAGAAGATCTTCAATATGCAATTTAATCAACTATAGTCTTTACACAAGTATTTCTCTTTTGTGAAATAATCCTTTATTTAAATAATGCTCCCATAACTGCATGAATTTTCTGTTTCATCAGCTTAAAGACCTGACATTATCAAATTAAGTCTTGGCATGGATCTTGCAAAAAATGGGAGTGTGGGAATAAAAATAGAAAAATTGAGGAAGTGGGAGGAAAATAGCTTTTCCTACTATCAAACACTTAGTGAGTCCAATCATAGTGGAATGATTGAAACCAAAGTCCATTGCTCAACCTAAGACAGCCTTCATTTTGCAGGCACAGAGTTTCCTCTTGGTCCTAAAATTCCACTTATATTCCCATGGCACAATTTGTAGCAATCCGATCAAACTTATTAGAAAAGGCGATTTAAAATGTGAGTAATAAATTTAAAAAATGGAAATAAGCTTGCAGGGAGGAGGATGGTGAATCTGTTGCTTCACTTGACACCCTGTTCAAGAGGAATGAAGTTCCCACACAGAGAAATACTTTCCTTGCGGCAAACAAGGTTAGATTCACTGAACCTGGCCTGTAAGAGTCTTATTTCTTCAATGCTCAGGTTAGCTTTTTAAACTGCAACTCAATCAGACTTCAAAATGACATTAAGCTGCTAGATAATATGGGAGTTTTAAGCAAAGACTGATATGTTAAAGTACTGTATAAAGTACCCAGCAATCTAATTTCCTAGACTGTCATAGAAATATGACAGGTCATTTTATGACTTTTTTCACTTTTTGGTAAAGCACATCAATTATAAATCAAAGTAGGTTTTCTATTATTCTGGTTTTTAAAAAGAAGTTAAATATGGTAATGTAGGTGTTGTGAATCAATAAAAGTGAATAACCTAAATGCAAATTAGGGGTTGAAAACCTGCACACTTGATTGGTCCTTATAGAACAACTTGGGATTGGGCCAGAACTAGTCCCTGATTGGCCACTTTTGGGACTTTTCTTATTGGTTAGTAGTTTGAACTTGTTGCACATTTTCATTGGTTAATAAGGCAGCAGCTAACCCTATAAAAGGGTTACTGCTGCCCATAGCGTTGCTCTGTTATGTTCTATTACTTTATTAAAGAGTTGAAGTCACTGGTCAGATGTCTGGTCTCCGTTATTCTCCATACTTAACACTGGCGACGAGGGTGGGATCCGGAGACCGAAGAGCTGACTAACCTACAGAGCAACTAACAGAGCACGTGGTCGAACACGCACCATCAACGGCAACATGGCCAGCGGTGCCGTACCACCTGCTCCATTCAACCCAGAAACCGAAGACTGGGAGGCCTACATGGATCGGTTCCAGATGTTTCTGGAGACCAACAATTTGAAAGATGCGACAACCGGCAAAAAAAGAGCTATCTTTCTAACTCATTGTGGGCGAACCGTGTTTAAAATGGCAAAGTCACTTGCCAAGCCAGCAGAGGTAAAAGAAATGGACTGGGACGTCCTCGAGCCGTTACTACGGACTCACTACGCGCCCACCGTGCCAACCCTAGTAAGAAGACACGAATATTACCAGAGGGACCAACGGAAGGGCGAAAGCCTTGCCAATTACATCGCGGACCTCCGGAACCTAGGAGGCCTCTGCGGGTTCGCAGACTTAGAAGAAGCCCTCTGGGACCGCCTGGTTCTGGGCCTAGAAGACGGCGCGATCCAGAGCAAAATTATGGCTAAGGGGACATCAGCCTCACCGATGCCCTTAAAGAAGCCTCGGCAGCGGAGGCGACCAAGAAGTTGGCAGCCCAAATGCGCCGCACCAACGCACCGCTACGTAAACTCGCCACTGATACCTCGATTCGCTCGGAGAGACACCTGGTATCAACTCACCACGAAGACCTAGAGTCCCCGTCCGACAGCGATGAGGAAGAGGTCAACCGACTTCGAACGGAGAGAGACCAGTCCACACAACACTCATTGCGACCGTGTGCCGGCTGTGGAGCCAATCACCCACGATCCGGCTGCAAATTCCTCGACGCACTCTGCCGCCATTGCGGGAGACGATGTCACATCGCAAAGGTTTGCAGAAGCAAACAGAACTCCAAACCCCAACAGGCCGAATACCAGTCTTCCGGATTCTTCGGCACACACCGAGAAAAATTGAACCACTCCTACAGAAACAAACCATCCACCACTTCCACCAGGCGTGAAGAAACCCGGCGGGAAGAGACCCACCAAACAATCACCATAGGCCACGCTACATCCCTTGATGCCGGGAAAATCCGAGTAAAGGTCGCCATCGAAAACAAACCTTGCATGATGGAGGTAGACTCGGGATCTTCCCTCTCGATGGTATCGTGGAAAACGCTCCAACAGCTCATTCCCACGATCCGCCGCCAAGACCTTAACCCTCAAAGGGTTATACTCAAAGACTATCAGGGTAACAGAATTCCCGTTGTCGGGTCCCGCAAATTCCAGGTCTCATTCAAAGACCGCACCATCGCACTAGCACTAACGGTCGTGGATCGAGACAGGCCTAGTCTTCTAGGCCTTCAATGGTTCAGGCCGCTCGGGATCACTGTAGCCGGAGTCCACAAGGCCGAGAGCGTCGATTGGGAGGAAGCACTCGTGCAAGAATTCCAAGACATTTTCGCGAACGGACTAGGAAAGTATAAGGGGACCCCAATCTCGTTTAACTTGAACCCTGAGATAGCACCCATCCGCCTTAAGCCGCGTCGGGTGCCGTTCGCCTTGAAGCCTAAAATCGACGAACAACTCGATAAACTAATAGCGCAGGGCGTACTGGAACCCACCGACCACGCCCGTTGGGAAACCCCGATAGTGACGCCTATCAAGCCTGATGGGTCCCTAAGAATTTGCGGAGACTACCGGGCCACATTAAACCACGCACTGCAGCAAAGTGCTTATCCAGTACCGGTAGTGCAACATTTACTCCATTCCCTGGGCGGCGGGAAAGTTTTCGCCAAACTAGATCTAGCCCAGGCGTATCAACAATTGCCTGTAGACCCAACCACAGCCGAGGCGCAAACGATCGTAACACATAGGGCGCATTTAAATGCAACCGGCTCCAATTCGGGTAAGCGTCGCCCTGGAATCTTCCAGAGTTTAATGGAAAGGTTGTTACAAGGGATAAAAGGCGTTGTCCCATATTTCGACGATGTACTCATCGCCGCACCTAACAAAGACATCCTAGAAAAACGACTCAGAGAGGTTTTACGAAGATTCCAAAATGCAGGCCTCAGAGTAAAAAAAGATAAATGCCAGTTATGTACCGAAAAAGTAGAATTTTTGGGATATCTCCTGGACAGCCAAGGAATTCATCCCACCGAAGACAAATTACGAGCAATTAAAAAGGCACCCACTCCAAGGAACAAGGCAGACCTACAGGCGTTCCTTGGACTTATCAATTTCTATAATGTGTTTTTACCCCACAAAGCAACAGTAGCTGAACCATTGCATAGACTATTAGACAAAAAAAGCAACGTGGGTTTGGGGGCAACGGGAACAACATGCTTTCCAACAAGTAAAGAAATTGCTAACTTCTGATTCAGTACTTATGCAGTACAACGAGACTCTGCCGCTCACTATCACGTGTGATGCATCACCTTTTGGGGTTGGGGCAATTCTGGCCCACATGTTACCAAACGGAGCGGAGGCCCCCATCGCGTTTTTTTCGCGAACCTTAGCTAAAGCTGAACGAAATTATAGTCAGCTGGACAAAGAAGCTTTAGCTATTGTTGCTGCAGTTAAAAGATTTCATGAATATGTTTATGACCGTGCGTTTACAATAATCACTGATCATAAACCGCTACTGGGGATCATTGCGGGTAATAAACCAACCCCGTATATATTGTCCCCCAGAATGACCCGTTGGTCTGAATTCCTGGCGGCCTACAACTACACCTTGCAACACCACCCGGGGAAATCGATTCTCCACGCCGATGCATTGAGCAGAACACCGCTCCCAGACACTGTTGTGGATCCAGCCCCAACCCTCTCAACACTACAGATCGAAGCTCTACATGCACCACCCTTGACGGCTAGAGACATTGCTTTTGAAACGAAACGTGACCCAGTTCTGCAACACATACTACGCTGGGTTGAACGGGGTGGCCGACGGACCAAATAGCACCTGAATGGGCGCCTTTCAAAGCCCGCCAAACCGAGCTGTTTTCCCAAAAAGGCTGTATCTTGTGGGGCGATTGAGTCGTAATCCCTGGCAAATTGCAACAGACTGTGCTGGCGGTATTGCATGAGGGACATCCGGGTATTGTGCGGATGAAATCACTCGCACGCAGCTATGCTTGGTGGCCGGGAATCGACAAAAGAATCGAGGCCTGGGTCGCTACGTGCCAAGCGTTGCCAGGACGTCAGCAACGCCCCACCTAAAGCAAGCCCAACCCGAATGGGAACGCCGAGGGGACCGTGGTCCCGTATTCATATTGACTTTGCGGGGCCTACCAAAGGTCACACTTTCCTGATTACTGTCGACGCCTACTCTAACTGGCTCGAGATTCATCGAATGCACACAACTACAACAGACTCAGTTATTAATAAATTAAACAGACTATTTGCCACACACGGGTTTCCGGACGTGTTGGTCTCGGACAACGGCCCACAGTTCACTGCATTGCCCTTTGAACAATATCTTGCTGATCGGGGCATCCGCCATGCGCTAACCTCGCCCGCGCACCCTGTGGCGAATGGACGTGCAGAACGCATGGTACAATTTGTAAAAAGACCCTTCACAAAATGGAATTTGGCAACATCGACGAGAAAATCAATCGAATTCTCTTGTTGCAGCAAATCACGCCCCACAGCGTGACCAACAAAACACCCGCTGAACTTCTTATGGGGCGGAAAATACGATCGCACCTTGACCGGCTCCACCCGCTTCGCACCGGAAAAACCTTTCGGCTCCAGCAGCAAATGCCGGGAATTTAAGGTAGGCGATTTAACCTTTGCCAAAAACTTTTCCGGCGACCCGTTATGGATACCCGCAACCGTTACCCACCTCACCGGGCCTAGATCTTACCGCCTGCTAACAGACGATGGGAGGGTGTGGAAACGTCACATAGACCAGCTCCGATCGAGATTACCACCCAGCGGCCATGACGTCCCGGTTCACCAACTCAAGGGGAGGAAGTATCGAGGAATTGACTTTGATACAACTAATAGCAGGTCAATGGGAGCCCTACAGCCCAGCGAAGCACCGGGCGTGAAGCGGGGAGGAGTTGACGTTTTCAGGGAACTTTAATACGGGGAAAACGAACTGCAAAACCCGAAGAAACACGGAGTAGCAGAGACAACCACAGTGAATGCAGCACGGAATCGCCGTGCAGCGAAATAGAATTTAACAAAGGTCATCCAAACGCTCCACGGAACCGGACATTAGACAAAACCCGGTGGAGCCTCGGAAATCATCCAGGCAGACCAAACGGCCTGCCTATCTTGAGGATTTTATTACAGCTCCCCTCAAACGGAACCCAAGGGGAGGGGTGTTGTGAATCAATAAAAGTGAATAACCTAAATGCAAATTAGGGGTTGAAAACCTGAACACTTGATTGGTCCTTATACAACAACTTGGGATTGGGCCAGAACTAGTCCCTGATTGGCCACTTTTGGGACTTTTCTTATTGGTTAGTAGTTTGAACTTGTTGCACATTTTCATTGGTTAATAAGGCAGCAGCTAACCCTATAAAAGGGTTACTGCTGCCCATAGCGTTGCTCTGTTATGTTCTATTACTTTATTAAAGAGTTGAAGTCACTGGTCAGATGTCTGGTCTCCATTATTCTCCATACTTAACAGTAGGTATTTCTTGGTTTGGCAGTGGTGCAGTATTGGGGAATCTGCAGAGAGGGGAGATGTCAAGAACATTAGGGAGGTGATCACAATCTTCGCCCTGCATAAAAAAGAGGCAGAACTTCAATCACACAGTCGTGGCCGTCATGTTGGTGTTGTTTTCACTTCCTTGAGGTCTCCGGTATGCAGAATGATGGGAAGAATAACTAAATGCCCCATCTAAAGCAGGGGTGTCAAACTCAAGGGGCCCAGGGGTGGCCCATCTGGCCCGTGGGGCTGCTCTGGAAATAGCAAAGGGTCTGCCTGAGGTGTCTCTGCCAGCAAAAACAGACCTTTGTTTTCACTGGCAGAGGGTTGCAGGAGGCCGTCACAGCCAAAAATGGAGCTTGGGAGCCCGTTTTGCTGGTAGACCACTTGGGTTGCCACAGGTGGCCCTGACATGAGTGATGTCAAGCTGACCACACCCACCCTAGCCATCAATGAAATCAAGTTTTACACCTCTGATCTAAAGGGTCGCAAGTTCTCATCTTTCAGAGAGAGGGAAAGACAGAGAGAATTCACCCAGCAAGTCTATTTCATACACACGTGCCTGCACGTACAATTTCTCATCTAGACATGCAGTCTGAATACAATTACTTTCTGCAAATGTGCTATCCTCATTTGATCTTAAGTGATGAGGACAGAGGGTGCAACTTAACACCCTTAGGCACTTACAACCCTCTGCTTGCTTTCAGAGCTCTCTGCAAGGGATCAATTCAGACCCATCTCTCTCTTCATTACAGCTGCTTCTTCAGAGGAGACAGAAAAGGAGAAAGAAAAGGAGACATATTAAAGATGAGGGTGTATCTCAGTGATGGGATTCAAATTTTTTTACTACCGGTTCTGTGGGCATGTCTTGGTGGCATGGCCAGGGAAAGATACTGTAAAATCTCCAGTCAGAAGTGGTATTTGCCAGTTCACTAAACTACTCAAAATTTCCACTACTGGTCCTCCAGAATTGGTCAGAACCTGCTGAATACCACCATTGGTTTGTGTCAAGAAGTATCCCCCTACTAATTTTTGGCTTTGTACTTCCTACTCTTTACTTGAGTTAGACCTGTCCTGTTATATTTATATATATGATATATCTTTATCTCTATCTATTGATCTATTGATCTATCGATCTATATCTATATATCTCTGTCTCTGTCTCTGTCTCTGTCTCTGTCTCTGTCTCTGTCTATCTATCTATCTATCTATCTATCTATCTATCTATCTATCTATCTATCTATCTATAATCTGTTGTTACCCATGATGACTTCTAGGGCAATAAGCTAAGAATCAAAGTAACAACAAAACTTGTGATCCTTTGCAATTTCCACATTCATTTATCACTGAAGTTAATTCTACCTGGGTGTGAACAGAGGAACTGCTATTTCAGGAATATCAGCAATTCAGTCATAAAGAAGATTGGTAATGTTCTAGTTTACTCTAGTTGAAAAGTTAACTAAAAGTATGTATGTATGTATGTATGTATGTATGTATGTATGTATGTATGTATATGTATATGTAATGTATATATATATTACTTGTGTAATATATCACTGATATATTACAATACAATATATTCAATATATATATATATTGAACATAATACAGAAGCCTGATGATGGCAGATGAGATTCTGCCGAAATGTTACTACAACTTTAAAAGCACAACTATAATGACATGGGAAAATACCCGAACAAAGCTGAATACCATACATACATACATACATACATACATACATACATACATACACATACATATACATACATATATATATATAATATCGTATGTGTGTGTGTGAATAAATTTTACTTCAATACATTGCCAACTTAACTTTCTTTGTATTTTGAATGGTAAAAGATATAAAATGAGACAAAAGTAGAGGTAATCTGATTTTTATAAGATGATTTACCTGTGGTATCTAATACCAGACAAATTGTCAAGAATATATAAAAGTACCTCATGTACTGTTGGAAATATAAACATAAAGAAGAAACTTTTTATTATTTATGGTGGACATGTGACAAAGCAAAGAAATATTGGAGTAGTGTTCACATCTTAATACAGAAAATTCTCAAAGTGAATATTAAGATAAAACCAGAGACTTTTCTTTTGGGCTTAATGGATAAGGAACTTGAAAAAACCCTGAAACATTGATGTTATATATGCTGACAGCAGCAAGAGTACTGTAAGCACAAAATGGAAAGATAGTTTGGTTCCCAGAATGGACAAATGCCTGCAAAAGTCCATGGAATTAGCAGAGATGGCTAAATTGACTGCTTTGATTAAAGAAAAACACGCACAATTAATTTTGTTTCTATTTGGAAACTGCTTTTGGGCTTTGAGCTTGCAGTGAGGAAAAATGAAACTTTGATTTTGGGTTCTGTTGATTAAATAGGTTTGTTGTTATTAAAATGGCAAGTATTTATTACTATATAAAAGTAAAATGTTGAGGTTTTATGTTATTGCTTTATTCTATTGCATCAAAAAGAGTGGGAAGTCAATGCTTTTTGGTCTTTCTTTACCCTACACTTTTTCCTCTTTCCCTTTTCCTCCTTTATTTTCCCATTATCTTAATTTTTCCTTGCATTTCTTAATTTTATATTTTGATGAACTAATCAAATATTTAAATAGCAGGGCCTGTTCCTGCTGTTAAATATTATGAGGATCTTTGCTTGTATGGGTTATATTTATTAGTATTTACCATATTAAAAATTTCAGTTGAAAAAAAGAATAGAGATAATCTGGATGTCATGTATGCATTACTAATGTTTGTGTTTGTAGATTCTGGATCCACTCGCTTGGTCTTCTTTACTTGGTAGCCATGCTAGCCTTACAAGGGTGAAGAAGGTGCTTTTTCGCTAGGAGATGCGGAAAATTCTTTTTATATAATTCCTTGTGTGTTTTTTGCCATGTCATGGTGGGTGATAACCCGCTACATCCATAATTTTATTGTGTGCCATCATTTCCAGAAAAGAAAATTTATCCAGCTTGTCATACAGCCTTTCTGTCACCGAGTGAAGGCATAGAAGGTAGGATAGGGACCTGCAAGATGGGAGTCTCTTTCCTTCTCTAAACCACTGCCCTATATCAAAATAGTCAAGCTCAAGTCTACCATCCATTATGGGAATTCACCCAATTACACTTTTCCAACTCAAGTCCATTGTAAGAACATAAAGAAGGGAGATCGTTCATAAAATAATAATAATACATTGGAACAGGTTCCACCCAGCAAAAATATCTTTAATATTATTAAACAACAGCACTTGCATATCTCAAATCGGGGAAGACTCAATAAGTGGATAAAAATACCAAATCCAGTCTAAACATTTGGCTAACTGTGCCTACCCATAACAATAATCATGTAATTCAGGCCATTCATTAATTAAGGCCAGGGAATGAAAGGACAGGGAGTGGCATCTGGTCATCAGAGCATGCGATGCCATTATGCAAGACCCACCCTTACAAAAGAGTAGTTTTGCATCATGATGTTGCTTCCTTGCTGTGCCTCATTGGCTTTGGTCTAGCTGAGAGAACTGGTAGTGGAAATTTTGGGTAGTTCGGAGAACCAGCAAATACCACCTGTGACCGGTCACACAGCCATCTATTCTCTGCCTCCTGAGTCCCAGCTAATCAGCTGGGTCTTCTTTTGTTGCCCTGCACAGGAGAACGAAGCTGGAAAGCAGGTTAGTGGGGTGGGGAGGAAATGGGGATTTTGCAGTATCCCTCCCTTGTCACGCCCACCAAGCCACACTACGCCCACCAAGCTACACCCACAGAACCAGTAGTAAAAAAATTTGAATCCCACCACTGGGGGGATTCCATACATTCCGAATCTACTCCTCACTTATCCAGTGTCTCACTTGAGGTCAATAGTTGGAAAGGAGATCATACAAATGCACTAATGAAATCTAAGGTCTGGGTTGTTTTCACTCTCTGACACCAAGATTACAAGCAATTGAAGGTCATTATCAAAGTAGCAAAGATTTAGTGCACCTAAAAAACTAGTAAGGGTTCAAGATGCAAAAGTAACAGGACTCAAAAGCAGTAAGTGTGACTTTTGAAGAAATAATGGAATCTACCTGAAATCATTTATAAAAAGACATTTTACATTGGTTGTATATCACACCTTTCTTCCAAGAGTTCAGGGCAGCTTGCTGTATGTGGACTTCTCCATTTCATCCCCACCGTAGCAATTCTGTGAGGTAGGTTGGATTGAGTAAGAGTCCACATGTAGCTTCCATTCCTATAGGACACCTGTATCTGAATCTCCCCTGCGCTGCTTCAATACTTGAACCGGAGGAGGGAATAGCATAATGGAACTGTTTCTTTGATTAGTGAAAGAAACTCTGGCCCATGTTCTTAATTCATTTTTTTTTTTAGTAAATTTGCTGAGATTATACATTAAAATTAGTAGGATGCTTCATAAATATGTGGTGGTGGTGGTAGAACAAAACACGTGCAATCAGCACCATCTCCCTAGGGCACATCTGCACTTCCTGTGCTGGTCCATTGCCAGTGAACACCCACCAATTCTTAAATGCAGGAGCCAATAATGTTGTCCTCTCATTCTCAGCTCATAAATGCACTCCGCCCTTGAGTTTTCCAGCTTCAATCCAAAACTGATGTTTTCCAGCCTCAGCTTTCTTAAGCCCTTCAAAGCAGCCGGTCTCCAGCACAGTTCCTATCTATTGTGAGCCCCAGCTGGTGGGCTCCTGCTTCCAGCAGCTGGTCATTGTCTTGTACAGTCATTTTATATTTTGTCTGTTTTGAAAGAAAAAAAGAAAGAAAAAGAAAACAAAGCCAAAGACATTTTCCAAAGTCAAAACCATAATTTTGTATTCACACATCATTTTAAACTTGGATAACTATGCCAAGAATATGTTGTTAGTTTTTCCTATTTTTGTTTCCATCTAGTCATCCAGATTTTTACAGTCCAGGACTGATATCTTTTGTTCCTAAGCAAGATGCCATGTTGAGGGCTTAGGCAATTTTTCTGAGATGTCCTGGACCATGAACTTTTGTGCACTACACAAATGCAGAGCCACATTTGACAAAGTCTAGCATTTCCATATTTTCCCCTAAGTTTAAATGGTACAATTTTCCTCTTGGCCCCCCATACACATAGAGGATTTTTTTTTAAATTTATTTTTGTTAATTGTTCAAACTGTATTAAGAATGCTCTGGTCTTAGGCTACATTTTTAGATTACATTTCTAATTTTCAGACATTTGGATCTGGTGTTTAGAGGCTATAAGCAGATTGTCCATCTCTGTTGACTCATCCAATAATTTGGACTTGTCTCCTCCCCATTCCCCATTTTCTGCATTCATCTATGTGTTGGCCCATGCCATCCACACACACACACACACACATATATGTCCACAGTAATTTTTTAGAATTAAATCTAGAATGGCACGAAGGCAAGAACAACAAAAAGTTTTTTAAAAATTGAGCATCAAAAGAATCAAATACTTGTTTGAAGAGAAATATTTTCAGCAACATGATGTTTTTAAGGCTTATGAAAAATCAGAATACAGAAAGAGCTACGAGAGTTTAAACTCTATATTCTTCAGAAGAATGTGATAATTTTATAGCACCTTCAATTCAACTTTTCAAGGTTGAATTTTCCAATTAGTACAACACTCATTCTCTTTAATTCATTGTACAATCAGAAAAGCTTCAAATATAGCAGTGGCTACCATAATTATTCACAGATAATAATGAATCCATCTGCAAAAACCTTTTCCAACATATGAACACAACATGAATTTTTTACTCAATATTCAGAGAGGATTTCATAGACTGTTCCGTCCACATTCTTCCGGTTGCATTTAGTCACTTAAACTACGGTATCACTAGGTATTCGAGAAGGTCACTACTGATTGCTTACATTGAGTTTTGAAGTTAGTCAGAGAGCCCTGTGTAATTGAGAGCTATGGTTTATCACCCTTTTTATCTCTATCATAAATGGCAAATTCTGTTGAATGTGTTTTGTGGTGAGTAGAATTAATTATAATAATCGCAAAAGATACTTTTAGTACTCTTGAATTTCCTACCTACAGTTTTGGAGTCTAATTAAAGGTGGAGATAAATTCTTAAAAAATTGAATAGGAGTCACTGGGTTTTTTTTATTGTTGTTGTTATACAAAAATACATTTATACCAATTGATACTTCCAGATCCTTGAAACAGGAATGGTTACTTTTTAAAAAATTAAAAGCAAAGAAACTGTTAAGAAAGTACAAGTAATGACACTAAACTGGGGGAGCGATACTTTTCCTTTTAATGATCCTTCATATCTCATTTTTATTTCCTCTTCTCTGTCAGACAGTCTCTATTGTGTAATAAATCACATTGTTTGAATATATTATAATAAACTGTTCACTTTGAAGTACTGCATAACCCACAATTCCTTTTTCTCATAATAATAATAGTGTTTTGACCTTTTTCTTGGTTTGTTTGTGTGGCTTTGTTTCTCTGTTCAGTTGTTTTGTAATATGCAGCTTTTTGAATATTACACTAGATTCCAATTTTGATAAAAGAAAGAGGGGGGAAACATTCCTGGGCTTCTTAGAGGAACTTCATGCCACCCAAGTTGTAATGTCAGTGAGCTAGTTTAAGGCCCATCTAGCCAGATTATATATTTTCTTCTTCTCTCTTTCTTTCTTCTTCTTTGTGTTGCTAACTTTGAAAGTTGTAATATCAATGACTCAAGAGTAAATATCACTGAGTTCCATATAACTAGTTTCTTTCTTTTTTACATTGAATGATATATTAAATTTATGCAAAAAGTAAAATATAAGGAATTAAGAAGGAAAAAAATAGAGAAAGTGAAGATAAAAGGGAATAAGGAAACAAGAAAGTAGTTTATGGGCTTTGAAAAATGGAACCACCCACATTTCTCATCTTGGACCACAAAAAACTGTTTAATAATGACAGTGTTCTCTTAGGACAAATCAAATAAATTAAAAGCTCTATGCCTTAAGAACTAGGGGTGTGACTAGTTAATGTCAGCTGTGGTTCCTAAATAATTCTGACATCAATGTTGGTGGTCGCTGTAAAATGCAAAGAGCTAAATGCCATATAGGCCAAAACAGTTCTGGGGGGGTGGGACATTTGGAGTGAAAGAAACCAAGAAATTGCTTGAATGGGTGGAGGAATGAACAGCCTTGCCAACATTTACAGTTTTATAGCAACCTTTGTAGTTTATTATTTGGATTTATTCCCAATGTTGTTTAGCACAACTTATAAGGAAGCTCAGCATTCATCGGTCGTAAACATGTCACGTAAAAAAGGAAAAGAGCATCATAAACTCAAGATTTAAGTTCTCATATATGTTATACAATCATAGAATCTTAGGATTAGAAGAGATCTTGAAGATCATCTATTCCAGTCTCCTGGCCAGTGTAGGATTCCTCATGAAGTCCCAGACCCACAGCTCTCAAAAGTTTGCTAGAAAGTCTCCAATAATGGAGTGCCATGACTCTGTTGCACCGCTTAATAGCTCTCATAGTCAGAAAATTCTCCCTTATTTAAGGTTGGAATCAGCCCCTGGAAAGCTTATTGGCTCTTGTCCTACCTTCAGGTATTATAGAGAATAAATACACATCTTATTCCCTGCAGCTGCCATTCAAGTACAGTACTAGAAAACTGTTGCTGTGTCTTCCCTTAGCTTTTTCTTTGTCTTCTTCATGCTAAACATATTCAGTTCCTTGAACTCTTCTTCATGGGATATAGCATCTAAGCCTGTCACTAACTTTGTTTCTCTTCTTATTCTTATATTTCAAGACCAGAATTGAGCACAGTAGTCCAAGTACAGTCTGACCACTGCAGCATAGAATGGAACTATAATTTCCCATTATACCTCTGTCTTTGGATAAACAAAGAGCTGTTAATGTTGAATACAGCCAGGACATTTATATTTTTCCCTAAACTTGGGTGCATGTGATTTTTAAACTATATAAAAATATTTTTGTCTATTTTAGTGTACAGATGTGATATACATTTTTGTCTACAAATGTCAGAGAACTAAGTTAATTATCTTGCCTGTTGTGCCTGCGCAGGCGTAGCAACCTGTAACAAAATAGCGCAGGAGATTTATGTGTATTCCATTGGATAGTAGCGGGGCGGGCAGATGATATAAATAGGCTGCCCGCCAGCGGGAGTTGTGCTTGTTCAGTTACACTGTAGGCATACTTACCATGTAACAAACATTTGAGTGGATCCTGACTCATGGTCATTCTTTCCAATTCCCGAATTTAACACTGCCAGTTATACTCTGAGGGGCCTCTCTTGTTCCCCAAACAGTTCTGTGCTCTTTGTTTGCTTAATGCAGTCCTGTAAACTGAATGGGAAATGCTTTAGTCACATACAAAAAACCAATCTACTCGCATTGATCTCTATTTCAACATCTTCCATTAATCTATGCTTACTTGAGGCAGACATAACCTCTGCCTACTAGATTCTATGCTGCTTTAAAACTTGCAAAGTAAGAAAAAAAAGTTTCTATGCACAACTATAGAGAGAAGTATACAAATAATGTGAAAGTTCTCGACTTTCAAACTCAGGCCTTTATAGATTTTGCTGACTTTATCAAAAATCTTAATATTTTTATGTATATAATTAAAAATTGATTCTCACACCTATGGATATGTGTCTTCCTCAATCTCAGGTTGTTTATTAAAAGCCTGGAAGTTTGAGGATTTTGTGTATCTTAGTATCTTAGCTGTTTTAGTATGTACTGCATTCTTCTGGACTGAAAGCTCTGATATTATTCTTGGGATCTGTTGGAGCCACTCTTTCAGCTTAAAAGTCACAGCCCTGAATGATCCTACTATGTTAGGGCCACTTTGGCCTTTACTTGCCACATCATCTCTAGTTCTGCGTTCAGGCCCTGGTACTTCTCCAGTTGCTCATACTTTTTCTTCCTGATTTTGCTGTCATTTGATACTGTTACATGGTTGACTCAGCCTTCCACAAGGTTGACTCAGCTTTCCATCTTTCCAAGGTTGATAAAATGAGGACCCAGATTATTGGGGGCAATATGCTGACTCTGTAAACTATTTAGAGAGCAACATAAAAACACTGTGAAGTGGTATATAAGTCTAAGTCCTATTGCTATTGCTACATCTATTACCCTCCTTTGTCTATAACCATGAGGTTTAGCTGATTGGTGACTATCTGCCTACTCATCTGTATCTGGAAGTCCCATTTTAGGATTTTAGCCCTCTTATTCTCCATGACTGTCTATGGCATCATTCATCTGGCCTTGGGAAGAACTATCCTATACATTGTGCAGATGTTCCTGTGCACAGTGCCAGCTACTTTGTTGTGCCATTTGGTTTATGCTGTTCCTGCCTGCATTGTATACCCTACCACGTATTGGACTGTCTCAGAGGCCTCTTTGCACAGTCTGCACTTTGGGTTCTATCCAGTTTGATAGATCTCTGCTTCTATGAATCTGGTACTTAGTGCCTTTTCTTGTGCTGCTGTGATCAATGAGTCAGTGCTGTCTATGCTCTCTCTCTATACTGTATAAAAGACAAGAACCAGTGGGTGGAAGCCTCATGGACAGCAATGTAATCTTGAAATAACCATGAACCAGTAGGAGCTATTGAATAGTGAAGCAGCCTACTTCCTAAAATTCTAAATGCTCCATCATTAAATATTTTTCAAGAAAAGATTGGACAGCCATTTGTCTGGGATAGTATCAATATCCTAGCACTGGCCAGGGATTTGAACTAGAAGACCTGCAAAGTTTTTCCAACCTTATGGTTCTATGATTCAGTGAAAACCCCTATAGCACATACTAATACTTTTCTCTATGTTTTCTTCTGAATGATGATTCTATGGTTACAAGTAGTTTATGAGCTTATACTGACTGACTTTGAGCATGATCCTAGAAGGCTGCATTAATAGTTAATCCACACTAAGAGCTTTAATGGGATCCATTTAGTAATTGCTACTAGCAGTGAAGCACACAGCAGCTATATTGAAAAGTCATGTGTTGACTTGAGACCTCAAGTTTTAGAGTTGTGCCCACTGATTAGTTTGATGTCTGTAGTGAACATTTTTCAGTACTACTATGGTAACAGATCAGCCCTGGGTCAGCTTCACTTATGAGAATAATAGGAATGAAATTAAGATGGAAATCTTAACTAATTAAATACTTAAAACCATTCAGCTTTAGGAATGTGAACAAATATTCTGTTGATTGCAGTGGCTTTGCTGACATCAGAATCTTGAGCCTGCTGATAAAATTCTGAGTGAACTTGGAATGATATCTTATCTGCTATACAGGGGGCTGAATACCAAAGATTTCTTACATTTGGCCTTTCTTCCTATTCACCTTGGATGTTCATTGAACTGCTATGTGTTATCAGAGGCCAGAAAAGGAGATGGGGGAATCCAGATATGGGTTAATGTTCCTAGTGTTACATACTATCTTGGCAGTTGAAAGTGGATCTTGGACACTGAAAACCATAGAGGCAAAAGTTTCACTACTAAACCTGTGCCAAATTTGTAGCACTGTTTCCCATCAGCCAAAGCCATTTTATTTTCCTTCTCACTTTACAGAAAAAAACCCTTTTTGTTTTGCAGTCTATTTTACATTTCTACTGTGGCACCAATCATTTTATACATGGGATGAATATACTGTACTTACTGAAGAGCAGTAAGTAAGTTATTCATTGTTGGAATTGGTTAGTTTAAAAAAATATTCTGCTGGATCAGTCTTAAGGCATGTCCTGTTGACATTCTGTAGTGAAAAGAGTAGCTGACCAGATGTTTTCAGGAAATTTACAAGCAGATAGAAGAATGATAGCCCTCTTCTATTTCAAGCTCCCCATTTACTGGCATTTAAGACACACTGCCTATGATTCCAGACATGGTAAACAGACTGTAGAAGCATTTTTTTTCTGTTTGATTCCGATTTCATTTTCATTTTTAACTTATTGTGGTCACAGGGCAGTGCGGTGGTTCTGATTTAATGTGAACTTAACCAATGAGGTTTATAAAATATGATTTTTGGCTTAGTATCAGGAATATATGAACCAGGAAACCATTTTTGTTCAACAAATAATGGCTAATACAAATCATGGATTGAAATGTGTGAATGCAACCTGTGATGAATCTATTCCCCTCAAATTTGTCTGTTCTCCTTTAAATGATTGTTGTAACAAATTGTTGTAAGAAAAAGTACATTCATAGAGAGGTCTTGAATCTCCCTCTAGTCTGTGGCCAAAAGAGGACCCTATTTCAGCTGAAGAAGATTTAGGCTGCTGTCAATTGAAACCTGTCTCTTCATGCTATTAACTCAAACATGCTGGCTGCCTTTCAAATCCTGGCAGCAACTCAGTGAAAGCACTGGTCCTCTTTGAAAGACGACACATTTAAACAAATTTAAAACAGCACTGGGGACTTATGATGGATCCTTCTACCTTCAGCTAAATAAAACGCTGGAGAGAATAAGGAAGGGGAGTTAAGGGAGGAGGAGGAGGAGGAGGAGGAGGAGGAGGAGGAGGAGGAGGAGGAGGAGGAGGAGGAGGAGGAGGAGGAGGAGGAGGAGGAGGAGACGACTACCTTTTCCCATGGTTTTGCAATTACTATGTTTTGGATAAATTATCTGATTTAAAGCACAACTACGGACACTTTCCTTATGAAAAATTAAAATTTAAAGAAGTCCATCTCCAAAGCAACAGCATCTTTTTTGTAACTGGGCAAACTGTATTGTCTCAGAGTTATCTATGTGTTATCTATCAATTTAATCCTAAACTGATAAAATGGGTAAAAAAAGTGTGTACTTGTTGTTTTGTACATTTTAGTCTGTCAAAGGCACAAATTACATATTGAGTAGAGCTTCACATTAAAAAGGCAGGCTTTGATTTAGCCTGCATTGAATCATTTTTTTTCTAAGGCACCAATCCGGCCTGATCCAATTATTTTAGTTAGTACAAAAAGTATACACTCCTATTTCTACAGATAAAAATGTAGCATATCTTTTAAGGAAACCAATACAAGTATAATGAAGCACAGTTGTCTCATTCATCACAAGAATAATGAGCATTCTGAGTAATGGATACCACAGCAAGATAAACTATGAGAGATATCATGACTTGTACTATTACCCAATGCAGTTTCAATAAGCATAACCTGGCTGGGTCAGTTTTATTTGATACTTGCTCTCATATTCTGGAGGACTACAGATGAAAAGGCTAGTGTTAGTTTTCTAGATAACATCTGGTGTCAGTTTTCATCCCTAACAGATGGCTGTCCAACTTTTCTTGGACATCTTTGAGGAGAGACAGTCCATTATCCTTCTCAGTAATTGATTCCTTCATTGAACAGCATTTAATGTTTAGAAGTTTTTCTAATATTCCCCACAAACCTCACCCTTGAACTTTAACCCAGAGACCTAAGGCTACCATCTGTCTTGGATAAGGCAACTCTCAGGTATATGTGAGGTCATAACTCCAGAGAAAGCCTTCCTAAAGATTTTCTGGTTGAACTGTGGTGCACATATGGACAGTTCAGTGATAAGTTATGCTAAAAGCCTTGCTTGGGCATCTCGGTTGCAATTTAAGAGCAAGAAAATTTGGATAATTTTAGTAGGAAAGTCTGATGCTCTTCAGCCTTAGTTATAGATGGTGATGTGTAAGACAGCAAAATTTCTACTGTAAGACAACATGGTATTAATCTGATATAGGACATTGTGCAATTACATCTTCACTGATCTGCAGCCTTCATGGCTTCCAACTCTTAGTAAATTCTCCCAAATGCCTTACCAGAATTTCTCCTTATGAGGCATATTTGTGTTGCAATGTGTGAACCACCCTGGAAATTTGAGAATAAGAGAAAGATGTGTAACAAGAAACAACATCAAAATAAATGTGAAGAAAATATTCAAGTATTCTGAGAATAAAGTGAAAAAGGGAGAGACATGGGGAGAAAATATCTAAGAAATTGCAAAGTGGAGTTTCATGCAATATTAACTCAATATGTTGGAAATTCTTCTACAACTATTTTCAGCCTGCTCTAACATTGTGCCAGTATTGTGGGCATTTTTGTAGCCTGGCTTTTACATATCATGTGATTAGGTCTTTCCTTGCCCCCTTTTTGTTTTTTTGGCTCTTGCACCCACAGAAAGTGGTTTCATATGGTAGAAAGAAATTTTTAACTGGCAGAACTGTCACTTGCTTTATCCTAATCCCTCCCCAGTTATGGTTAATGAAATAAACAGTATCTTCATATGAGAAAAACTCCTGAGCAAGTTTTGTTAGCTTATTTTGTACATCTTGTTTCTCACAAGGGAAGAAAATGAGAAATTGCAAGGCAGATTTCAGTCCAGCATTAATATAAACATTCAACAAGGCTACTCTTACTGAACTGTAACACAGCTTATGCAAAACAGGAAATCCCTGTGTCTCAAACTAAGCTATAATTAATCCAACTTTCTTAGTACTGCTGCTTATTGCTAACATTTGGAGACCTAACTGAAGGATCTTATCATGTTCATGGAAGAGAATTCCATTACAATGAGTGGTACCTACTCCTAGCGGCCTCCCTTCTCCATTATAATGCCTTCAGAACAACATTTTTGAGAATTTCCAGCTGGTATCTTCTGAAACTTCATATTCTAACACTTCTGGGGCTTCAGATTCTGGATGGGAAGTCACCCTTAAGATTTGCACCTTGGGAAAGTAAGTCTGGAAGACTGAAATATTAATAATTTGACAGTCATTCTTTGTGTGACTTCTTCTGGAAATTATGCATGCATCATACAATTTTAAAAGGTAATTGTGAAGTCTTCCTTACAATTAGCAGTTAAAAATATTACTCAGCAAGTTTCAAATAACGAAAGTACATGTTAGTGTTTTTAAAAATAAATAAAAAGAAACATAACTCAATATTTCCCCCACTTTTAGAAGTGTGTAAAATGGCATCAAATGCTTGTAGATGCTGGAAAAATTGTAATATTTTAAACTCAAAGGCTAAGATCTGAAAAGCTGTAATCCAAAATAGCTTTTTGTTGTTGTTGTCTCCATCCAGAGAAAACATTTCTTATGTCAGCTTTGAACATGACACAGAAACCTGAAGCATGGATGGGAGAACAATGAAATTAACTACTTTGTATAGTTGGAAAAACTCTTCTGATTATATCCAGTGTTTGAGCCAAATGAATTATGTGTTCAGGTGGGAACTTCATAAATGCCCCATGAAAGAAATTGCATTTGCCCTGTATTTTTCCCTACAGATTTTCATTCAGCTTCTTGAAAAAAGAATTCACTTTTGACATTTCTTTCCAATTAAAACAAAATTTCATAGAAATTTTCATAGGTACAGTGAGGTGTGTTTGCAATTATTCAGTTATGAAATAACAAAGAGTATGCATGAAAGTTCTGTCCTTTCGTGCATGTTCATTGTACAATAATCTCCACAGCGTCTCCAGCTCTACAGCTTCTTACACTTAAATTAATTCCCAAGGGAAAACACAGGAGGAATCTTCCAGTATGTAAAACACCAATGGAAGGTGTGAGCAGGCAAGAGCTCACAGTGAGGGAATTATGTGTAACAGACAATAGAGAGACACTGTTCTGTATTAACATACTCCAAAAGGTAAATTCTGATTGGTCCACACAAACCATATTCTGATTGGCTCACTCAACAACCGTGATTGGCTTACTTGGAATCAACTGCGATTGGCCGAGCCGATCGCGGGAGATTCAAAGTACTGTCATTGGCCGACGAGCCGCGAGCAATCCCTATATGAAGGGCTGCCACGGCTCCAAGATCTTGTACAGGTCTATACAATGAAATAAAGAACTTGAAGTACACTGGTCTCGCGTCTCTGATTGGAACCGATCTACCCGATCTAACAGACACAATAACAGCCTCCTTCACCTCCAACAAGAAAGGGAGCTTAAAACAGAATCTGACAGCTCAAATATCTAAGAATAAATCATAAGGGGAAACATCACAAGGAAAGTCCAACTGAGCTTTTTTCAGATGGGGACAAGTGAATATCACTGAAAGATACAGAAAAATACAAAGTCAGCTGTAGCTGGCTCTCCCTCACCACACACCCCAATCTATGTATTCCCATCCCTCACCACACACCCCAGCTATGTATTCTTATTCTCAGACAGACGTTTTTGCAGACAAAGAAGACTGTTGAAAAATTGCAAGCCAGATTTCAGCATATTTTCCCCACAGATGTATCTTGACTTGTGGTATCTTGTAACAACTGATTTTGGGTGGGGAATGGGGGACATGTATTTTTCTAGAAGCACACTGCATGGTATGTTTACTCATTTGGTGCAACATTGCTGCTGTAATGCCAAAATACATAGATGGATCAGGAGAATAGACTCACACCAGACCTCATATTATGACTACATCTCTAATAGAGCATACACCTTTTCTGCTTTAGAGAATATTACACAAAACTTTAAATGAGAAAGGGAAGATTATTTAAAAGGAGGAAAAAACTTATTCCCACATACCCACAGCCTTTTCCACTAAATTTTCTTTTCAGCCACATGTGCCTCTACCCTTTCTTCCCTGGGAAACCATCAGATTTACTTTCTAGATTCCCACTTAAATCCCCGTCCTTCCTTTTTGCTGGGTGAGAGTTGCAGATGGGGATATGCAGAAACTCCCCAAAATACAGATTCCACTTTTGTGCTCTTATATAATTTCAAATCTCTTTGGGGAAATCAAAATTGAAACTCTGCATAGTCCTATATTGTTATAATTTTTCTGGAGTAGAAAAGGATAGTTCTGTCGGCTTTAATGGATTATCTTTAGATTTATGATTGTTCAATACTGTACTGGGGAGACACTTTTTGTAAATGTTATCTCCATGGATCTGAAGATTTACTTTTTTGCATCTCTTAATAAGGCAATAGAAGCACTCTAGCAAGGAAAGAAAACTGCTGTTAATGTTGCTGAATGGGGAAAGATGGTTCCACAGAGATGGTAAAAAAAAAAGATGGCATTCCTAAGGCTGTAAAGGAAACCCTACTCATTTTATGGGGTGCACATAAACAGAGATAATGCCTATAAAAACAGGCAAAGTGTCAATTGCACCCATCATGACCACCATTTTTGATTTTTTTTACTCTGGTTTGAAAACATGCCATCATTGGGGGATTTAGCTAGATAGTTCCAGTATCCATCTGCAAAAATTAGGAAGCTTAACATTTTTGAGCATTATTTTCTTTTCATCAATATAGATGATCTTTTTGACAAGAATACTGCTAATTTCATTACAATATCTAAAACTGTCTTCACAGATGCTCAGTTTCCTTATTTAATTGTACATGCCACAAACAGTAAATAGTTATGATTATTATGTATTTCCTCTTGACCAGTTCTGTCAAGAAAGTTAGTTGTATATGTTAGTCTGTTTAAGTGTTAATGACCAGACTTTACTGCGTGATAGATTTACAAGCACTTTTCCAAGTCAGAGACCTGAAGAGAAGAACAGAGTACCAACATGGAAACTACTAGAGATTTCTAAAAGTAGAGAGATTGGTAGATCAAAACTGGGGTTTTGGATTCTTACTAAATCAGAGTTGAAAGCTTTCCGAACTGGTGTTTTGTCATTGTTTCAGTGTCAGGTTGAAGATTACAGTAGATTATTATCCCAGAAAGGCTCATATATGCTGCTGTAAAATGAGCAAAGTTTATTTCATGAAAGTTGTTTCCCTCAGGTGTGATCAATCTATTCTCAATGTACTTCAGATGTTCCAGACCTGACTTCATGCTGATTAAATTACAGCAGCAATTTAACTTGCTTTCCTCCCACCACACCATCCTTTCTTCTTAGGTTTGTACTTTAAAAGGTTCAAGCTCCAGGAATTAAGATTTCAGACTTGCTGGTTTGTTCCTCAAAACACTAATCAGTCAGGAACTCTGGATCAAGGGCAAATATGCACTGGCAGGAGTAGAAGCAGAGCAGTGAGGTCATCACCCCTGTTTGATTTTAGCGAGTGACAAGTTTATATAATCTTTTAACTGGATGCAAACCATAATAGCTCAGTTCACAGCCACACAGTTGCATTTGGGTGCTTGGGGCTCCCTTTTATAAACAATTGGCACCAACCATTGCTATAATAGCGAACTAGGAAAACTTTAATGTAAAAGCTGAATTATGCTGAAGCAGGTTTTCCCTCATTCTCTCTTCAGATAAACCAACATGTCAAGACAATATAATATGCCCATCCAGCAAAAATATATTTTAAAAGCTCATATCCTCACTATCCAAAAGTTACTATACATGCATTTGAATATTTGGGGAATTTTTTCTATATGCCTATTTGCCTTATGCAACCTCAAAACATCCATAGTCACAAAACATCCATTCTCTGCAATGGCTTTTTTCACAGGAGATGGATGGAGAACCATAATACAGTTTAGCCTTCTTTCCTGGCCAGTTTTTGTTGCGAGTAGGTACATCTTTGTCCTCATATTCTTTTATTTTTCTATACTAATGTTGATGTACTCTTTATTCTAAGATCATAAATGTTTGAAGGATTTTCATAGATAAAATCATGACTTGGTTCTCCCAAACAATATTAAATTTACTAAGTGCTTTTAAAACAATTTCCTATCTTAACCCCACTCACCTTTATGGTGATTCAAGTAAGAAGCAATTCAATAAGACGTGTAAATTATACCTCAATCACAGAGCCCTAAACATTGATTGGGTGCCATGTTTGTGAAGATTTTTTTTAGCAGGAATGTTCCCTGATCTATTTCTCCATCTTTATTGTGGATATCATCCCTAATCTTTCCAACAATTGCATATTAAAAAATCAGCATCCTGATCTAAGGGCATTCAGTACAATCATCTTTCAGAACTGGCCTAGTAACTGCATAGTATGCTTTTCATTATGGCATGGTCACAGTAAGGGGAAATCTGGCTACTAAAAACTCAAAGCATGACTGGGGGGTTATTATCGTCCTTCAATGTGTTTGCTTCCTGAGAATTATTAGAACACTAACTCTTGGAATATTATCAAACCTCTTTTTGTGTAATGAAACACAATACTTATTGAGCTCTTATTTCTCCCAAGAAACATTTATTACAAAGAATTAGATTAAGCAGCATAATAAAATTAAAAATCTCTGTTTTATCGATAGATTACAAGAGAAAGAGAAGGAAAATGTTTGCCATAGGTTACATAATGATTACAGCTGAGAAAAATATAATGGGTTATTTGTTAAATTGCTGGGTGGGGAAACAAATTAGCTCAGATTTTAGAACTCAAGAAGGCAAAACATCCACCACAAGTAAGATTATCTTATTATGAGAAGCCAAGTTTCTGTGTATTATTCTAGGTAGATTTATTTTCAAGAACCATATCTAAGCACCATTCCTGGAATGCCAAATATGGCTTAGTATTTATTATTTAAAAGGCTTATATGTGGCAACACATCTTAAGAAACACAATTCTCGGTGGTTCACAACAGTTGTTTGTATAACTGTCATTAAACCAAGTAAAGCGAGAGAGGGGGGAAAAACAGGTGCCACAAACAATCTCCTTCCATGAGCCAACATCACTATCTTTAGGTACCAAAGATAGCCCTAGAATAGATAGAATAGAATACTTTATTGGCCAAGTGTGATTGGACACACAAGGAATTTGTCTTGGTGTAAATACTCTCAGTATACATAAAAGATACATTCGTCAAGAATCATAAGGTACAACACTTAATGATAGTCATAGGGTACGATCAACAATCAAATCATACCAGGAAACAGTCAATATAAATCGTAAGGATACAAGCGACAAAGTTACAGTCTTACAATCACAAGTGGGAGGGGATGGGTGATAAGGAGTGATGAGAAGATTAACGGTAATAGTAGTGCATACTTTCTTCCGGTTTGCAGGGCTTCGGCGGCGGCAGGAATCCGCAATCGTGCGCGGTTTCTGCTTGCGCTCGCCGCTGGAGTACCCCGATCCAGCCGGATTTGGGGCTATAGTTACCCCGTAGAGGTAACTGAATATAGGGGAGATCCGGCAGGGGTCGGGGGAAATCACAACCCCCCCCCTCCTCAGCTGGCTTAACTCCCTTTTCCGAAAGCGGTGGAGCGGCGGTCAGAAATGGCCGCCACAAAGAAGCTCTCATCTGGAAAAGAATGTGCAGGAGGAAGCTAAGAAAGTGAAAGTTTTGCCTGGCCGGGATAACAAGCAACATTTAAAATACCCTGGAATTTAAATTTCATCAAAGATACATCGCAGTGTTGAGGGAATTATTTGTTTAGCAGAGTGATGACTTTCAGGAAAAAACTGTTCTTGTGTCTAGTTGTTCTGGTGTGCAGTGCTCTATAGCGTCATTTTGAGGGAAGGAGTTGAAACAGTTTATGTCCAGGATGTGAGGGGTCTGTAAATATTTTCACAGCCCTCTTTTTGATTCGTGCAGTATACAGGTCCATGATTGAAGGCAGGTGGGTAGTAATTGTTTTTTCTGCAGTCCTAATTATCCTCTGAAGTCTGTGTCTGTCCTGTTGGGTTGCAGAACCAAACCAGACAGTTATAGAGGTGCAGATGATAGACTCAATAATTCCTCTGTAGAACTGTATCAGCAGCTCCTTGGGCAGTTTGAGCTTTCTGAGATGGTGCAGAAACAACATTCTTTGTTGTGCTTTTTTGATGACGTTTTTGATGTTAGGTGTCCATTTTAGGTCATGTGATATAGTAGAACCTAGAAATTTGAAGGTCTCTACTGTTGATACTGTGTTGTCTAGTATTGTAAGAGATGGTAGTATGGGAGGGGTTCTTCTAAAGTCTACCACCATTTCTACAGTTTTGAGTGTGTTCAGTTTCAGATTGTTCCGTTATACCATGAGGCAAGTTGTATAACCTCCTGTCTGTATGCAGATTCATCGTTGTCTCGAATGAGACCAATCACTGTTGTGTCATCAGCAAACTTCAGTATTTTAACAGATGGATCATTTGAGATGCAGTCATTGGTATATAGGGAGAAGAGAAGTGGAGATAGCACACAGCCTTGGGGGTGGGCTGTGCTATCTCAGGTATCGGATGTGATTCCGCATGGCTTCACCTGCTGCTTCCTGTCTGTTAGGAAGCTTATGATCCATGTACAAGTGTGTTCAGGTACCGCTAGTTGGTTTAATTGTACTTAGAAGAGTGTCTGAAATGATGGTATTGAATGCTGAACGGAAGTCTACAAAAAGGACCCTTGCGTAGGTATTTGGAGATTCAAGGTGTTGTAGGATGTAATGCAGAACTATGTTAACAGCATCATCTGTCGATCTATTTGCTCGGTATGCAAACTGCATGGGATCTAACAGCGGATCCGTGATGGTTTTCAAGTGGGACAGCACAAGGCTTTCAGAGATTTTCATAACTACAGATGTTAGAGCAACTGGTCTGTAGTCATTCAGTTCCTTGATGGAGGGCTTCTTTGGCACTGGGATTATGGTAGAACATTTGAAGCAGGAAGGAACATAACACATCTCTAGTGATTTATTGAAGATTCGGGTGAAGATGGGGGCCAATTGGTCAGCACAGACTTTTAAGCAAGAAGAAGTTATCTTGTCTGACCCTGGTGCTTTTCCTGGCTTTTGTCTGCGTAATAGATCTTGCACTTCTTTTTCTGTGATCACCATAGATTGTGAGCCCAATGGATTGGGGCCAGTTGTAGGAGGCTTGGCTGTTGTTGGTATGTTTGAGATGTGGGTTGTGGAGATAGGTGGCTGTAGTTTCTTTTCAAACCTGCAGTAAAACACATTCAGGTCATTTGCTAGTTGTTGATTTCCTTCTGCCTTGGAAGGAGGTTTGCTGAAGCCAGTGATGTTTTTAAGAGTTTTCCACATGTTTGCTGGTTCATTTGTTAACTTTTCAGAGTAGCTAGCTTCTTTTTGCTGCTCTGATCTCTCTTGTTAATATGTTTCTTGCCTGATTGTATAGCATTCTGTCACCTTTTCTGTAGGCTTCCTCTTTGGAACGACGTAGCTGCTTAAGTTTAGCTGTCCTATCAGTTGGGGGAAGAACCAGCTGGTTAAGACCTGATGGAAAATTAACATGCTGTAGAATATATGTTAAATAAAACAAAGATGAAATCTTGCAACTTTATAAAATGATATTTTGGAATGCTTCTGCATTGCATTGTATATGGGGCTGCTTTTGAAAGTACCTCAGAAGTCATAGCTGATTAATTATGGAGCTGTCACATTTTGCCCATGTGACACTTCTGCTTTGCAAGCTGCATTGGGAACTGGTGACTTGAGCTGCATTTCAAGATTCTGGTCATCACCCTTAAAATCTTTGGCTTGTGGCTTATGTTACAATCTTCCTCCCATTATTTCTGCCTTTCCTCTAAGATTTGGCAGGAACACCATTCCCCAAGTTCCATCAGGAAGCAGGAGCATCTGGTGAGACCCCAGAGACCTGCCTTTATAGCCACCCTAGCTCTGGAACAAAGTGATTTGTGATCCTGCTGGATATATATTGTTTTGTTTTATTGCTCTCCAGCATTGGTAGTTTGTTACTACATCACTTGCTGGGTTATGCTTGTCGCTTTAAAAAAAATATATGCTGCAATTAAGGCAACCAGTGAATGAATGAATGAATAATATAGATTTTATTTTTGAAACAACAACTTTCATTCCTCTTTCCTCATTTGTTTTGAAACAATACTTGCTTTCTAGAGCAGCAGTTACTGAAAATCTGGACTTTGTTGCTGGTTTGCCCAGGCAGAATAAGAGTAAATTCTGACAGCAGTTCAGCTTTGTGCATCCATGTCATGAGGCTTGCATACTTATAGCTGAAGCCCTCTAAGAAGCACTTCCAGGTTTCCTTCTCTGCTTTGTTTGGACAAGGCAACATATAAATGTTCATTAGAGAACTGAAAGTACTCTGCAAAGTATAAAAAGTATAAAAATATCACCTGGTTATTTAGGAAACATTGGATTCCCCCAAACCAACCTAGCTATAATTGCTCTTTATAACCTGAGAATCTACAATTCCCTGAATATATTTCTCCACTAACTTTTTACATTTCTGATAAATATTAATCAGGTTTCCCTTCTTAGGCTAAGAAGTGCCAAAAGATGCATATACAGTGCTCACTACAGAAGGGATAATCTAGAGAGCCCTGTTTTGGAAAGAGTTTTCAAGAGTGTCATGTTAAAACATATAATGGGTGCTTCTAGTATTTTCATTTTACTCTTTACACCAGGGGTGTCCAACCTTGGCAACTTTAAGACTTGTGGACTTCAACTCCCAGAATTCCTCAGCCAGCTTTGCTGGCTGAGGAATTCTGGGAGTTGAAGTCCACAAGTCTTAAAGTTGTCAAGGTTGGACACCCCTGCTTTACACCAACCCCAGATCACAAACAAACAATAAAAAGTAAAAAAAATCCAGGATTTTGATTCTACTCCTTTTGGAGAGATCCAGTATGCATATTAGCCAGTTCTTTTAAAAAAAACAAAACTAAATATTAGAGCCTAAAACCCCTGGGGTTGCCCTGCAACAACCAAGCTTTACTTTCCTAGCACTGAGCATCTTTATTAACAAAACTAGCCCTTATATTAACAAAGAAATTCTCTTATATTCCTTTTCAGGAGTCATGCCTGGTAGATGCTTCCGTGTTTCCAAAGCCTGGAATATGTCTTTGTGTTAAGGACTTCTCTACTCCCTCTGCTGCTTGACAACACATATGAACTATTCTTAGAATTATATTTTTAAATCATCCTGGAGGAAAAGATACGGTCACTAGGCAACTTTGCTTTTCCCATCAATAATCTGTTATATTTGGGGATATCAATAGCTATATTTAAATGCAAAAGTTAAAGGTAATAGGTGAAGATCTCTGACTCCTGGCTCTAAACTATTGGGATTATCTCCAGAACTCAGACAGCAAAGCAAAAAGGTCATGGAAGGAATTCAGTCATTGGGTTAAGATTTGAAGGAAACTCTGCGTCTTCCTCAATATTTATAATTCACTTTGAGCTCCAGAGAAAATTCAAAGAGGAAAATTGAGGCAAAAGTAATGTAGAACTAAAACTAAAAAGCCATGACTGCATTTCCTATGTCCTAGGAAATGAGAACTCTGAAGCTGGGGCCTTAGAACAATTAGATACACCTAGAAGATCAAACCCAGATGCTTAGAGTATATTCCCAGGAAAAAAACAGTAAACATTCTGACATCATGTTTGGCTATTTGTTTTTAAGAAATGCAAGGTCTATCCAGAGATATTTCAGTCTGATAAAAATCAGCATCCAAAACATATGTCTGAATGTTTTTTATAGAGTCTGTCTCTGACCATCTGACCAAGAGGACTCTAGGCAGATGAAAAGAAGTGTTTGAAACAACACCAAGCCTTTACATGAGATACTTTGCAGCATCATTTTCTTGATATGAATCCAGAATTGGTCTTCTACAATTATAAGCAAGATCCCACAGATGAGATTAAGAAAAAGCAATAACAGATTATTACTTCCCCACTTTTTTTGCTTTGTAGTTGCAATTATCCCAGCTTCCTAAAATGGCAATTATACAAAATGAATTATGCTCAAGCCTGATCTGAGCACCTAAGGTGTTTAAAATTTAAGTCCCGAATCTCCTCCCTTATTACTAGCTCTAATTATAACCACACTGATGATTTATAAAGCAGAAGAGGATAATATTCCACTGTGAAGCTTATTTGAACATTTGGAAGATAGGACTGACCCTCCAGATTGTCCTATTGCTAACAACTTTAGGTTCCCAGAGTGACAAATCCCACTGGTGAGTAGGAAGACACCCCCAGAGAAGGATAGTATAACCACATTGACAACCATGCCATCAACAACTTGTTTAAGTCAAAACCAGGCAGGAAACAGATCAGGAACTAATTGAAAGACTGTTAAGTCCACTACAGAAGTTCACCTATGATGTTGGACAATAGCAGCATTAAGATTAGCACAGAATATTAAATCCTAAATCCCAGAAGAAGAAAAAAACACAATTGACCCCGTCCCCAATAGACCATTGTTACCAATGTTTGGAAAGGGAGTGCCTGAATTCAAACCAAGAATACATTGTACTGTAAAATCATTCTTGGAATTAGAGTGCAATTCATTGGTCTCATTATCCAACTAGGGACATGACTTCTTCTTAGCCTTTTGCTCAGCTAATAGCTGATGATTCCTTTGTATGCTGCTTTGGGAGCTGGGGTGGGTGTTCTGTTCTGCCATTTGACAGCCGATCTTGGCACAAGAAAGACCATGTAAGGGCCAAACTACATATGGTATTATTCGTGTTTTTTGGAAAAATATACTTTAAGCTGGCCATTTCTTTTCTGAAGGAAATAAATAGCCAAGATACATGAACTGGAAATCAGAGCCCAAGCCAATTTCTCTATTCCCAAGGAAATAATAATTGTACTGTATTATGATTTAATAAATACACTGATGATCATTACAACAGCAAAAATGTTTTTGGAAGACACCAGTATAGAGTTTTCATTTTCTAAAAAATAAAAATATTAAGAATCTACTCCAGGTTCTTGGATGAATCTTAAGCCAATCAAAAACAACAGTCTCAAATAACATGAACTGTTATGCCCCTGGCCTAAGCCTTTTGCCTTAAACCTTTCCAATATGTAATAAATGTATATATAACATTTTGAACCACACAATAATTAAAAATAAGATTTTCATTTATCACCGTGGTAGGGGAAAAAGAAGGAAGAGCCGAGGAACTAAAATATCATCAAGTAATTTTTAAAGATAAACCTGAGTTCTATAGTTGATTGCAATGAGCAATCTTTAACATGCAAAGAGGGAAGTTCTTGAATATTTGCTTGTTCTGTGAAAAGCTGCTGCTATTTTCCAAACTAGCATAAACTGAATTTGAATAAAACAAGAGTAAATGTGGAGGGTCCATATATCTTATGCTTTTAGCAACATTGTTCTTGAATGTCTCATTATAAGTAGGGAAGTCTTCCATGGTTCTTTTGAAAATAAGCAGAACTTCTGCATAATCAGAAACCTTGATAGAGCCAAGTTCCCAGTTGGTGATGACTTCTGCTTCTGCTCAAAGAATACAAGTAGACCCATTGATCCTTTTACCCATGTCCCCAGCCTATATATGGAGGTCATGTCCACTTGGAGTTTGGGGCAGCATAATCAATTCCTTGCACCGGTATTCTCAAAACATGTGGAGAGAATCAAGTTGCCATTCCAATTCCATTCCTCTCTGATGTATCACATTCAATCAGTTAATTTGTGAGCTTCTTAAAAAATATAACTCACAAGGAAACTGACTCCATATATATTGTAAAGTTAAGACTTGATCTTTTCCTCTCATGAAGCAATCATTGTGTTTGGAGGTGTTTTTTTTACAAATGAAAAAGTGTCAGCATTACCACTCATTACCACTCATTGAATGGATCAATAAAGGCTGCCAACTGCATGTTCACAGACTCACTCCAAATAACAGGAAGTGATGCAAAGGGAAAAGATCCTGAATTGAGGCTACGGTTGTAGTTGCAAAGGCTGAATACAGACCTTAATGTGAACGTTGGAAACAAAGTGTGAGCATGATCCCAATTTCTTTCTCCTATCCCTGAATACATGAAATACAAAAATCAAAGCCACCTAAATACCAACTTTGGAATTCCCCAAATATGCTTGAACAAAGATTTTATTTAGCTAGGTAAAATGTAGTTGGAAATCTGAGATTTCCTTCCCAGGAAATGGATGTATGTATCTTCAGTCTGACAAAGCAGCTATGGGTTGTTTCAGTCTTGCTTTTTATGTAAACAGGCTTCCTGGGGATATATAGAAAATTATTGGGGGCTGGGGGGACATCTTAAATAATGTCCTGAATTTCTATAGAGAAATGGAGGTTTACTTCTTTCACAGTCACTGGGTTTACCTACAGTTGAAGGTAAAATAAAATCAGGGTTTGGAAATATATTATAGAACTGCTATTTCCCAACCCACAAAGCCTCAGTTCTAGACTCAGTTGAAGATATAAATCCCATGTTTTCACTTTTGCATTGGATTGGGCTGCAATTGTTGCAATCCCATGGTTGTCTGGAGAATTCTGGGAGCTGAAATCCATACATCTTAAAGTTGCCAAGTTTGCGAAACCTTGCCTTAGAAGTTTGTCAGGCAGAGCTCTTTGTGTGTTTGTGCTTGTTTCTGCTGAAATTTTCAAGCAAAATATGTTTATTCTGAATCCCTTTTCAACTAGCGCAAACATTACATTTAAAAAAAATGTTTTCCCAGTTGCCCTTTTTCTTATTATCACTGTTTATTTGCAATGGTTCTTGAAGGCTGAAAATAACTAAAAGAAAAGCAGCCAATTAAACCAATTGGATGTTTTTGCGCTGAGGAATAGCACTTTCATTGGATGATATCTGTAGTCTTTCCAGTGAGCAAATATATAAAATTAGTAAAGCTTTCAAATGAGAGGAAGTTGTAGAGATCTCAAATTTTTGATAAATAATCTGATTGAACCATTAATTCATAATTCAAGGAACATTAAAAAAATCTTAGTGGTAGATGTGGCTGGAAATAATCTTCATTTCCTGAATAGCATAGATCTAAGACTGAAATCATGAAACTATCATAGGGAATAAATATCTGTGTCTTTACACATTCACAACTATGTAAGCTGCAAAAATAAAACAAACACAATGCATTGTGGAAACAGACTGTTGAACAGTAAGCATGTTTGGTTCAAACCTTGATTTTTTGCGGCATTCTGAGAAATACATAAGATTTAAGATAAGGTGTAATAATATCAGAGAGGGGGAAAAACAAGGAAGATCAGTCCTATAGAAATACACAATGATTGGAAATGGAAAAGAGTTTTTCTTTTGTTTTCATTCCTTTCTTTTCCTTTCACTAATGCTTCTACTTGTGCACTGCCTCATTAGAGGATTATTTTAGATCTGATTGAATCTTGCAATGCCTTGTATGGATTGCTATCTGAAGAAACAATCATTACCGCAAAGGCAGATTATTTTCCAAGGTCTTTTTGGCCCTAATTTGTATAGATTGACAGTACCGTTTCCCATCACTTTGAGGTAGAGAAAGTCAAAATGCTTAATGTAATCCAAAACAAAGACAATCCTAACCTCACCCAGATTCCAGGGTTGCCATCCTGATAACACCTATTTGTGTGGCAATCTATTCCAGCTCACCTATTGAATGTGGCCTCCAGCAACTAAAATCTTGACCCTTTCCTGTTCTCCTGATTGAGCACAAAACTGGAATGTGTTACACTTTCAGATAGAATGCATATTCAATTTTCTTGTCTCTGAAAATCAAAATATCAATAAGCCATTCCAATCTGTTCGTGTCTCATGTATCTGAATCCCAAAGGTGGTTTTTCAAGATGCAACTGGGCTTTCTGTTTTTTCTTTGAAGATTTTTAGCTTCTCAACCAAGAAGCTTTTTCAACTCATCCAAGAAGCTTTTTCAATCTTCTTGGATGGGAAGAAAAACCAGAAAATCCAACTGCATCTTGAAAAAGCACCTTTGGGATGTTGGAAGAAATATTCTTCTAGGTTCAGTTCCAAGTGAGGAAAAAGACACTGGAAGCATGGAGGCTGTTTGGAAAGATGGTTTAATGATGGATAGGACCACATGACTTGGAGCTCCAAAGTGAAAAGAACGATCACATGCTTCAAGATGTTGGGTGAAGTAAAAAAGGGCCAAGATGTTGAGAGACCCTTAGTTATATACCCTCTGTTGAGCCCCACCTTAGTGTTTCCTGTTTCTGTGTAAGAAATTGATTCCATTGGCTGTCAGACTCCCAGGGACGGGGGTCTTAGCTAACTTTGTAGGCTTTGTCTGGACCACATGGCTTCTTCTGAGTGCTGTCTGATGCAATCTTCCCAGGCCAGGTGGTGAGATGGGTAGAGGCCTTTGTTATGTAGAATACTCTAGCCCAGGCCTTAATGGCCTGCCCATTAACAAAGGTGGAAGTGAGCTTCTGCTTCTGAGGTGAGTTTCTGTTTCTGAGTTTCTACTTCTCTTTTTAGGGGAAATATTCTGCCTTTTTAGTATATTCTAAAATATTTTATTTTCCTAGGAGAGGGGTGGGTTTTAATTTCCAACAGGGACAACCACGACCTGGATGACTGAGAATCTCCATAGATGCACTTGAATCAATTCACCGGACAGAAGTGAGGTATATTTATTATATTCACACATATTTTACCTCCCCAAAATGTGAATGATTCATTTTAATTTAATACAATTAGATGTATACCTTCACATCTGTTAAGATATCCGAGATTTATTGATTTAAAAATCCTGCCTTCACTGTTATTTGGTCCTGAATGGGAAAAACTGCCCCAAGAATTCATGAAATGTACCTAATAAAACTGTGTAGAAAATTCTGCACTACATCTTATGAGCCATGCAATCATCAGACCAGGGAACTATCCTTGAAGTATCAGCAATGCTCACCTCTGACTTAATAGGGATCTGATCAAGAGCTCCTGCTTTTTCTATTTGGATTGGTTGGTAAGAGTCATCCATGCATGGTATATATAGCTCAGCTTATTGGTATCTGTAACAATATACTGGACAGCCAAGGTAATTATGACATCCTAACCCAAATTCTTCTGTTGATGGAGCATCACCTAAATATGTAGCTCAAAGACATTTTCACTCCATAGAAGGAGAAAGTTAGCTTTATTATGAGATGGAAATGTGGACAAAACACTCAATGAGATTAAATTTTAACTTCTGCCAATCTAAATCTCCTTAGGGGCTCTCAGTCTATTTTTGTTCTTATTGAAACTCATTTTAATATTAATATCATATTAGCAATTTTAGCTCCTTTGTCAAATTGCTGCCAGCTGAGTGGGGGAAACAGAATCTGGATCTAAATTTCTAGCCACTTCAAGTATAGAAAATCTTGCAGCAAAATATGATGGATCAAAATACAGCCAAGGATTGATTTTGATTTAGCATGGAACAGGCTGTCCAGTGACCACAATGATGTTTCAAATGCAGAAAGTAATCTAGCAACAAGATGCTTTTTGGGTATTCTAACGTGGCACCAAGACTGACATTACAGTAGCTAATACATGGGAGACACATGTAAAGGATGAACATAGTTAATAAGGCAAAGATTTATGTGTAATAGATAGAAGTACAAGAAATGTCAATGTTATTGTTAAATCACAATTGTAATAGTAGTTAACATTTCATTAACATTTAGATAGCGATTTCAAGTCTTCAAAACACCTGTCATGCATTATCTCAGTTGTATAATGATTGTCTTTTTTTTTGAAAAATGTATTATTTATTATACACAATTAGAAATGTATTTTTATCATGCCAAAAATGCTAACATGGTTTTTTTGAAGAAATCCTTTTTTTTAATCAATTTTTATTTTTATTTTTAATACAATCATTCCATCTTCAGTCAAACCGTGTGTTGTCTGGGTACAAACATCTTTGTTAAACAATAATCAAAGTCACAACATCCTTCATTACATATTAATTCTGCAATATTTAACATAGTAATGTCCACCTATTAATTATACTAATTGACTATACAATATTAATGTAATAGTATTCAACATGTTAGTCATCATATTAACTTATCTTTATTTTGTTTCCCTATTTCTAACTTCCATTTTTATTATTTAACCATTGATAGAATAAACCCCATACCATGTAATATTCAGTTTGCTCTTTCTCCTTAATTGCCAATGTTAATCTATTCATTTCCACACATTCTAGTATTTTCCTAATCACATTTTCATCTGTAAGTATCTCTTCACTCTTCCAATTTGTACAAATACAATTCTGGCAGCAGTCAATATATGAATAAGTTACTAAATATGCATTTTCTTACTATATTCTTCGGGTAGGATCCCCAGTAAAACTATTTCTGGATTTAAATCAATATGTTGTTTTATCATTTTTTCCAACCATGTATGTATTTTGGTCCAATATTTTTCGCTTTTTTTTTTTTTTGAAAACAATTTTATTGATTTTCTACAAACAAACAAAACAAACAAAACATTAAAACATCAACTCTCTTATATACATAGAGTGTATCGGTTGGTTCATCAGTTTTGTGCATTCATTTCACAGTCTCAATTACAATTATGTTACATAACAACTCATATTATCAATCCAAACTTTTATATCCTAATATCGCTATTAAAATCATTTGACTATACTTTTAATCATTCATGCTTTATGAGATAACAATGCTTTAAACAGTTTATTCTATAGCAAATCATATAATCATACCAAATCTATCCTACAAACACTTTATAGATATAATGTCAAATAGCAAAAGCGAAAAAAAAGATAAAGGTATTCCTTGCTGTCTAACATTCTAAATATTCTATTATCGTATTTTGTCATCTAACCATTGATAAAAAGATCCCAAATTTCATAAAATTGTTTATCCTCTTGCTCTCTAATTTCAAATGTCAATTTACTCATCTCAGCACATTCCAATATTTTCTTAATAATTTCTTCCTGTGATGGTATTTTCTCATTCTTCAGTTTTTAGCAAATACAATCCTAGCCGCTGTTAATACATTTACAATCAGATATTTCAAATCTTTGCTATATGTATTTGGTAAAATTCCCAATAAAAAGAACTCCGGTTTCAAATCTATACATTTCTTTGTCATTTTTTCCAACCACATGCGAATTTTAGTCCAATATTTTTTTTGCGTCCTCACAAGTCCACCACATATGGTAATATGAGCCAGGTATCTGATGACATTTCCAACATTTTTCAGATTTGTTCTTGAACATTCTTGCTATTCTTGTCGGGAAATGCCACCTGTAAAACATCTTATACAAATTTTCTTTATATGCTGTTGACATTGTCATTTTATAATTTTGAGACCACAATTTTTGCCATTTCTCTAAATCAATCCCATATCCAAAATTTCCCCCCAAACAATCATAGTTTCTTTAACTTGTTCTTCCTCTAATTTAATTCCCAGCAAGTAACCATATAATTTTTTAATCACTTTCTCATCAGTACCCATCAGGATCTTATCTAGATCAGTCTGTTTATCATAGAATCCCTCTGTTTTAAAGTCTTCATCATACCTTGAATGTATTTGCGCATATGAAAACCAATTCATCTTTATACCTTGTTCCTCTAAATTTTTGTATCGATTTAAGTTCACCCTTTTCATCCAATAGTTCCCCATATCTAACTGTTTGTTCCTTCTTATAAATTATAGGATAGGAAAATGCTTCAATAGTCGATAACCAAACTGGAATTTTCAAATAACATTGTCTTTTTATCTTCTCCCAGTTTAACCACAAAGACTCCCATATATAATGTCTTCTAAAATAACCCTGTGTTTTAGTTCCCTTATACCATAAAAAGCGTGCCAACCCAACAACAAATCATGACCTTCTAGTGTCAACAATCTGGTCTTTCTTAATATTATCCATTCCTTAACCCACATCAAACTTGCAGCATGGTAGTACAATTCCCAATTAGGCAAACCGAATCCTCCTCTAATTCTAGCATCTTGCAAAAGCTTTAACTTTATTCTCGCTTTCTTACCTTGCCATATATACTTCAACATAATTTTATTTAAATCTTCAAAATAGTCTTTTCGAGTCTAATTGGTATTGTTTGAAACAGAAATAGGATTCTGGGTAAAATATTCATCTTAATTGTTGAGATTCTCCTATTAATGACAATTGCAAGTTTTCCCATTTCTTCAAGTCTGTAGCTATCTATTGTTTAAGTTTGATATAATTATTCTCTTTTAATGTGCTACATCTTGCTGTCAAGTATATCCCCAGATACTTGACCTTATTAAATAACTTGGATTTTCAACAGATCTGCCAATTCTTCTCTTTGCCTCAATAGCATGTTCTTTGTCAAAATCTTTGTTTTGTCTTTGTTTATTTTCAAACCAGCCACCTCACCATATATCTCTATCTTTTCCAATAACTTTGGAGCTTTTTCTAACGGATCTTCAAAATAAAGACTAAGTCGTCAGCAAAAGCTTGCAGTTTAAATTCTTCCTTTTTAATTTTCATTCCTTTTATGCTTTTATCATCTCTAATATTTCTATTCAACACTTCCAAAGTCAATACAAATAGCAAAGGAGATAGGGGACATCCTTGTCTTGTGCCTTTTCTTATATTAATAAAATCTGTAAGTTCTCCCTCCATCATTACCTTTGCTGTCTGTTTATTGTATATGGCTTCTATTGCTTGGACACATTTTCTGGCAAAACCCATCTGTTCCAATAGTAATAACATAAATCTCCAGTTCACGTTGTCAAATGCCTTTTGAGCATCTAGAAATATCAAAGCCATTTGCTTTTCAGGATGTGCCTCATAATATTCCAAAGTATCCAAGATTACTCTCATATTGTCTCTAATTTGTCTCTTTGGCAGAAATCCATTTTGATCTGGGTGGATGAAATTATTTAAGTATTTTTAAGTCTTTCTGCTAAAATTGAAGCAAAAATTTTATAGTCTGCATTTAATAGAGAAATAGGTCTATAGTTCTTAATTTGCAGTGGATCAGCCTCTTCTTTTGGAATAAGTGTAATATAAGCCTCTGACCATGTTTTAGGTATCATCTTCTTTGACATAGCTTCATTCATAACTTCAAGCAATGGAATGCTCAATAATTCTTGAAATGTTTTATAGAATTCTGCCGGAAGCCCATCTGGACCCGGTGCTTTCCCATTATTTTGTTTCTTAAGTGCTTCAGTTAATTCCATCATTGTTATGTTACTTTCTAGCATTTCTTCAATCTCTTTTAGGCATCTTCGGTAGGTTAGCATTCTGTAAATACTGTTTAACTTTTTCTTCATCAATATTCTCTTGTTTATATAGTTGCCCATAAAAATCTCGAACAATTTCCTTTTTCTCCTTGTTACCATAACAAACTTGGCCTTGATCATCTATTAACTTCAATATTTTCTTGATTCTTTCTCTTTTCTCAATTTATATGCTAGCCATCTACCTGGTTTGTTTGCATCTTCAAAATAATTCTGTTTAGCATTTCTAATTTTCTGCGCCAATTCTTCTTTCTCTATTAATTCCATTTTATGTTTAGTAATATCCAACTTCAATTTAATTTCCTTTTTCTATGGCATTTTCTGTAATTCTTTTTCAAGTCTTTTATACTCATCTTCCAAGATCTTAGTGGCTTGCCTTTTCCTAATGTTCTTTTCTTCTTATATAATCTATTATCAAACCTCTAACATATGCCTTCATTGTATCCCAAACATTCTGCGATGAAGTATCTTCTTTTTTATTTTCCCTAAAGAAAAAAACCAATTCTTTCTCCATCCATCAATATTTTTTCGCTTTTGAACAGGTCCAACAGGTCTGGTGGCACTTCCAACATTTAGCCGATTTATCTTTAAACATCCTTGCCAGACACGCTGGTACAAAATGCCATCTAAAAAACCTCTTGTATAAATTTTCTTTTTATGCAGTTGACATCATTAATTTGTAATTTCTATCCCACAATTTTTGCCATTTATCTAGTTCAGTTGTGTAACCAATTTTTTTTGCCTGTGCGATCATTGTTTCCTTTACTGGTTCCTCTTCCAGTTTAATGTGTAGTAAATAACTATACATTTTTAATCAGTTTTTCTTCTACTCCTCTTAATATTTGATCTAATTCTGTTAATTCTGTATGAAAACCATATAGTTTTGCATCTGTCTCATATCTAGAATGTATCTGTAATTGTGAATACTGTGTCAAATCAATCTCTTGATCACTCAGTTCTTGTTTATTTTTAAGTTCCCCCTTCTCATATCTTTGTATCTAACAATATTTTCTATATCAAGAACATTTGGGTGAAGCAATGCTTCCATTGTTGAGAGCCAGATTGGTATCCTCAAATAGTGCTGTTCTCTAATTTTCTCCCATACTAACAATAGTGCATTCCTAATATAGTGCCTTTGAAAGTGCCATGTATTCTGTTTTTCCCACACCAAAATAATGATTGTCCGGTATCATTAGGAAAAATAAACTCTGGATGGAAGACCAGGATCTTCTCAGCAGAATGAACAGAAGAAATTCCAAAAGTTGGTAATCTGATGTATTGCTCAGAAGCAGGCAATCTAAAGCCTTATGTTACACTGAAAAAAGGATCAAAAAGAGAACAGGAGACAAAAAAACAGGGTGTCAGAAATAATAAAAAAATTGTTAGAAGAAATAGGTTTCCATTCAGTTTTATTTCTGATCCCACTTAGCACCTGCTTCAGTTCTGCCCATCATAGTCCTGCGATTCTTTCCTATAAATTTGTTCTATAGGAATCAGACCCTGTGCAAGGACAAACAAACAAACAATTGGATCCCTGAATGAAACATGAATGAATCTAACATGTTTTAAAATAAGTGATGCACTACACATGATTCATTCCCAAAGGGCCATTATATCCAAATTACCCAATTCCACTGCTGCTGATATTTGACATGCTAAGGCTAAAAAATAGAACTTTGCTTAAGGTCATTTGCAGAGTGAGTGATAGAAATATTAATAATGAGCAAATTCTAAGATATTGTCACATGAAACCACCAACGTTTTTCCATAATTGCTTCAATGTGGCCTGAATTCATACAATAGAGACCCACTTTATTCATAGGATAAAATATTTGGTGAATTCTATTCATCTACCCCTTTTGTAGGGTTCTTCTACACATGGTCAGAGTTAAGCATGTTCAAAGCCTTTTCTTCACTTCTATCTAAACATGGCCAAATATGTCCTTTTTCTTTTGTGCCCCATGACAATATCTTCATTTCATCCCCGAACCTTGATCGGGCAGCCAAGTCATTGCAATGGCATTGAAGTAGCATTTCTCCTCCTAAGGTGACACTATCCAAAGGAAGCATCAAGGTGCATAAAAATTAGGAATCAGCAATAGAGATAGCAAAGTGGTATAGTTGGAAGGGTAGTTGGCACAACTTGTCAGTAGGGAAAGATTCTCTGTCTGGCTTTCCCACAAAGCCAATTTTCTCTGTTGAAAAAACACCACGTATCTCAAACTGCTATGAGTAGTTTTGGACACAAGTTAGTAGTTTCTCTTGGATCAGGACTGTCAAACTCATGGACTGTGGGCCTGATGCGTCACGCTGGCCATGTCCATGTCCAGTTTAGTGAAGGGAGGAAAAGTCACAATACGTCACATGATGCCACTGTGATGACACAAGTTTGATACCCCTGTTTTGGATGTTATTGATAGATAAAAACAGATTATTTGGACTATAAAATCAGTTAGACAGTAGCATAGTTTCACTCATTTGAAAGTGTCACAATAGATTAAAGCCTGTCACTCTCTTCAGTGTTGTTCATCTTAGTGGAAGCCTAAAACAAAACACACTGATTTTATCTCCATTTTTCAGGTGCAAGCTCTTGAAATTCAAGGACTCACCCAAGACAATCACAACCTGTGTACAAAATTTGGAAACAAAAGACTCAGTAAACGAAAGTTAAAAACATAGCAAAGATACATTTTCCTTTCCTTCAGCCTTATGAGCAATTTTAAAAAAAAACCTCAAGAGTTGGTGCTGCTGATAATCCTGCTTTAAGGCTGACATTTGTGAAATCACAGGAAAAAAATTCCACCATAAGGGCAGGTCACAGGCCCTGGCAGTCACAATAACGAAGGTGAAATGCTAGTTGTGGTACAGACATACTGTATGAGAGCAACTGGCTAGACAGCTCTATGCAATGGAAACCAAAACCATAGAATAATGACAGGAAGTGAAATAAACTGTGGTGGCAGACATGGTTTGTTATAAATCAGCAAAACTAAAGAGGTCAAGTTTTCCTCAAAAGGTTGAAACAATGAGCACTTTTTTAAAAAAAAACTTTCATTGCTTCTTCAGATAGGTTATTTTGCTGGATAAAATAAATGCATTTTTGAGTCCTTTTCCCCCTAAAATATTGGACTTGTGCTTTATATCATGTGCTGGTTAGAATTAATTCCCTCTTGATGAGAACAGGATACACTTTGTGTTCCAAACAGAAAAGCAACAAGCAGAGCCAATTGTGGGTGTCCTCACAAAGGTTATTTGGCAGCTGCTGACGAGATCAAAAAGGGGCCACTTTAGGATGTCATAGCCCAAAGATGCAGAATGGAAGAAAAATGATTATAAGAACATGAAACGACTCAGCCAACAGCTATTACGGATATCGCCTTGCTTTCTCTTTCCTTTCTGCTGCCTTTTTCATCAACCCGTAGGCCCTGTAATCTAATTTCTCATCTCTATCCTATTTTCTCTAGCATTTCCCAGCATGATGTCTGACAAGCCATTTTTGATAACAGCTAAAAGATAGTGAATGAGCGGATGTAAGCAGTAAGAGAAAGAGTATAATCCCCATAATATGGCAGATATGAAAGTCCCTATGGAACATTGCTGGTAGATTGCATTGAGATGATTTCTTACCTTTTAAAAATAATTGCCTCTATCTTGAAAACTACTGAAGAAAGTCCTAAGCCTTGGTAAGTTTTTTGACAGTTGCCCAGATAAGCTGGAAATAACCTCCTTAAGCCAGAGCATAAAAGAGCTAATTGGAAAATTACACTGAAAAAGTGACTGTACAACAAAGTCTTCAAAACTTAATGCTATAATAAATCTGCCATTCTTCAACATGAAGCACAATAGTTTATTATTTTGATAATAAAGATTAAGATCCTACCTATAAGTCACATTACTTATATTAACATCAAGTGGCTTTCTTTTTTAAGTAATACTAAGCCTTCTTAACTGGTTTTTTTTAACTATGATTTGCAGCATTATGAGTAGAGGAGATTTAAAGCTTTCCTTCCTTTCTGCAATTCCAATGTCTTTTCTATCCAGGGCATTTGTATTTATATAAGATCTGCCTTTTGGAGGTTCAAAATCCCAGAAATATATGAATAAGAAAGGTTTGAGCAAAGAAAACTTAAATCATCTAAGAGAGCTAAGTGACTGCTTTATTTATCTAGATATTTTTAACTTCTCTTTGACTACAACAGGCCCTTAGCAGGGGTGGGCTGCTAGGGGCTTGCAGGGGCTCAGCCGATCTCCTAGTAAGACTCTGCGGGACTCCGCGAGCCCCCAAATCCCACTCCTGGCTGGCCCCGCCCCACTCTGCCCTGATCACTGGAGGTTTAGTGCAGGAGTGAAGTGGCCCTGTACTTGTCTTTGTGCCACATTTGCACTCAAGGCAGCCCTTGCCTTCCACCACACAAGCGGGGGGAAGGAGAGAGAGATAAGAGAGAGAAAAAGGAATTCTCCCATTTTCTCTCTCATATCTCTCTATCTTTTGCACACAGGTGCGCACACACAAGCAGGATGCCCTCCTGGGCCAGGATCGCGGTGGCGGCAACGGCAACTCCTCCTCCCGCTGCCTCCACTGTGTGCTCACATGAGTAGCTGGCCACGCTGCGCAGGAGAGCCAGAACTCTTCCCTCGTTGCATTCAGCAGCAGCAGCTGCTGCTCCTCCTTCCTGAGGGACCGTGGCTGGCACTGAGATGCCTGCAAAGGATGCGGAATCATAAAAAGCAGCTGGTCATGACCAGCTGCTTTTTGCGATTCTGCATTCTTTGCAGGCAGCTCAGTGCCAGCCATGGTCCCTTCATGTCAGCTGAGGTAGGAGAGAGAAATGAGAAAATTATGGAGGGAGAGAATGAGAGAGAAAAGAGAGAAACAAATGAGAGAGAGAGAGAGAGAGAGAGAGAGAAGGGGAGAGGGACACAGAAATGAGAGAGAGCTGGAGGGAGAGAATAAGAGAGAAGGAAAAGAGAGGGAAACAAATGAGGGAGAGAAGGAAAAGAAAGAAAGAAAGAAAGAAAGAAAGAAAGAAAGAAAGAAAGAAAGAAAGAAAGAAAGAAAGAAAGAAAGAAAGAAAGAAAGAAAGAAAGAAAGAAAGAAAGAAAAGAGGAAAAAGAAAAAACAAAGGGAGAGAAAGAGAAATGAGAGAGAGAAAAGGGGAGAGAAAGAAAGTGAAATGGGGAAATGATGGACAAAGAGAATGAGAGAGAGGAAAAAAGAGAAACAATTGAGACAGAGAAGAGAAAGAGGGAGAGAAATGAGAGAGCTGGAGGAAGAGAATGAGAGAGAGGGAAATAAATGAAAGAGAAGGGGGAAAGAAAGGAAGAAAGAAAATGAAGGAAAGAAGAAGGGGGGAATGGGTTGAAAAAGAGAAAAACAGAAATGAGACGGAGGGAGGGAGGGGGAGAGAGAGAGAGAGAGAGAGAGAGAGAGAGAGAGAGACCCATTTCCCACAGAAAACACCAGGAGCTACAAAACCTGGGTAGGCATGGCTGTGGTGTGTGTCATGTGACTGGGTGGGCGTGGTGTTGAGTTGGCCACACATGACCACCTAGCCAGGCCCACCCAGGCAGTCATTAGGGCAGAGAGCCCCTTGCTAAAAAATTTGAAGCACACTCCTGGCCCTTAGTGTGCTTAGAACTTTTACAAATGTAATAATTAAATTTTTAGGAAGCCTAAAAATAAAGTAAAGAACTAAAAAAGTAAAATGAAAGGTGTCTTAAAGGGCATTAAAAGGTCATCAAGGCACACCTAGAAAGAGTCCCATAGACTTAACATGCAGCCAGATTCCAGATTTCAGTCAAGCAAAGCCCTTTTTAGGAGTTACTCAAGGGAGTAGAACCCATTAGAAAAGTCCTTCTTTCCAGAACTTGCATTGATGAGATTAAGAACCTTCTGAGGTTGCAACTGAAAGACAAGCAACTGACTAGGCCAATGTTTCTCAACCTCAGGAACTTTAAGATGTGTGGTCCCTCAACTCCAAGAATTCCTCAGTCAACTGAGGTTAAAAAAAACACCACTAGCCTAGACAGTTGCTTGTCTTTCAGTTGATGTAACAGCTGTCTTTGTACCCATGTTGGTTTCTGTGTGATCTCCAAATTTGTGCTGCAAGGGCTGCCAGTCAACTGGAATACACGGGAAGGCCTCTGCAATACAGACAGTCACTCTAAACACACAGAGGGGTGTTTCTTAACTGACACTGTGATTTCTGAAGGGGAAGTCTGTCTGTAGCGAGGTGTATAATTTTGCATAATGTGTACATGAGGCTCAAGTCTTAAAAAAGGATTGTTCAGAGCTAAAATCCAATTAACTTGGTTTTAAAGCTCGAAGAACTTCCTCTGTCATTATTCCATTTATATTTATATTATAGTTGGACCGATATTAGGAAATGCTTTTTACTACTAGCACTAACAGTAACAATAGCACTTAGACTTATATACCACTTTACAGTACTTTAAAGCCCTCTCTAAGTGGTTTACAGAGTAAGCATATTGCCTCCAACAATCTGGGTCTTCATTTTACTGACCTCGGAAGGATGGAAGGCTGAGTCAATCGTGAGTCAATCAGGATCGAACTCCTGGCAGTAGGCAGTGATAGCAGGTAATACTTCCTTTTTACCACTCTGCCACCACAGTAATCTGTTAGAAGTACTAACAATTTCTACCACTACTAAAGACAGGGCTTCTCAAACTCTCCCATACAGCAACCCCCATAATGATAACATGAATTTGTGTGGTCCTCCCATGAAAAAAAGCTAATGGTGGTGCTGGTCATACTTTTTTCTATAAAGTAGAAAAGTCAGACCTTTGCATAGAAGCTTCATGCCCCTGAGGTAACATGACTTCTCTTTTGAAAGGCAAATGCTATAGGTTAAAAAACAAAAACAAAAAAACCCGTCAGGCTTCATGCAGGCTTCTGAAACCATCCTGTTGCTTTGCATACAGCATACCTTGCATCAAACTCAAGGAAAGGACTATGAGGAACACACTCCCTGGAAATCCTTCTGTTATATTCTGGGCATGGGTGCAAGTAATTGAGACGAGTCAGTGACTTAGCGAACTTCAACTCTTTATTAAGAATCAGAAACAGAGAGGCAAAACCCTTGGGCAGCAGTAGCCCTTTTATAGAGCTAGCTACTGACCTGTTAACCAATGACCTGTGTTCACATGCTTAACTTTTGGTCAATGAAAGATGTTAAACTAATAGCCAATCAGGTTGCTCCATGAGGACCAATCCCAGTTCACTATCCAAGGGCCAATCCAAAGTGCAGGATTTCAAGCCTGCTTAACATAATATTAATAAGTTTATTAAAATGGTTTTTTATTAGTTCATAACACCTTCATTCACTGTTTTTACAATTGCCTCACCGAACATTCTATCTGACACTTTGTGAAAGGCTGGATTCAAACTGAAGACCTTTTTCCCTTTCTTTTTCTAAACTTCTTTTAAGTACAATGAAAAATCCGTATATATTTTTTTGTATTTGCTTTTTAAATACAAAAATAAAAATGACTCTATTTAAGGTACTTTTGTGGTTTGTATATTTTCCAGTAATAGGTTTATTCCTGGATATTTAAGGAGTATGTGTAGAACTGAACAGCCAGCATTGTTTTGGGGTTCTTCCAGAGGGAAAAGAAATCTTCTCCACTAATGGTACCCAATTCATTGTATTGTTATTAAATACTGTACTACAGATCAGTGGTGGGATTCAAAAATTTTTACTACTGTTTCTGTGGGCATGGCTTGGTGGGTGTGGCAGGGGAAGGAAACTGTAAAATCTCCAGTCAGAGGTGGTATTTGCCAGTTCTCAAAATTTCTACAACCAGTTCTCCAGAACTGGTCAGAACCTGCTGAATACTACCTCTGCTACAGACTTTCCCTAACCTGGTTTCTGCGAAATGTGCTGGAACTTGTAACGAATAGGGACAAATCCTGTTTCAGGAGACTCATACAATGAAAAACTTAAAAAACATGGGCACAGAAATTCATAGCCTGCAAAAATCAAATGCTGAAATGTGGGCATTCTGTAGGAACCATGGTGACGGATAATAAAAAAGACAAGCCATGCATTGCAATAGGAGCCCTCTGCCTTTTGTATTCACATCCCAATGTCAGATACAGATGCGTAAGTACATGTCCCAATGTCATTTGTTTTCCTCGCTGACATCTCTTTGCTGTAGAGGCAAATGGACTTTTCAAAAGAGAGGGAAGTTGGACCCATTTTTTGTTCCCACTGAGTCTCTTCCCCAGGGCTGGCTAAAAGCCAGATATGGAAAAAAAAACCTCTCTGTCTGGATCAATGATCAGGAAATTTCAAAGCAAGCTGGGGACCAAAAGAGTTAGATCCGGTATGTTATATGCTTTATTTAATTTATGGGCTAAATTGAGCTGTGGTGTGAGTGTGTATGTGTGAGTGTGAGTGTATGAGTCTGTGAGAGAGAGAAAGAGGGAGGGAAGGAGGGAGAGAGGCCTGAAGTCCATCTCTTTATAAGTAATTGTTTATTTCTACTTTTTTTCCTTCTCCTTTTGTGACCTTCAAAAATTTTCTTGTTCTTTAACAAGTTTGCCAAGTTTGAGTATACATTCCATCATTGCTCTGTCCATTGCAGTCCTTAGCTGCCAGAATTTTTAATGAACAGTCCATCAAAAAGATTGTTCATATCTCTTTTTCAACGATTTCAGACAATGCAAGTCTTGACCCTCATTTGTAAATCCATTGTAGACAACCAGTGGGAAAGTATTTAAATAAATGTTCATTTTGCTTCCCCTGTTTCTTTTGACACTGTGCAAGACCAATAGATCTTCTGAAAAATAGCAGTGAATGAAAATATGTAGCTGAATACATTTTCTATTTCATTTGATCTTTGCTATATATTAATACTGAGATCTGTCCACCAAAGTTCAAAAGAATTTATGAAGAATAAGGCATAAAATGGTTTGCAAAAGAAAAGACCCATAGTTCTACATTAATTATCTCTCCCCCCCTCCTCACTATCTCTTACACCTTTCCTTCATCCCTCACTGTTTCTTCTCTTCCCCTTTCTTGACTCTTCCTTCCTTTCCTGCCTTCTTCCTTCCTTTTCTCCCGCCCTACTCTTCCTTCCCTCCCTGTCATTCTGTCATTATCTTCCCCCCATTCTCCCTTTTTCTTCCTCCCTCCCTCCCTTCCTCACTGCTCCAACCTCCCCCTGCCCCTTCCTTCCATCCTTCCTTTCTCAAATGTATCAACTTTCATCCTTGGGAGTCATGTGTCCCAGATTTTGGACATATTAGCATTTACAATAGCATTTAGATTTATATACAGCCCTCTCTAAGTGGTTTACAGAGTCAGCCTATTGCCCCAACAATAGGATGGAAGTCGCTGAGTCAACCTTGAGTCTGGTGAGATTCGATCTGCCCAACTGCTGGCAGCCAGTGATCAGCAGAAGTAGTTTGCAATACTGCATTCTAACCACTGTGCCACTGTGGCTTATAACCTATAAGTTAGACCATTTGATTTAGCTTGGTCCAAAAATTGTTGCCCTATGATGGACCATTAAAAGTCATGACAATAAGACCTTTAGTAGTGTATAGATAAATCAAGGCAGGGCTATAAAGAGCTCCATATAATAGAAGTTTCTGTCTTAAACCAACCCCATGTTATGCAGGAAATGGGAGCTTATAAAGAGCAGGACTTGGCACTAAAATGGGTGTTTCTTCTCTAGCCTTGTTCCTGGCAGATTCTTTATGTTATTGAGCAGTCCAGAAGACTCAGAGGAAATACATGGAGGTCTGGTTTAAGGGCTTAATCTTAGCAGCAAATACTTAATCCAGTATGTTAAACTAATCTGTACTTGTTCAAATTCTATAACATATTTTGCAAGTCAAACGTGCACTCAAACTTTGTGCTCCAAGGAACAGCAAATACAAAAATATATATTTTATAAAACATGTCAGCAAAAGTGCCTGATACTAAAAAAAAAATCACTACAAAAGGATTGTAGACTAAAAAATAAATTAAGAGAATATTGTATTTATGAACATCTGAATTCCAGTCATTAAACAACAAGGTGAAAAGCCTTGTGGACTTTCAAGGGAAACATTGGAGTGGAGATTGAATGGGTCTTTGGAGTAGACCAATAGGCTTTTCTTATATTCATTCATTTATATTCATATAAATGCCAACTGTTTCAAACTTCTTTTCCTTAAAATAGACAAGACACCTAAATAATGGGTTATGAAGTGTAGATTATTTCCACAGTGGTATACACTGGGCAATGCTCTGTTCTATAGAGTAGCTAAAAGTCTATGCACATGGCAACCAAACTGGATATTGCATTGTTCATAATTATGTGTTTTATTAGTGTTGCATATCATGACTGCATGACCTCTGTAAATGCCATATGGTAAATAAATCAAACAATCAGATCAAGAATTATGGACTTTTTTTAGTTTGCTCAATTGCAAAATGGCTAAGGTTTCAGATTGCCTGAATTTTATGAAATTTTCCCTTGAACAGAAATGTTTTTATCAAATCCTAGTTGTGCTTAGTATTCATATGGATTACCTTCTTTTTCTTTTTAAATCTTGCTAATCTTCACAGACTCGGAAACAACTTAACAGATGATTTTCAGAGCGGTTATTCTGTAATCTATGCTGGAAGAAAATTCTAGCTCTACTTACTTAGATGTTAACAACATGTTATGCATTTTATATCATTATATTATGTCAAATTAATTCTAATTGAAAATGTCGTGTCTGGGAAATGGAAAGGTTGCTATACTGAAGGGAATTTGGTTAAACCAAACTAACTAACATCAAAGACGTCACACCTCTTAAAATTTCCCGTGAGAAACAATGATACATATAGATAACAAAGCAGCTTCCTGTGGCATCAGATTGTTCTGGAGATCATGCTGCATTTTATTACATATTAGCAGTGGGATATATAAAAAAAGTAGGCACACCATATCATGACTTAAAATTGGAGGGTCATTGGATAGCTGGACAGAGCTAAAGAAACTCTAATGTTCTTACCATCCCAGTGGTTCAGATTTTTGCAACTCAATGTAGTATAATTAACCAAGAGACTTAATTATCTCACCTTTTGCTTACATCAAGATAGGGTTCATGGGATCTTTTGCATTTGATGATTAATTGCAATGAAGTTAACAATTAGTTTTCCTTCCAGAAATAAAACTTAAAAGAGATATCCAGCGTAATGCACTGAATCCCCTCTATGTTTTTCAGGGCACATGATAAGATAGGTGGTTAAGGAAGCCAATACTCTCACTGACCCAACAGACAGGCATGAAGATCTTGACTATGTATCAGAATGGTCAAACAAATGGCAACTTCAAATCTCAACAAATAAATGCTCTGTCTTACATATTGGCAAAAAAAATCAGAAAATAAAATACAAGCTGAATAGTCAAGATCTTGTTGATAACCCAAGCTCTGTAAAGGACCTTGGAATACTCACCTCTAATGATCTAAGTGCTAGAGCCCACTGCAACTACATAGCCAAAAAGGCATTAAGAGTTGTTAACCTAATCCTACATAGCTTTTTCTCTGGTAATATCACACTACTAACCAGAGCATACAAAACATTTGCTAGACCAATACTCGAATACAGTTCATCAGTCTGGAACCCACATTACGTATCTGATATTAGCACAATTGAGAAAGTCCAGAAATATTTCACAAGAAGAGTTCTCTACTCCTCTACTCGTTGTAGAATACCTTATGCCACCAGACTTGAAATTCTAGAACTAGAAAACCTTGAATTACGCCGTCTTCGGTCTGATTTAAGCATGGTATATAAAATCATACATTGCAATGTCCTACCTTTCAATGAATACTTCAGCTTCAACCATAACAACACAAGAGCACACAATAGATACAAACTCAAAGTTAACCGCACCAAACTTGATTGCAGGAAATACGACTTCAGCAATAGAGTGGTCAATGTCTGGAATACTCTACCCGACTCTGTAGTTTCTTCCCCAAACCCCAAAAACTTTAACCTTAGACTGTCTACTATTGACCTCACCCCTTTCCTAAGAGGTCTGTAGGGGCCTGCATAAGCGCACCAACGTGCCTACCGTCCCTGTCCTATTGTTTCTCTTATTCTTCTTTTATTTTTCTTATATGTACCCATTTCATGTATTCACAACTATGTATACACTTATACTTATTATCTTGTAAACAATTGGCAAATCAAATAAATAAATAAAAAATAAATAAAATGATATAACCTGCTTATTCTGTTGGGTGAAATTCTGAACTTCTACTTATGGGTCTTCCTAACCACAGAACAACACGACTAAAATGGTTTCAAATTATTATTTTCTTCTCCTGGCATCTTTTCTCTCCTGACAAAAAAATCAATTTTTATAAGACTTAACAGAAAAAAAGGTAAACTGTAGGTTATTTGGGGCCATGTGCAGCTTAGGTTTTTTTTAAAAGCCCTTTGAAAGGTAGGAGAGAATTTTCTGTTCTCCTCTATTTCTTTGTTATATCAAACCAAATTTTCAGTTGTCCTCTGATCATTACAGTACTTAGATCCATTTAATTACCATGATGAATTATCCAGCTGCCATTGATCTCCTTGTTCCTACTTGCCCAAGTACTAATGGGATGTTAATTTTGTCTTTTGAAAGTACAAAGTCTGATGTGGATTTTCTATTTATGTATGTTAATGACTAGTCAAAAGGAATTTGAGACTGGCAGTACATGACTAATTGGTCTGTTTGTTTTACTGTCTTCTTTGGTGCTGCTGATAACATTCCTCTCCCCTTCTCCCCCCACCCCAAATCAAATTGACTACCAGCTGGGAAAACCACTTAGACTTATTTAAGAAGAGAGGAAAAGGCAAGGTTGGAACAGAAACAAGATAAGTATTGTAAGACATGCAGCTGAATCATTTTGGAATTGGGGGGTGGAGAGGAGTGATTAGCAGCCTCTGGATGGAAAGAGCAAGGGCATCCAAACTGGGGAGGGGACAGAGATGAGATTTAATGAGCTATGTGAACAGGATAAAACTGCAGTGTAATTAACTCCAGACAAATCTTATTGATGCTTCAGCAATGAACCTGCAAGTTGGGAGCAGCCTTCATCTGCCTTTGAATTAAAGCTTAATTTAGTGTCAAAGGGCAACAGAAAGCTCTGAATTCTAAAGCCAAACCAAAAAACCAAATCAATGAACTGTATGAGGGAGAGGATCAGTACCTACTCTAGCTCACCCTGATTCCTTAAGGAAAGGTTACTGAAGGCCAAATTGGAGAGAGAGCAATATATATGATATATACCATATACAGGTCAGGAGACATTTGGGTGTGCAGAAATCCAGCTTGGAGTCCCCTTAAACCATATTGTGCTACTCTCCCTCCAACACTGTATTCATTTATTTGAGTATAATTTACTCTCCACCTTTATACCCTCTATTACATTCAAGGCATTTATCTGGGTAGCTTGAAGTTTCACATGCTTCTGAATAACAAAGCAATTTCCATTTAAGGAATGAAACTAAAGAAAATCCTCTTTATCTTACAGTTGCAGGATGGACTGTATTCCTGTAGACTTTCTAGGAATCTACATTGTTCCCATTTCACTTCCTATTATTCTTTCACACGCTCTCCCTATGCCAGGAGTGTCAAACTCTATTTCATTGAGGGCCACATCAGGTTGTGTTTGACTTCAGGGGGGTGGGGTGGGTGTGGCCAGGGTGGACATTATCAGGGTAGGCGTGGCCAGCTCGGTGTCACTTGTGTCAGGGTGCCTGTGGTGGACCAAGTGCTATGCCAGCGAAAATGGGCTCCTGAGCTCTGTTTTCGGCTACGATGGCCCCCTGCAGCCCTCTGCCAGTGAAAATAGTGCTTGGGAGGACTGTGCATGGCCCTCGTGGGCTTCATTTTTGCTGGCAGAGGCACCATGGGCCGGTCCTTCACTGTTTCCAAGGCAGTCCTGCGGGTCAAATCTAAGCACCCCATGGGCTGCATCCAGCCCCCAGGCCTTGAGTTTGACACCTCTGCCCTATGCCTTTTCATTTTGCTTCTGAGTTATTTATTGATCCAGACTCTTTTCCTTTTTCAGGATCACAATTGTTCTGATAAATTCCCTTCTTACTCTCTGGAGGAGTTTGTGAGTGGCATCCATTTCACGAAGCAATTAAACCTGTTTTGAATTTTGAGTTTTCTAGGCTCCTGTTACTGGTCTACCTGATTTTTTTTTTATTATCTCCTAATTTGATAAACAACCCCTTTATGTCTTCATGCAAATAATTAATGAAAATGTTGAAGAGAACTGATCCTTGAAGTATCTGATCAGACACTTTCCTCCGATTTAAAGAGGGAATGAATGAGTATTATTTGAGTACAATTTTCAAGCCATTTAGATATTGACTTAAGTGTCATGCCAATTTCACTCACACTTAACTAGCTTGCAATTAGTAAGTCAGTCACAGGATATGCTTGCCGAAATAAAGGCATATCCTTTACAAGGCAACAATATTGGCTCTTGTTTGAAGGGAACCCCTTAAAATGCAACTCAGCATTTGAAATGATCAGTATTTTCACTGAAGGCAGCAAAGGTAAATGGATTGTGTACCATCAATTTGTTTTTGACTCCTAGCAACCAGGTAGATATTCTCCTTGATGATCTGTCCCTAACCTGGTCTTTCAGGTCTTTCAGTGGGATACCCATAATCACTGTAACTGAATCCATTACTTGCTGGTGTCCTCCCTTTCTTCTTTTTCCTTCTGCCTTTAAAACATGAGATCTTGGAGAGCTGGGTCTTTCATAATGTGTCCAGAATGTAGTCAGTTAAAAAATACAATCTCACAAATTACACTACCTGCACTGAGCTGCTGAATTAAATGGACCAAAATAGCAGAGAAATAGAATTCAGTGAGAGAAAAGAAAAGGGCCATAAATGAACAATTTGCCTCAGGCTCTGTCATAACAAGGGCCTGGCTAGAACATCCCCATAGTTTATTCATGCTCTGCTTGAAGGTCTCCATGAGACTGCCCCGTTCTTTGAGACGTGGATTCCTTTTGTAATGTCAGTTTCAAAGATCTTGCTTTTATCTTTTTACTGTCTAGAGGGAGCAGAGGTTTCTTCATGGTGATGCCAAAACTTTGGAACTAGCCTTGTAGCAGCAAAGAAATATGAGCTTATTTCAGAAGATAACTTTTCTGTTGTTTTTCTGCTGTAGGTTATATATTGCAAGCTTCTTGCTGGCTTGACTTGGTTGTTTTTTTCTGAATTACTGTTTTTGTCACATTGGACTTGCCGAGGTCAGTCTTTTACTAGCCCTGAAACCTTTCTTTAAGAACTGGAAGTAGGAAAAACTTTTCCTAGCATAAATATACAATGACTCTGGCTTTTGTCCAGGTATTAAAATTAAATGTTAAATTACAGCAGTTGTGACTGCTTTAAATACCAAAAATAGCCTTCTAAACTGAGTCAGAAAACAATACAGATAATTTAAATAAATGGTCAACTAACATACCTGAAACAGTTAGGAAAATTATAATAAGATTTCTAAATAAATGGAAAACAAAGTAAAAGGACATAATTTTATATGTGCATTTTCCACTCTTTCTAATGTGATGCTCTTCAGCATGTAATGAAATGCATCTGAGTATACCAGCCTAAAGAATGTGGCACAAAAGCCACACGTATGTCCCCAGAGTCTTGGGTGTTGCCTTCAGACTTCTACACATTGCTGATTTATCGTTTTTAAGCAGGATAATTTTAGTCATTGTTCCTTGTTCTCAGAAAGCTGAAGTTGGCAGAAATAATGACAGTCATGGATTATCTTCGAACTGTCTCTCAGAACTTGTGGAGCACAAAGAGTGGTAGAATGGATTATGAGCATCCCTAACCACTGATTCTTTTTCAATCATAGATGCACAGAGAAGTAAAGGAATTGTATTACATGTATAGACAACTCTTTCATAAATCTCACTCTTATCAGAACTGTAGACTTTTACATCCTCTCTGCTAAGAAAAGAATCGTTTTAAATTTGGCAGTATAAATTCTTTCCAGAAAAAGAAAGCCATTTCGGAAAGTGCTAGCAAATTTAGATTAGAGTCCTGTTCAGTGAACAGCAATTAGAAAAGCACTGAGTTTCCAGTTCAGATAGCAAAATGTGCCAATGGGTTTCTACTGGATCAGGAAAGAAATTAACATGACTGCACAGAACACAGCCAACAGCAAGATGACACACTGCTGTGCTGCTGAAGTGTGGGCTTTACGTAATAAAATAAATTTTTGGAATAGCTTTTTTTTTTTTACTTAGATTAGTGTTTCTCAGCTTTAGCAACTTTCAGATGTATGGATTTCAACTCTCAGTATCCTGGAAATCTACAATCTTTAAAGTTGCCACGGTTGAGAAACACCGTTTTAGATTAATCTAAGTAGGTCAATGAAGGTTATAAAGCATTATTTATAGCCCCTGTCTCATCCTGCTATCGACAAAACTTTTTTCCCCTTTTGAAGTCTGCCCATTTTAAAATGGCAATTTATATCTCTTGCCACATAAACATAATAAAAGAAGACCAAAGAGAATATAAACTTCAAACAAAACCAGCATCATAGTGAAGAAAATGATGTCCTGGATCAGTGTCATTCTTTCTTGTGTTTCTTAGTGATGGGCAGCTTGAAGGCCACTTTCTGCTTAAGTGTGAGTAATCTTAAAATGGATCAGCAGCTTCCTGAAAACTTTGGTGACAGAGACTGCATTTAACATTTTTTGCAAAGTGGGTGGGCCAAAAAAACACAGTGGACAAGGCCAATATTGTTCATTTTTGGTTTGTGAAAGGGGAAAATTGTGGTTTTGTTATATTTCAAACTTCATTAAATCTGCTTTAACTGCTGCTTTTGGGTATTTTCTGACTGGAAATAGAGAAATTCTACCACCAATTTTAGCCACCGTATAAAGTCCAATGACCACTTTCCAAAGGAGATGGAAAGTACAAAGTACACAACCAAAATCTGGTAAATTAAGACTGGGGTTTCAAAAGGTATTTTCATCAAGATTAGTCCAAGTCCACTTGACTTGATTCACCCATGAATTCCTGGTTGGATGAGACAAAATGGGTTCTTCTGGTTTTATGTATTCTTGGTCAATATTTGTAATTCGTTTTGGGAAAGGATTTGTTTTGGCAAAGGGTCCTCTGATCAGAGGCTGTACGCACTCTTAAAGCCACAGTTCCTTCAACTGTGAAATAGACCAGTTTCAAATAGAGGACTATGTAACTTTGTAAGTTAAGACAAATGACTGCTGTAATGCTATCTTGGGATTTTTAATCATCTGCAATCACAATCTTATGCAAAATATGCATAAGGCATTATATATTATTCATGTACACATATAGTTCAGATGTCTTGGAATATTTGGATACATGTATATGAGAGAATGCATGGGCAATGAAGAAAAACATTATTTTATATAAATATAAATTTTGCTGCTAATATTTTTGAACAAGAGTCATCATTATCCATGGAAGAAAAAAGAATAGAACTCAGGTAATAAGCAATTTATCTTAGCTAATTCTGGCAATGACAGTTCTCCACTTTTTAAGAATCTCATACAACTCATACAACTTTCTTTAGATTCTAAACACAGAGCCAAAAGTTGGTGTGATACAAATTATAAATACAACTTCTTCCTTGTAGTCTACATTCAGTGCTCCATCCACTATCCAGCAAAGAAGTTGCAGCCATCCACGAAGCACCAGGAAATTCTGCTGATTTTATTGCAATGTATTTCTAAGTAATTATGTTTATTTAGCCAAGTTTCCCACTTTAATCAGTTGTTGAACTAATTGACCAAACTCAGCCAAGAGAACTTTGACTAGCCACTCAGATAGCTTTCAGGAGTTTGGAAAGGATCAGGAAGGATGTAGTTATAATGACAAAGTTGCCATTTCTGTACAATATGCAGGGTAACATCCCCTACCCCCACCAGGACTTTGACACCATATTTGGAATATTCCCAGGGCAATATACACCAACTGAAATGTGATTGGGTATTGATAGCAATTTAAAGCTTATTGCAGGCATCCCACAGATAATTGCAACATGGAGAACATTTGCCTTCCCTGATGGCCTCAGTTGCCACAAAATGTCTTTGTCTCCACTGGCAATGACGGGTACAATCTGCACTGCTACCGCACCACCCGATGCTGAATTAATTCCATTATTCCCCTCCTAGGCATGGGAAGTGAGACATGACTGCTAAGAAGGAAGGAGAAAGTCTGCATGGTAGCTGGTTCTGTTTTAGATGAAGGGGGGGCGGGTGTTCAAAACCAGACCAAATTGATTTCTGCATTTGAAAATATCACACAGAATGTTGATCATGACTGTCCAAAAATTGCAAGAAACTATAAGCTAACAGAATGTGAAAATGTTGCAGGGGAACAACACAATTTCCATGAGTAAAAAAGAAAACACAGGATGTTCTCCAAATGTATTAACTGTGGTTGCCAACTTTAAAAAAAAACACATTCTGGCAGGGTTTCTTGCTTGGCACAATGAGGGATCTAGATTACATAGCTGGCTGCAGCAGTAGATCTGCCTGGTGTTCAGCATAGTAGACTTGTAAATGCAATCTAACAAAAGGGAATAGGGCTAAGCATGGCAAGTTAAAACAGCTCTTCCTGCCAGCCTCTCTTAGTCCTGCTCTGCATTTAAACAGATGCACAAGGATAATTTAAGAGCCAAAAGAGGCCTCAGAGTATGATTAACCATATCCCCACCCCCATGCAAATTAATCAAGCAAGTTTAAGTGTTAACAGATCTACTTGCTCTTGATGGGCAGAGATGACTAATGTCTCCTTGAAGTTTGCCAAAGAACAATGCTAGCCTTCTTCTCAGTTGGCAATCTCCCCTTGGCTCCAACCCAGTTCTTCCCGCTTGGACCCAGATCGATTTATAGATGACCCATTGTCATTATATTTGAAGGCAGCATATGTCAGCAACTGGAACCTGGTTAATTGGGAGTACTTAAATGACCCATCCTAATCATAAACTTTGTATCCACATCAGTGGTGGGATTCAAAAAAAATTACTACCGGTTCTGTGGGTGTGCCTTGGTGGGTGTGGCTTGGCTTGACGGGCGTGGTTTGGTGGGCATGGCAGGGGAAGGGTACTGTAAAATCTTCATTCCCACCCCACTCCAGGGGAAGGATACTGCAAAATCCCCATTCCCTCCCCACTCCTGGGGGAAGGTTACTGTAAAATCCCATTTCCTCCTCACCCCACTAACCTTCTTTCCAGCTCCGTTCTCCTGTGCAGGGCAACAAAAGAAGACCCAGACAATCAGCTGGGACTCGGGAGGCAGAGAATAGATGGGGGTGGGGCCAGTCACAGGTGCTATTTGCCGGTTCTCCGAACTGCTCAAAATTTCTGCTACCGGTTCTCCAGAACTGATCAGAACCTGCTGAATACTACCTCTGATCCACATGTATGTTCTTCAGTGGTGTGAAGCTGTTGGAGACCAAGAAAAAGACAAAGACTTGACCCAGGCCAGAATACATATAAAGCAAATATGGGGTATGAAGCCCTAAATATGAAGCCCCTCCTCTGAATCTACATTTCCTGCTGCAACAGAAAATCTATTTCAAACTGAGCAGCTGAGTAGGGACTTCACAGAAATGATTTAAGAGCAGAAATGAAGGTATGCACTACAAACTCTGTTCCCCCAAGTCTTTCCATTTCCTATAATTATTGTTTGCCGTAGTGCCATAGTATGCGTATGCCCATTATTCAAACATGACTGGAACTTTTTCTCTCTCTATTTCTTGGCCCATTTCCTTTGTAATGACAAATGACTGGTATTATCACAGCCACCTGGAGAAACAAAACAGATTAGGAAAGTGAAATGCTTCTTCTCATTTTACCTCCACCTTATGAAATGGTAGAACCCCAATATCCCTTGGGCTACTCTCTTGTTATTTCTTTTTCAATAAGTATATCCACCAATGAACAGCATTCTGGGAAGAATTACACATTCCTTATTCTACATAACAGCACAGAATTACATTTTTATACATGTATGGTGAAAACCATATACCCTGTGGATATTCCTTGTTTTTTTTTTTCCTTTTAATACAAAATTTTGCCAGGGTGTAGTTTGCATTAGATGTTTAACAACCAAAGGATAATAAAAATACTAAATATGCAGTAAATGCTATATTTCATAATCTCTGCATAAAATAATTTGAACAAGGCTTCTCTCTCCATATACCCTGGGTAGTAAAATTAGAACAAGTCTTTAACTGTGATGGCACATAGTTTTCCTCTTTAATTGCTGATGAAGGGTTGAGTTTTGGTGTTCCTACCCAAGTTAAAATATATCTGTATCTAATTGTGCATTCAGGGCCAGGTCTGCTGTTGAACATAATCAGGCACTAGCCACAAGAGTGAGATGGTAAGAATTGGAGAGCTGAGTTAAATGTTGAAGAGCACAATGGTCTTCATGTGATCTGCTTGTGTGCCTCAAGGCAGGGGATGGGCAATGCTATGCCTATTAATGGTTTTGGGATTCAGCTTCTATTAGCTTCATCCAGTGTAGTTAATGAGAAATGACTGAACTAATTCGGAACACTGAAGAACAGTAGGTTGCATAGCCCTTCCCTGAGCTAACCTTCATCTCTCAGATCTTATAAAAGACACTAACTTCCTATCAATGATAGATAACTATCCATCTAGGCAGCTTCTGAGAATATACTATGAATGGAAAAATGCCATATTGAATATCAATTGTTCCCTTGATGCCCTCCAAGATCTGAAAGCAAGGCAAGAGCAATATCAGTCATGAAAGCTCCCCCTCCCCAATTGTTCCAATCTTTTTTGCCTTACAGCCAGAAACTCATCTTCTTTCCACATTGTATCCTGACCTTTATCTGTCTATTGAAGTTGCAGCTTCCTTCAGGCTGCCACCATGCACCTTGTCTTTCAAGTGCACAAGGACAGCCAAAAATATTGTTTTCAAAGCTCTCTGTGTTAGAGATTATTCCATGAATTAAGCGGAGGTGGGGGTTTGTTCCCTATGGTATACCACCAACAAATGGTGGGGTGGCAAGGTATGCCTCTGAAATGGAATGAGAAGTGAACCCTTTTATCTTTTGAACAGGAAGTAAAGCATCTTGCTCAGAAAACCATGTCCATCAGGATAAAAGAATTCTTGTCCCAGGTGCATCTTCACAAGAACACAGGGGAGCGCAAGATTTTTTAGTTTACCGTAAACCTGGCATGTGGCCATCCAAGAGAAATGGAAGCAAAAAAAGAGCAAGATGATATTTTTTTATGAGAGTGGATACAGCTAGGATGAATATACTGTATATCTTCTGTCCCATTTATCAGAGGGGGTTAGAACAAGATGGACAAAATCAAGATACCTTACCCATTTTGTAAGCTCCATGGTCAGTAGATCAACGTGGCAATACATATCATGACTCTTCATCAAAGGCACCTCAGAGGATACTACATACATTGGTTCTGGTGAATTATCGCTGAAGGTGCCAGACATGCTGCATTTATTATGAATCCTTCAGGGTCTCTTGAATGCATGCCTGTTTTAACTCTTGTCTTCACCTGTATTGTTCTGAAAGTTTCTAGTATATTCTTCTGGTGGTTTCAAGCATCTCATTTCCTCTTTCCATATCCTTTGCCAAGTAAATAAATTCAAGTTTTATTTTCAGAGAAAGTGGCTCCCTGTTTGCTCTCTGGTATATAGAGTTATGCATAAATCTAAATCTAGAGGTTGATATCATGTTATAGCTCCAGAGAATAAGCCTCACAGTAATAAACAATAAGAAAAAGTTCCCAATTACAATACAGACGAGCTATATTTTGTCCAGGTGGTTGATGAATAATCAGTCGGGATACAAGAATAATATTTTGTTTAGACAGTTCAGTAGAGACATTTATTATAGATCTGTATTGATCTTTTCAAGTCTTAGACTTTATGCTGCTGGTGGTATCATTTGCTTTTTCTCCAACATGGCTGTTTTTGCAACCATGTCTGCTTTGTCATATTACATAATGTTCTCTGTATTATACTGAACTTTTTACTTTGATCATTTTACTTTGAGCAATGTGCAGATAAATCCCCACTGTATTTAAAAAAAAAAAAAAAACACCCTTGCTTTGTCCAGTTCATCAGATTTCTTTGTCTTTTATTACAATCCAACTGGTCCAAAGGGCTAGAAAGTGATATAGTCCATGAAATTGACTTCAGGCAAGTGAACCGGAGTATCTTTCTTATTCTGAGCATAACATTACAGTTTTACGTATGGATGCATTGAGAGCTTATGAAATGCCATTTAGATGCTGCTCTTCTTACTTTCCCATCAGGTACAAAAAATGTGTCATTGTGCCTGGACATATGTTACACATACACCATCCAGTCCTCTGTTTGTGATGTGACCTACTTTTTTATCTTGCTAGCTCAGGTAGAATTTGAAGATGTTCCTTAGGGATATGTCAGAGAGTTACTATCTCTGTTCACTTTTTTCCCCTTCTGCATAACTGTATCAGTGTAGCTAGAATTGTGAAGTGTGTGGGGAAGCTGAGTCTTTCACTTGGGAAATTCACACTCAGTCCCAAATTCTGTTTGGAAATATAATGGAAGAACTCTTAAGAGTGACTCCCCAAATTTAGTTATTTTTGCCAGGCAAGTGGTTTAGATTTATTTACTTTATTTAAATAATATTTTTAGCCACCCAACTCAAAATCTATGGCTTTAGGCAGCATACAATAATAAAAACAGTACATATCTTTTAAAAGCCCTCCGCCAATATTTGAACATTCAGTACTCATGTGACAGAATCACAGGATGAAGCAGGAGGCATAATCTTTCTCTATCACCCATTCATTGCAAAAATAAAAGGTAGTGGAGTGAAGCTACCCAAATACAGTACAAGCAGCTCACATACAATAATTCTGTTTGCACAAGATTTGAAATCATGCTAGGTAAGAGAGATTGAATGTGTGAGGACCTGAAAATCTGAATTATTGCTATTTACATAACTATTCCCTTGATAGGAAATACAATGCTAAGATTGGTCCATAAGTAAATGGGACTATACGCACAGGTGAGAGTGTCAAAGACCCAGACTTTAATAACTGGTCTCACAAAGAAAAAAATTGAGTAGGTAGGTCAGCAGAGTAAAGGGAAATAAAGAGAAGTTGGAAGCCAAACATTTTGGCAGGTTAGCAAAAATATTAGAAAATGTAATGGTTAGAATGTTGACCAAAATTATAGAGAGCCAGGATCAGGTCCCAACTCAAATGTGAAGTTCACCAGAGTATCTTTGCCAATCTTTCTTTTCTAGCTTAGTCTATCTTATAGAGCTGATGTAAGATCTCAGAGCAGAGAAATATGTATCTTACATTATGTAAATCCGTCTACAAGGTTTTACATTACTTCCATTCCTCTCCTAGAGAAATGGGGGGAAATCTTTAACAGTATACAGTGTTTTTATGTACTACCTCCTGGTGATCTCCATAGGGCAAATGTAGATTATAGGTATTATAAATCAGAAAGAATATGTCAAGATAAAAAGGTCCCTATTCGAAGGCATGAGTTCCTGAGGAAGAGTCAGGGGACAGAAATAGGCCAAATAAAAGAGTGAGAGAAGAAGCAGGAGACTGGAAAGGAAGCTGGACAATGCTTTTTGGAAAGAAAAGTGGATCTTGAGTTTTACTACATACAGTAAAACTTCAGTTTTCAGGACCATGGTTCAGCAGATAGATAGATAGATAGATAATAATTCAATGGATAAAATTTTATTTTAGAGTTCAAGTTAAACAACAGACAAAAATTTCCAAAGCAGTCTGGACAATTAACCTCATTGTATTATTAAGTAACTGATTTTTTTATATCAATTGTATAAATTTATGTCATTTGCATAATTACTACTGATGCAAATGTCACAAATAGATGCAATTCAGAACAGATGTGTAATTATGCAAATGACGATGTTCACATTCAACAGACACTCAGATTTAACAGTTCCTCTTTCTCTAAAACTGTCTGTATGGGTTTCATTTACTTATCATTAATCTTTCTATCAATATTTTTATATAGCTCAACGTTTGATGAATTTTTCACAACATTTTATAAAGTTACTGGATTTTGTTGTTTTGTTGACTAGATATATACAGTAGCTCAGACCATGAAAAAGCATGATGTATCTATCAAGTTTCTGAAAAGCAGCCAAAATCACCAAGCCAAAAAATCCTTCCCAAACAGCCTTAGATGGAAACAATTAACATCTCAAATTTATATTCTCTTTCAGAAAGCAGCTAAAAGGTATTCAAAAGCAACAATACTGGCATTCATTGACAAAAGCTCATCTTGGCTCATCTGGAGCCTTTGCCAGCACATGTTCATTCTTTCTTTAGCTGGATACCAAGCAACAATGTAAAACCCATGTCTTCTGATGAGAATGCTTTCAGCAGTTATTACTTTAAAACAGTCAAATGAAGGCCATGGTCCTTAAAAAAAGAAATGAAATAAAATTGGCTCCAGCAATATTTGTACAGTCTACCATCCTGTGGGCCAGTGCCACCTATATCAAATAGTTTCAGTCTTTTGTAAGATACAGATGATAAAATTGATAAATCTGTCTCTTATATATAGAAGTAAAATGAACAAAGATGGAATGAAAAACCAAGCCATCCAGAAAAGTCAGCACCACATAAAAATGATTGTGTGTTGTTGAGATTTGAAGACCGTGACCAATAATAAGAAATATACAATCATATATACTTATCTTGATTTCAGTAGGAGAATATTCAATTTATTTGACTCAGCCAAATGTATTCCTTTGTAAAAGAATTCAGCAGCGAAGTATTCTACCTTGGCTTAAGTTCACATTGTTAGAATTTTATCACAATAGATATCCTGGTAATACATAGCAACTTATCAAATTTGATAAATATGGAAGAGATTAAGACTTATATCTGCCAAATGAGGTTACTCTGGATTGAAATTAGTAAATGGAATGAGTCTTAAACACTCCTTAATATTACTATTTCAACCCTTGTAAATTATGAAACACCAGACTTCCACTATATCAAATATTAATAATATACTACAATATTCTTTTAGTAGTTTTTGAAGCATAAATATGATAAAATTTCATAACAGCTTTAAACAGTCACCCAAGTAAGTTTACTATCATATACAATTAGTGCTCCTAATATCTTCTATTAGGGTAGAATATTTGAGGAAGGATACAAAGTAAGATGTTTCCTTCCAATGTAATACTTGAATAGAAGTTTTAGATAGATGAATAGATGAAAACATGTTAACATTATTTTCTGAGCACATCATGGAAATAGCATATTCAAATTAGCCATTTATGTGGTTTCCTTTTCCTATGATACTGTACTGCTAATCTTGTCTATCTAAAATACAAACTTGATTCTGATTTATTTATTTATATTATTTGTATAGCTGTCCATTTCACATGGACTCTGTATGGCATACAGAACTTTTTAAAAAATAAAATTAATTTAAAAAGTCACAATTAAAGAAAATAACTACAAAACAGCACACAAAACAAGAGAGGATAGTATAAACTAGAATAAGGGAGCCACTACAAAATCTCCCTTGTTCCCTTGGACTCTCAGTCCTGACAGTTTCACAATGTTTAGAGGATTGAGCTAATCTGACTTCCGGGGGTGGGAGGAGAACATCCACAAGGATACTCTTCAAGGGCAGCTCCATGTAGAGCACATTACAGAAATCTTAATAGGAAGTCACTAGGAAATGAGTGACAGTGAGCACAGCCCCCAGTCTAAGAACAGGCATGACTAGCACACAGCATGAAATTGTGCAAAGGCCCTCCTAGCCACAATTGCTATCTGCTCTTTAAGAAGGGGTCATGAATCCAGGAGGACCCACAGATTCCTTATCTACCCTTAGAATTTTCTAAAATAAAACCACCAAAAATGCCAGATGGGTGTTGGATAGAAATATCTTGTCAACAACCATCCATCTCAGAATTCCAGAAACAGTACACAATTGGAATACATTTTTAGTCTGTAGGAGGAACACAGGTCCAAACACATTCTGCCTAAGGCATGGTTGGTATTCTTTGACTTCTATCTCTTTGGATAGTCACTGGTCTTCCTGCATTGTTTAAGGGACTATTTGTCAAGAGAAGAGTAATAGATGAAAGCATTTTCTGCTGATTCATACAGTGATGGTGAATTTAAAGTAAATTTGGTTTTACAGCAAAAGTGAACCAACTAGATATAACAGTAGAGTGCAATGGATGATATTTCACAATTTTAGACTTCTTCAAAAGATTGCCTTGGATTCAAATTTATTCAAGGAAAAGGCTTATTGAATTCAGTTGGAGCTAGGGTAAATTCAGTTCTTTTCTAAATGCCCACTTTTCCCAAATCAAATTAAGACTTTATTATGCTCATTGGCCAGAACCCAATAAAATCTGACATGTACAGTATAATGGAACATTCAATATTCAATTTTCCTACATAAGCGATGTTTCTGCTGCAGATGGACCTTCTGTCCCTTGATGATGACCTCTTTGTGCCATATCCACGTTATTTTTATTTTATTTTATTTTTATTTATTTGATTTGCCAATTGTTTACAAGATAATAAGTATAAGTGTATACATAGTTGTGAATACATGAAATGGGTACATATAAGAAAAATAAAAGAAGAATAAGAGAAACAATAGGACAGGGATGGTAGGCACGTTGGTGCGCTTATGCACGCCCCTACAGACCTCTTAGGAAAGGGGTGAGGTCAATAGTAGACAGTCTAAGGTTAAAGTTTTTGGGGTTTGGGGAAGAAACTACAGAGTCGGGTAGAGTATTCCTAGACATTGACCACTCTATTGCTGAAGTCGTATTTCCTGCAATCAAGTTTGGTGTGGTTAACTTTGAGTTTGTATCTATTGTGTGCTCTTGTGTTGTTATGGTTGAAGCTGAAGTATTCATTGACAGGTAGGACATTGCAATGTATGATTTTATATACCATGCTTAAATCAGACCGAAGACGGCGTAATTCAAGGTTTTCTAGTTCTAGAATTTCAAGTCTGGTGGCATAAGGTATTCTACAACGAGTAGAGGAGTGGAGAACTCTTCTTGTGAAATATTTCTGGACTTTCTCAATTGTGCTAATATCAGATACGTAATGTGGGTTCCAGACTGATGAACTGTATTCGAGTATTGGTCTAGCAAATGTTTTGTATGCTCTGGTTAGTAGTGTGATATTACCAGAGAAAAAGCTACGTAGGATTAGGTTAACAACTCTTAATGCCTTTTTGGCTATGTAGTTGCAGTGGGCTCTAGCACTTAGATCATTAGAGGTGAGTATTCCAAGGTCCTTTACAGAGCTTGGGTCATCAACAAGATCTTGACTATTCAGCTTGTATTTTATTTTCTGATTTTTTTGCCAATATGTAAGACAGAGCATTTATTTGTTGAGATTTGAAGTTGCCATTTGTTTGACCATTCTGATACATAGTCAAGATCTTTTTGTAGGGTAGCAGTATTGTCTGTGGTATTGAACAGCTTTACATCATCAGCGAAAAGAACGCAATTGCTCTTAATATGATCACAGAGGTCATTTATGTAGATATGAAGAGAGTTGGTCCTAGAACACTGCCTTGGGGGACACCACTATTGACAGGACAGAATTGATAGGACGCTCCCAATTTTGACCATTTGTTGTCTGTTTGCCAGGAATGCTTCTATCCAGTTATTCAGTTGTCCAGAGATACCATAGGATTTTATTTTTAGGAGTAGTTTGTCGTGTACCACTGACTCAAAGGCTTTACAGAAGTCTATGTAGATTGCGTCTATTGCTTTGCCCTGGTCGAGTTGTGTCGTCCATATGTTTTTGCAGTGTAAGAGTTGCAGATTACAGGATAGTTTTTTTCTGAAACCAAATTGTTTATTGGAGAGTAGGTTGTTTGTCTCTAAGTGGAGGATGATGGATTGGTTAATAATTGATTCCATGACTTTACAGGTGATGCAGCATAAGGAGATTGGTCTGTAATTTTCAACTAGGCTTGGGTCTCCTTTTTGAAGATGGGGATGACTGTGGCTTGTGACCATAGGTTAGGCAAGGAGCTGGTCCTGAAAGATTTTTCAAAGATTATGCTTAGAGGTTTGGCTATGGCAGTGGATAGCTTTTTTAAGAAGTAGGCACATATTCCATCCAGTCCAATAGATAGAGATGGTTTTAGATTGCGTAGTGCTTTTTCAACATTGTCTTCTGTAAAATCGATATGTATTAGATCATTGTTGTTATCTGTGGTATGGCTAGGAAATCCTGGGCATGATCCATTGCTGTTTACAAATACTGAGCTGAAGAATGTGTTAAAGATGTTGGCTTTAGTGGTGTCGTCGTTGCAGTCTTTACCATCAGGTCCTATCAAGGGTGGGATAGACCTTGAGTCTTTTAGTTTGTTGTTTACAAAATTGTAAAAAGCACGGGTGGAATTGGTGCTTAGAAGGTTTTCCTCTTGTTTAATGTGATAATTGATGCATTCGGTCTTTATCTGGTGGCATAAATTTTTGTATCGGCTTTTGAAATTGGCAATGTGACCAGATTTGTTTTTCCGCCAGAGTGATCTCTTTTTGGATTGAAGTTTCCTTATTGTTATGGGTAATCTGCTTTTTGTTTTGTTTTGGGAGTTGTTGTTGGTACATATAGTTTGATGACTCTTTTGACTTCAAGTAAAAATATGTTGTAATGGTCTTCAACAGTATTGCATCCAGTGAATAGAGATTGCCAATCAAGGGATGAGAGATCGTTGTCTATAAGATCATAGTTGCCTTTTTTGAAGTTACAATTGGGGATTACATCATTGTGGTGATTTTTGTGTGGGCGTATGTTGAGACAAAAGTCAATCATATTGTGGTCACTGCTGGAAAAGGGTTCTTTAGTTTGTATTCCGTAAATTAAATTCAAACTATTGCAGAAGATGAGATCGAGGCAGTTGTTTAGTCTAGTGTTATTGGTTACTAGTTGTTCCAGTCCCAGATTTGTAATAGCATTGTAGAAGGTTGTGTGTATGATTTCAGTTGTACATTCATTTAGGGTCCAGTCAATATGAGGTAGATTGAAATCACCAAGAAAGATAAAAGAGTATGGGCAGGATGCAGCCCATGTTAGTAATGTATTTAGCTTGTTTACATGTTCGATGTCATAATCAGGTGCTCTGTAACATAGTAAGAATCGAATTGTGATATTTAAGGATAGTTCACAGATGATGGTCTCAGGAAGAGCAAGCTCCTGGGTAACTTGGATATTTTTAGATGTAAGGACTTTTTATAGAAGATAGCAACACCACCTCCTCTACGAATTTCACGATCTGATCGGTAAATATGATAGTCCCTTACTGTGGTAATGGAGTCAGGAGAGATGCATTGAGCCATGTTTCACAGACAAATATAATGTCGAATTTAGCCATATTTAGTAGGAGGAAAAATTCAGGTATTTTATTCACGAGGCTTCTTGCATTGAGTAGTTTGCATTTAAGGCCAGTAGTAGTTGGAATTGAGGTAGCTAGGGCATGCATGCCTAGTCTTGGGTGATGGTGGATCGGTTGAGGTAGGGTTGTGGTTGAGGGTTAAAGCTGAGTTGCGGGTTGTGTGGCTTACTTTTGATACAGTCAGCATGGTAGTCAATGTACAGGTCCTTCTCTCCATTGTCTAGACGTTTTTTGAGTTCGGTGCGGAGTACACGGGAGCGGGCACGTTGCTGTATGGTTAGGTCAGGGCGACATCAGAGGTTCTTATGGTTGGTGTTGGTTTTGGCGAGTGAATTTATAGTGTAAATGAATTTACGTTTGCTTGATTCATTTTTGCAAATGACCCTGCACAAGCGTGGGGCCACAGAGCCGTCTCTGTTTTTGAGCTCTCGGCCAATGCGGGAAATGTCAAGTATTTCATCAGCGGATCCATGTTATTGTCACAGAATAAGTGGTGTTAGGTATCCTGTCAGCTATAAGATATTTACACTAACTTCTTCAATAAAGTTGAGAAGATATTTTTAATAATAACCATAATATTAAGACAGAATAAAAAGCACAATCTAGAAAAATGTCCTGCACAAATTTCATCACACTTTATCTTCATGCAGTAGTGGAACATTCTGGAATTTTCCCTCCGGGATAACTAAAGCGAATGTCTTAAAGTGAGCTATGGAAAAGGCCCATTTATAATTTGAATAAGTATACATCTATCTTGCAAGCCCACTGAAATCAACAGACTTAATGGAATAATCTGTTCTAGAATCAAACAATCAAAGCATTGATTGCCCATTGTTATAAATCTCTTACCTTTCACTAATATATTCGTGAACCATAGTTTTTGTTCAACATAGCTAAGTGATAAGACTTGAGCCAAGAAAAACTTTCAAAAATACTTGATGTCAGCTTTGGAAGCCATATTAGTACCAGAAGCTTCCACACTGCCACATTCCTGTGCCTGGAAAAGTAGGACAGGGGAATTATAGAGTGTTTGTAGTTAGACATAATAGCATTCTTCTTTTCTGTCAAGGTCATGTTATTCCTGCACCTGGAGGAGGAGTGGTTAAAGGGATGTCTCTATCTGGGGTGGATGGTGATTGGACCATGTGATGGATTGATGGGTGCAGGGGTTGGTTTTGGACTTTTGAATTACTAAGGGAAACCTAGAACTCTCAGATTCCTACTCTAATAAAAGGAACTTGGAGAAAATGCCTGTCTCAGAGTTTTTAATTGGAGTTGGGTTTTTCTGGAACCCTGACACTTGGCCAATGTAACCCACACACATACAAATTGTTAAACAATATTTTTAAGACAGATAAACATATGGGACACTAGTTTGGGGGGGGGGAAGCATTTATTGTTGAACACAGAAAAGTTAAGCAGGCTACACCTGGATGTGTGAGAGACCACCCAGGAAGTACTAGGGCTATCATCAACAGCTGGAAAAACCATCCAGAAGAATAACTGTTTTAAGGAACACTATAAACAATGGGATACTTTTAAGGAATGACCAACTGTAACAGTGATGTGTGCAATTTCAGTCACCCTCCTGAAGGATCCAGAATGATTAGATTTCTCAGGACTGAAAATCAAGAAATCAAGAATATATGAAAAAAGAAGTTACCTTTTTGGTTGGGGAAATAAGATAACTCACCAGGAAAGGAAGAAGGAGGCACCTGCCAATCTCCTCAGGGAAAGGAAAGATTAGCATATAAACAGGTCTAATTTTATCCAGGGCATCTTCTGAGAGGTATTACATAAAGCAGGAAGTTTATGAAAAGCTTACCACACACCTATCTTCATTCATATAGAATCTTTTGAAGTTCTGCATATTAATTGAGAGGAAATTGAAAATCTTATACTTTACATTGCTAGATTTTATTAATTCTTGGTACCAGCAACTAATTAGGGAGATATGGAAATAAAGAAGAAAATCAAATCCAACACATTATTATTCAATTTTACAATAATTAACAAGTTTGGAAGCAGCAGAATACATGCTCTACATGAGGCTCCAGGTTCAAAATTCCCCAAAAAGGCTGTGCTTGCAAAAACAGAAACCAAGTACTGCCAGTTCAAAAGCATAGGGCTAGATTAAACAACCCTCTGGTCTGATTTAATATGCAATAATCTGTTCCTTTAAGGTGCAGAAAAGATGATCCAAAATTTGGAACCGCTCATTTAAGCTAGGTTGTTGATTATAAATTCAATTAAATGCAATGTAATTAAATGTGTACTCTAAAAGAGGGGCCTCACACAGAGAATGAAAGTAATTATGTAATTCTTTGAACTGAGAAGCCCTATCTGTCATAAGGCATCTTGCTCATTCTTCTAAAGACAGTAGGTGATGAGCAGGCTGAGCCCGAGCAAGAGATCAAACGCGTCATAAATCTCAAGTCCCTTCATGCTCACAAGAGATCTAAATCCAGCCCACCTTGAATTCCATTGATTCTTATTTACTGCCAATTTGCTTTGACTGTTAGTAGTTCAGATTTTTGTAGAAATCATAAGCTTGCAATAAGCCTTTATATTCATTTGAACTGCCTGGACTTCTGATTTTCCCATGCTTGACAGGGACATTCCAAATAATAACCAGTTATAACAGTAAGGCATGGCCATTGGTGTTCCATATTTTTTGTACCTGGCCAAATGACTTTTACAAGGCTGAAGTATGTGATCATGATTACAGTAAACTAGATGTCTCTTTTAGTCATGGGGACTTTGATTAATTTCTAAATATAATGATAGCACAATGACTATATGTATAATTACAAAGCATCTTGTTTGTACAGTCTTAAAAATCTTCACAATTGTCCTAGTGAATTCAGAATTAAATTTAAATTAAATCTTCAAGTCAAGCCTGATTCTTGGTGATTCCATGGGAATATCCAGGTAACTACATGTCAACAGTACAGTAGGATTCCCCATTCCCCCCAAGCAATCCAGTCTGGCCTACAATAATGTAGTTTTCTGGCAATCTACACCAATGACTAATCAGGTTCAAATCTGCTTAATTAAAAAAATCAACTGGTGCTAAGATGATTGATTAGATGCCAAGGCTGTATAAAATTCTTCAGTTCAGGAATGGAGCATTCTAGAGAATTCTAGACCATACTAAACTTTTTGTCAGACCTTGCTGTTTCAATTTAGATTTACCAGAAGGAAATCCTATAAAGCTGAATGGAATCATGATAGTCTGAATTATCCTTGAAACTGAAATTTCTAGAAAGAAATGAATATTCTAAACTTCTTCAGAACAATCCATTTCTGGATCAACAAATTTGCACATCCCTAGAATGTAGAATGAACTATCACCATATCCTCATATTTTTCAGATAGCACACAAGTTAATAAAAAGAGTTCCAAACTGAGGAATTACGTTGTTTTCTCATATATGAACCAATAATTGTGGTTCATTTAAAAAATAAACCACATAAATAAAGTGTGAATAGTCATCACTCAGCATGATTAACCTAAAAGTGCCTTTATTTTAGGTAATTAAATAAGTCCAGATAACCAGGCAAATTTTTAAAAAGTAAAAAGAGAGGCAATATTATGGAAGAAACTATTATTAAAATGTTTTTCAAAAAAAATATTTTTAAATTATAATGATGAAGGATACTTTATTTTTGGTTTGTTTTTAAATCCTGATTAAAATTATTTGTGTGAGAACAGATTGCTCAAAAGGTCTAATGTAACGAAGTTAAATATGGCTCTACCAGGATATAAAAAAGGCAATTTTCTTATAGCAAATCAGGCTATTGATCCATTTAGGTTATTATTATTATGTTAGATTAAAATGTAGTTATTTATTTATGTATTGATGGCTCAGAAAACTGTTATTACTTTTGCTTTAAAATGATATTCGTATTTAGTGAATCAATACACTAAAAAGTATTTCAATTAATCCTGATTAGCAAATTGTCCAAAAATAACCTTGGTGCAATCAACCCTGATTATCAATGTAAATTAGAGATACCCATCTACAAAAATCCAGGCAGCCACTAGACAGCAGCAAAGGGATACATAAAAAAGAGGGAGCTGTTTCTGTCTATCTCTGATCTGGCCTATAAAAGCTTAGATAAGTTTCTATATTTAAAAGATTAGTGATTTAGGTAAAAGTGAGCTTGCCTATCTTATGCACAGTATTAATACATTTACCTTTTATTTCAAACATAATGAAAACATTTATTGATAGCTGGGCTAAGACTATTACCTGTAATACTTTTACAGGTATTACAAGTAAACAATACTTTTAGCCTTAGCCCTGCTGAATTCAAATCTCCAAAGTACTTTGGTCTCAATCATTGTCCAGATTTGTGCAGCCTCCATCTGGGTAGCCCTAATGTGAATGAAAATGTCAGATACTAAACCTGAATTATTTGTTTGCTTGTTTGTGTACTTGTTTGTTTAGCGTACAAAGTTAGGGGGTATACTATCTACCTCTAGTGCAGGGTTTCTCAACCTTAGCAATTTTAAGGTAGGTGGACTTCAATTCCCAGAATTAGGCTTGGGGAGATGAAATCCACCCATCTTAAAGTGGGTCTAGGACAACTTGTCACAGCCAACTCACTACAGCCAACGAGTTTGCCATGTTGTCTCATTCCATCTTAAAGTTGATAAGGATGAGAAACACTGCACTAGAGAGAGGCATCATCTTCCTACTTCCAACTGAGGATTTCTTAAAGTAGGAAGGAGCAGGAGGAGGAGGGGGAAGAGGAGGGAGGAGGAAGAAGAGGAGATGATGATGATGATCATCATCATCATCATCATCATCATCATCATCATCTTTACTGGAACACTTAGATGACATAGCACTCCATGTTATTTCTACAATGGTTTCTATTTGTCTCTGAAAACTCAAAGAATCCAGGATGTAAAGTATCTACACATTTCCAATGCATCCACCCAGTGCTGTATCTGGAAGCAGTCCACCATTTAAAATGTGACCTGCCATCACATGTGCTCCAGAGCTATGGCCTTTCCCATTACCTTAAGATAGCAAAAACACTTAGACTTAATACCACTTCACTTTACCACTTTACATCCTCTCTAAGAGGTTTACAGAGTACATATTGCCCACCCACCCACCCCCCAAAAATCTGGATCCTCATTTTACCAACCTTGGAAGGAGGGAAGGCTGAGTCAACCTTGAGGCGCTCAGAATCTAACTCCTGGAGTGAGCAGTGAGTTAGCCTGCAGTACTGCATTCTAACCACTGAGACACCACAGCTATTCTTGCTCTGTTATCTACTGCTTTGGCTTATTGATATTCTGTTTATAGAGATATGATAAACTTTTGAGTTTCTCCATGAATGTAACTCATATAAGGGTTCTGATTACAAAAGTATTTGGAAATCTTGGGACCCAAAATATATTTCAGGCTGTGCCTTTTTCTTTATTTAGCCGGCTGCTGCTGGTACCATTTAGAAATTTTCATAGAACAAAGCATTGCAGACTTTTAAACATGCTCATTAAGTGGTTGGCGTCAGCTTAGCTTTTTATTATATACAGTTATGCTAAGTGGGTTTTCCCCCATATATTCTCAACCAGCGAAAATCCTGCTCAAAGGCTAAAGGGAAAGAACTGATTGTATCATTTTTTTAAGTAGACCCAGAGGACAAGAATAGTCATGTAACTTCTAAATTGATGTTTACCACAGAACGACAGGTATAACAATGCAAGGAATGCTGAAAGCACATCAACAGGTACAGCATGTTCCAAGCCTGAGAAAAGGAGATTCTGTGGAGTTTGTGGGTGCAACCAAATCAAAGTGAAAACTTGAGCTACCAAGTCTTCACACACAAAATGAAAAATGATGGGAGTTGCAAATGCAGGTTCTGGTGCAAATGTCTGAACCTAAACAGAGAACTCTCAGGGAGACAAGCAAGACTTTAAATTACTAGTCCTTTGCAGCTATTTTTGTAAGTACAGAGAGGATGGCAGCATACTCTCCAGTCTTGATCCTACCACCTTTTATCTCCCCATTTTTATTGGGGCAGTTTGAAAAAGAGCAGTAAAATCTACTGCTGCTACCACCTACGGATGATGACAGAGGTGAAAGATTCTTCCAATTCTTCCCCTCCCCACCCAAACAAATCTCCCTGTCCCAAAGGCTTCGATTTTATCACTTTCTCAGAATCGGGGAGCTTTTGAGTTGACTTTCCTGTTGCAAAAGAGAGGCGCTCACAACTGTTCATGTTTTCCAATCTTGGAAGAAACAGAAGGCATCACTTCATGATGTCTGGTCTTTGGATTTTTTTGAAATGTGGGAAGTCAGGATAGCTGCAGATTCCTGAAGAATAGATCTAACATGTGAAGTCCTAAGGTACCTCAAACCACCAAAACCTCATCCTTCATCCATAAGATTGCCACCCACGTTTTTGTCTCTTTGGAAAACACTTCAAAAGCAATTTCCGTTGAATTTAATGAGCACAATTTAAAAAACGCAGAAGACATTTTCAACATAGCATTCCTTGATCATACAAAATAGTCTAACCACATACATCTGAACTCGATTACTGTCTGTCTTTAAAATATCTGTCAATCCAGCATAGAGAAATTGGTCCTGGAGGATATCACCCCCACCTCCTTTCCCTCCACCAATATTACCATTTGTGAAAGTTTGAAGGAAGCGTCATCTTCTCAAGAGTCAGTCACACTAGCTTGATCAGTAGTGCAGTTATCTTGAGATTGACATGACTGGCAGTTTTTGCCAATCTTTGCCTCTCTTGCAATTATACAGTATAATGTATGACTGGCACTATTACATTTCATTATGTAATAAAACAGTGGGAAAGGATCTAACTCTACTTTAAATGTCTAAGGATTACAAAATATTAGTAAGCCTTGTGAGCTAGTCTTTTAATTTTCTCTCTCTTGTAATTTATCTGTAATGATAACATTGTGGACATATTAAAATATGGAATATACCTTAAGGAACAAACCAGGGGAAGAAGGCGGAGCCTCCTTGCTGACGGACCGTAGATCGTGACTCTCTGCAGCTATGGTCTGTGCTTTTTTGTTGGAGACCCCCAATCATTACGATTAGGGGCTGAAGCTGCCTTGGAGGGGTGGTGGAGTAAGGGGAAGCCACAAGCCAGGTTGAGGGGAGCCGCATCTCCCCTCCTGGGCTTGGTCCTTTTCGCCCCGAAGACGACTGCAGCAGTGATTTAAAATGGCCACCCCGAAGAGGAGGTGTTAGGAATAACATAGGTTACCTAACGTGGTTTGGGTAAAATAATATATATAGACTATGATTGTGATTTTAAGTGTGTGTCACTTTAACTGCAAAGCATGTAATTTTGGGTGCGGCTGTAAATCGCCATAAGAGGGAGCAAGAGAACTTGATTGATTGCTGGCTTACTGGATTGCTTGCAGACGATGATGGATTGATGGTTTGTTAACTGCGTATTCTCTGCTGTTGCTGAAGAAAGGAGGTTTGACTTCTTCATATCTCTAACTGCGAAGAGATATATTACAGGACTGATATTTGTAAGTTTACTGACCTCTTTTTTGACACTGGACTTTGCAACTGAATAATCCCCGGACGGACTGAACTAGTGTATGATATATGGACTGTTTGACTATGCTATAACTATTACTGGAATAAACTATTTAACTAGCACATTGTATCTGTTTTACTGAGTGTAAACTACAACAACGTTTATCTCACATATTTGCCTGCCTGCCTGACTGCCGTGCAGGTTCTGCTAGGGTGTATATCCCTAACAGGAGGACTCAGCTGGATTAAGCTTTGTGCAGGAGGGAAGAAAGAGGTGGATAACATCTGAACTGGGACAACTGGGCAATACAACTAAACAAAAGTACCCCGGGATTAAGGTAACATGGAATTTTTAAGAAAAGAAAAGTGAGCAGCGAAATTACAAAAAAAAAAAAAAATTGACAGCTAAGCGGGGCTTCGAACTGGGAAAGGAAGAAGCCGGAACTAAAGATTTAACTAAATTGGACTAAAATATTTTGGCAATAAACAGGCATAAAATAAAGCTGGACTTAAGATAATAAAGTTAATAAAGTTACTAATTGGAGACTGGACTGTGCTGGAATATTGAGGTTCGAAAAACCCTAAACAAAAAAATAGGGGGAAAAAGTGAAGACTTTGTAAAATGGAGATTGCCACCTTTTGACAAAAACTTGAGCTCAAACAAAAGGGAAAGCATCCTGTTTCTGAATGAACTTGTGTGGATATAACATTAAAGAAATATTGAAACAAAGTAAGAATCTTAGAAGTACAAGCAGAACCAGAATAAAGGAAAAAGCAAGGAAAGACTGACTGTGGGATTGATTGATGTTTTTGGTATAGACCCGGGGCTGGAATAATTGAGAACTTTAGAAAATTGAAAGAAGAAAGACGGAAAGTAAAAGTTTTTTTTTTTTTTTTTGGTGGACTTTCACGATCATAAAATACAAGAGTATGTAATGATGATATCTCTTCAGGAATTAAAAATGGAACTTAAAAATATGAGAGAATTACTACAGGAAAGAGGCGAATCACTTTGCTCTGTGTTAGAAAAAATGGAAATGGAGATTGAAGAACAAGAAGAAAGAGCTTCAGAGGAGGAGGAGTCGACTCAAGGAGAAGACATTTTAAATAGACAATTAACACAAAGAACACTACAAAGAAGTAGGGAAAGAAGGAAGGTTAAAAAGTTGAGATTTAAGAAGGCAATCAAAAGGGGGAATACCTGTGAAGTCAGGAAAGGCAGAAAGACCCAGCAGAAAAGGGGAAAGGAAGATATTAAGAAAGAGAGGGATATAAATTGGAATGAGAAAAGATATGGGGAAAAGAGGGGGAGGAGAAGCAGTAAGAAACAGGTGCATGAAATAACGAAATACGAAAATAGTAAAATATTGAAAAGAAATTGTTTTTTTCAGAGATAATGGTTGATGAATTAAAAAGGGGATTCTGCAGGGTCACAAGGGGTAATAAGAATATTTCTGCAATTAAAAATATTTAAAAAATAGGGTAATATAGATACTGATAACTTTTATTAAAAATTAAGGGAGGAAAATATGCTGCGGAATCCAAATGAAAAGATGTAATGATTATTATTGTAACTTCTTAAAAATAATGGTTTATTGGGAATCAAGATGAGGGAATAAAGGTATATTTTAATCATTGAGGTGTCACACTCAAAGCAGTAAAAGGGGGGAAACCTATACTTGTTTTTTTTTTTTCTTTAGTGTTAAAATTTGTATTAATCTAGAATTTATAAAAAGAATGTGTAATGGAAAGGGAATATGACAGACTAAAGAACCAACTAAATTAATAAGTTAATATAGACTATTAAAAGCAAGGAGAGACATTGGTAACCTTTTTATTATTATTATCATTATTATTATTATTATTATTATTATTATTAGGCAAACACATATTGTTTATCTTTATTTTTAAAATAAATATTAAAGGATTATATTTGAAATAATTGAAATGAAACAAAAAGATGTTTCGATTGAGTAATGAAAGAGGCTAGAATTAATGTGTTTGTTTCTCTCCTTACTGAAAATTTGGAATGGAAAAGTAGAAATAATAGAATCAAGTATGCATATATGAATGTATAATTGCTGTCATATTTGTATGTAAAAGTGATGACCCGGAAATATGTTGTCCACTAAAAAGAGATTTTTGTTTTTAATGTGAAAAACTGAATAAAATTTGTTAAAAAAAAAAAAAAAGGAACAAACCAGAAGTAAATTATGTCATTTGTAAATGCAGTTCATTTTAGCCCATTTAGTTTTTAATAATATAATAAGTAAGCTTGTGGCTGTTCCTGTTTTATGAGAAGAAAGGTGAATCTTTTCTTTGCGTATTACTGAGATATATTCCTCCACCTCTCCTTCAGAATCTGGAATCATCCAGATTAAAGTAGAGAAATTGGAAGTAAAAGGTGGAACACATTTTATACTGTCACTTTTTCAGTTGTGTGTTTCTGCCAATCCAAATATCTTCATGACACAAGAAGTTGCTCATTTGTGCATTGCTACCATGCATTATATTTATGAAATACATTAAAACTTCTGAGTTGTATATATGGGTGAAGAGCCCACAGCTCTGTATTCTCACATCATTATCCATTGTTCAGCAGGTGAATGATGTTTCTTCTGGCTGAATTGTAGTGGATCAAAGTTACTCAAATAATTATCTGAATAGATAATAAGAAATAATTTCAATTGCACTGCTTTAACTAATACATAAAACATTATTTCAGTAGCAGCAGCATTCAATAATGCCTGCTTTAACAATTGCTTAAGAGCTGTTTAAAACTTTAAATCAGGAAATGGCAATCTGATGGCCACAGATACTCTAAAATGGTGTCCGTGAAAATCCCAATATTTTTTTAAAAAATAATAATAATATTGTTTAAAATCTTGTGATTTCAAATCCTGGAGGGTGACATCTTGGAAGAATTTAGGAGAATATACTGATATTCCATAACATTGAAGAGATCATGAATTACAATATATGGACATTCTTACGCCTTATGAAAGCTTGGCATTATCATATGGAATCCCAAAAAGGTGTGTTGAGTCACCAAAATCTGCAAAATACAGTTTGTGTGAAATTTGGCTCAATTGTTGGTATTTTTATATTTTTATATAAATATATAGAACTTGCAACATCCTATTTAACAGTCTTGTTTGCCTGGAAATTACTCATTCCTACCATAAGAAGTCACTTTACTTTTAAGCTGGCATATTCTATCTCAACTTGAGTAGAGCTGTAAAATTCTAATCCAAATGGTATGTTCAACCCATCTTCCCTTAAATTATCAGAAAAGGGAGACAGAAAGGGATGATTCAAGAAATCATGACTGCGTGCAGGATTTTACACAACTTCCATCCCCACTCTGGGATATGTGTGTGGGGGGGTGTCTCTCTTTTTACCCAGTGTATATCCTGTGTAGTGTTACCAGTTGCACTAACTGCCATGAGGGAAATAAATAGTAAAAGTAAACAAGTGGTAGATTGGGGATAAATTTGGTATGTAACACATTTCTGTGTCTTGTTAATACAAAACTGTGGCTATCTGATGGTGTCTTTCCAATGTGAGAAATACAGAGAAAGAATCAGGTATTTTCCTATCTGACCCTTAATCTATATAACTCCGGTTTTGCAGGAATTGAGGTATATAAAATCTGAAGTAGAAAGATGTTTTTCCTCCTTTTGAAGACACAACATGCTTGATTACAGAATTGCAGACATTTTTTCAGGCCTGTGTGAAATACCTCACATTTTTCAGAAGTCTCCTCAGCTTCTATGATTTCCACTATCTGTCCACAGAGCTGGCTGTTAAGATACTTAGGTCTGCTGCCAGTAAAAAAAAATCCGATAACAATACAAGGCGGTAGAGTTAGAGAGAGAGACAGAGATAGAAGAATTATTAAAAATTATCTGCACAATATAGACATTTTGCGGACTTTTTGAAAAATCCTCAGTTTTACACATTCCATCCAACCAACAAATCCACTCTGGCAGCATCCTTTTTTGTTCTGTGTTCCCACAATGCTACCTCCATTTCTTTCCCATATGTGGAATTGAAGTCCAGATATCTTAGAGTTACTGAAGTTGAGAAACACTGATCTATTCTACCCCACAGGGGAAAATCAGTGCTCTTTTGTCAGAGTCATGATAAGTCTGGCTCCATAGAAAAGCAATTGGGAGAGGGGAGAGGTTACCAGTTTAAACCATTTTTGGATATTTTTTTCAATGTTTAGATTCTTTTCGCAGTATTTCGGAACAATTTAAATGCTTTACTGTACAGTTTGGATACTGATGATCTGTCCTTTCCTTCTTCCAGATTTTAAAAAGAAAAGATGAAGGGAAAATGGTTCAGAAATATATTGTTGCAAAATCCTTGAACGTATCAAGCTGAAACATGGCAAGGCAAAAGTCTTCCAGAGCTATGGGCAATGTATATTCAATATATACAGATAAAGAGAATCAAGAAGGAGGGGAGGCACATAAAAAACAACACAGGTTTTTAAAACAGCATTAAGACTTGACTATACAGAATAATATTGATCAGTTTTTCTCTTTTGTCACTGGGGATCCAATTAATAGAGAGGAAATAGAGAGTATACACTCTCAATTTGCTCTCTATTTGCATTCACATACATGCATATACAAAGAGAGAGACAGAGAGAGTCCAAAAGTATAAATTGGAATGCTGCTGTCTTTCTATTGTTACAAAATTATCATTCTCTCTGTCTCCATGATTACCCGGATAGAGACAATCTATTTTCTAATACAAGGACAAACAAGGAATTGAAAGTTAGACAAAACAATATCAATCTCTTGTGTGTATGAAATTCATTCATGTTTTAAAGGAGCTCACAATTTTCAACAGCAAATTGAGTTTTTATTGCAAGAAACTAGGTTAATCAGTGTTTCCATTACATTGATAGAGAGCCAGTTCAAAAGCTCAGAGTGAGTATATTTCTTCAGTCCAAGATTTTATTATAGGAGTTTGTAGTTTCTTTCCAGCTATGCACTGCAGTTTTTACAATACCCCCAAGCCCAATGTATCATCGATTGTCTAATTCCAAAATTTTTCTATATAATTTAACACTACACTTGCACCTTTAAACTCAGTTCTCTTTGCAGTCCCAAAATGGAATAACCAAAGAGCACATCCAAACAGTATGCGTTCAGATTCCTTCAAATATATTACATCTGCAACATTAGAGGTTTGATAGCCAATCTTTGTCAAGCCTCCTCTGGGCTACCAAATAAAACATAAAATGCATTTTTAATGAATTAATCTTCTATGCTACATCTAGAGATGGTATTCAGCAGGTTCTGACCAGTTCTGGAGAACCAGTAGCGGAAATTTTGAGTAGTTCAGAGAACTGGAAAATACCACCTCTGACTGGAGATTTTACAGTATCCTTCCCCTGCCACGCCCACCAAGCCACGCCCACAGAACCAGTAGGGAAAAAAATTGAATCCCACCACTGGCTACATCCAATGCTCAGTAAATTCAAAGTGCTTCATAACTTCATATATTGATAAATTCCATATTTTTTGTATATAATTTAATGTCACATTAACATCTTTAATTTTATTCCTGTCAGGAGATTGATTTGGAAATAGTTAATGAAACATTTTCTCCAGAAACTTTGATTGAAATTATTTTTAGAAAGAAAGTAAAAAATTACAACATAAAAATTCCAGTGATTAATCAACTGTCAAATGATCTAACTATATGGGAAATTTTAAGGCACATTTTTGCTAGTTTTCTCTCACTTTGTGTATGATGTTTGAATCCTTTTCTCTTTATGAAAAAGACAATTCACTTCTGTTCAGTTGTATTAACTGACACCCATTTTATCAGTGTGAAAAGCAACTCTCACAATTCCGTTCCCAAAATCAGTATTAACAAATTCATAATACTAAACCAAAATGACTCAGTAACCTCCAAAGATTTTTGGATTTTCAGAAATGTGAGCTTTGAAGAATCTCTGGATTTTTTAAAGTTTGGGGCATATGAATTTGAATGTGCAAAGTTAAGTAAGTGTACATTAAAATGTAAGCTGAACACTCTTTTTATCCATTTCTAATCACAGCTGACTTATCCTATTAGTCTTCAATGGATAAAAGGGTTAACTGAACTTTGGAATTTGGAATCTCATGCATATCTGAAGTCCCAGGTCATTTAGGGTAATATGTGCATTTATTGAAGCCTACTAATTGTTTAAATGAAATGATCTTTTGCGAGTTCAATCAAAGGTAAGTTTTCTTCTGTTGAATTAAGCATGCATAGGATTGCAACTTGAATAATATTGTAAGAATCAACTTTCTAAATAATTTGAAAAAGAACCATAGTTTTACTAGTTTCTACTGGAGATATGGATTTTGTTTGGACTACATAACACTGCCACTTGTAAATAAAAATATTAGTAGTATTACACTTGAATATACAACTAAAATATCTATGATACAGCAGTGGTAGAAAAACATGCCATGCTAAGTATCCAAGACTCAGCTGGTTATTTGCATTTGGTAGGTAGTGGGGGTACCAATGAAGTAAAAGATAATTACATGTTTGCTTATTTATTAGGGCTGTTCAAAGAATTTATCTGGAAGGCTCAGTGCAGCTGCTTTTAAGGTTTTACCAGAGTATCTGCACATGTGGGTGCATGCACAGACAATGCTGTCATTGGGATTGATGGTAAAATAAAGGAGAAGTCACAGCTGCATCAACACTTAGAGGAGACAGGGTTTTCTTGCATCAACATTTTATAAAGTGCTGCTTCAAATACTGTATACAGCCTTCTTATTTATTACATTTAAGTCCTTTTTTCCCCACAGGAGTTCCATGTAGTATATATAGCATTCTCTTATGTTTTGTCTCCCAACAATTACATGAGATTAATTATGCTGAGAACTGGGGATGTAAGGTCAGCTGATGAGCTGCCAAGGTGACTGGCATTTTGCTTCTGAATCTCCCTGGCCTAGTTTAATCCTAACCCCTACTGGTATATCTCTAGTTTTTCTCTGACTGCTTGTTAAGGAAGCACACAGACTACAAATGTTCAGTTTTATTCATGATACACATTTGGTGCCATGGATATTTTCCATTTTATACATTTTATGCAATTCATAAAATTTGTAAATATTGTAAAATCCCTTGTAAAGATTTATTTACATGAAGAAAAGAGCACTTCTTAAGTTCAAGCATTCTGGGGACTAACTGTAATTACTGTTCATACAGTCAGATAAAAGTTAATATTTTGTTTAACAATTGCATCTTTGAATTACCTTAAATATTATTTTAAGGAGTAATTAAAAGATTGGTGCAATCACATGGCTGCTATTAATATTGAATATTTTTTTAAAAGCTATTTTTTAGAGACAGAGAGCAAGGAATGACCAGTTGCAGAAACTGATAACCAAGCACTACATAAAGTGAGCATAATGAAATATTCACTTTTTCATTTTGCCCTGGAAAATTTAGAAGTGTCCAGGTAGTCCTTATTTAGGGATTTCATGGTTTAGTGATCATTCATTGGTAATGAAAAAAGGTAACTTTAGGACTGATCCTTGTACTATGATCTTATAAAGTAAAGCAAAAAGCATTGTAAAGAAAAGGAAAGCTGAAATAAGATCATAAGTACAGTTGCACTCCATTTAGTGACTTGCTTTACTTAATGACAGAGTTGCTAGTCCTAACTATAGTCACTAAACAAGAACTTCCTGAACAGTATAATAATACAGAATGGAAAGCTGTACTTCTAAAATGCATTTTAACAACAAAAACCCTTCACTTATATTTTAGATTTAAAGAGACGTTTATTGTGTGGATAATATTTTTCTTTTAAGTCAGGGATAAAATGACTTTTTATGAAATGAGGAATGCTTTCCAGTCTAATAAAAATCAGTTTTCAGGTTGGGTTTGTTTGTTTTCTTCAGATGTTCAGCACAAATGGGATTATTGGTATTCTCAGTAACCTGAGAATAAGAGCAATATATTTAATATAGGGATAGCTAGGATAGACAAATTCTTTGGAGATTTGCAAGGTCTTTAGCATCTAGAAGTTGAAAAGTAAGAAAAACTGACAGCAATAAACAGTTCGTGTTTATAAATAATTACCACATATACATATACATATAAGCATGTCTGCAGATAAATTTTTCAACTTATCAATTTTTCAACTATAATAGTATGAAAAATGTGCCATTCATAAATAAATTTATCCTCAACATTCTTGTATATTTTAATTTTCACAATTGGCTTATTTGTATTTTATATAAAAGTGCTGTTTATAAAAAGTATTACCATATATGCCCACGGATAAGTTAAAGCCTTTTATTTTTTGGCTACATTTGGACACCTTGGCTTATTTGCAAGTGTTTAGAATTAGTTTACTTCTTATCCATATGCAGAGCATTTCAGTGGGAACCTTTTCTTTCTAAGGTTTTGTTGTTCTAGAAACCTGATTGTGATTTTGATTATAAAATAGGAAGCAGTGGTGTCTACGGGTGGGTGAAAATTGTCAAGATGGCAACTGTGACTAAGTGATCAAAGCTCTGCTCAGATCAAAACATGGCATGTGATATACATAAAAAAACTGGTGGATTGTGCAGTTGTCATCTTAACTTTTTTGACCACCTCCTCCATGGATACCCCTATTAAGAAGGGCCGACGCCAAGCAGCCAAGGACACCCACACATCTGCAGAGGGAGCTGGGAACAATGTTTGAAGCAGTTTTTCAAACCTGGAAGAAGTAGGTTCTATTGTAAAACACTTCTTGCTCAGGCCGAAAGAGTCATACAGTATAGGGCAGGGGTGTCAAACTCGCATCATCACAGCATCATCACGTGACATATCACAATTTTGCCCCTTTACTAAACCGGGTGTGAGCGTGGCCAGCATGTGACGCATCCATCCTGTGGGCCATGAGTTTGACAGCCCTGGTGTGGGAAGAAGGACAAAACACCACGAGACCTTCATAGAATAAACTAAAATAAATGTACTGCTCTCTGTAGCTGAAGAAATGCAACCTATTTCACAGTGAGGAGAGACGCATGCTCAGGGTCTTCCTTTGAGAAATGGACAAGACCAGCACATAAATATTTTATTTAAATTTAGTTAAAAACATGATTTTTTCATGTTTTTACCATCACATTAAAAGCTTTAATTTATTAACTTAGTTATTTTGAAGCAAGACCAAGCCACCTATTGTCCTTTACATTTTTTTAATTTGAGAGTTGTAATTCACAGGACCTGGAATTCAACAAGTTGTCCCTGTTCTGAATGTTATCCAGATGCCATCACTAGCAAGATGTAGGGCAGGGCTGTCAAACTCGCAACTCACGGGCCACATGTGTCATGCGCTGGCTACACCCATACCCAGTTTAGCGAAGGGGGGAAGTTGTGATATGACACGTGACAACACTGTGATGACATGAGTTTGACACCCCTGATGTAGGGGGATTACATGTAGAGCTGGGCTTGCAGGTTGTGAATCTCTGCTCGATGGCTCAGACTTTTCCAGGACCTAAGGCTTCAGCACATAGTTGGACTGTATTAATGGATACAGGTTCTGCTAAACTGCGGTTGACCAAGAATAATTATCCATTCTGACCAAGAGCAAAGGTGGCTGTAAGTCTTTTTATATATGACAGTCATCTGTTTGAAAGACTTTCAGTTAGACAGGCTTCTGTCAAGTCCAATTTTGTTTTAACACAGACTCTACACTAAAAAGATCATTAGTATGACAACTCACGTTTCATATTTTTAGGAAACATAATAGGTATTGATCACAATTTTGATTTCCTTTTTTTAAAAAAAGACAAAAAAAATACACATTCACTAAGCTGAATAAGAATAAAAGTTCACGCAATGCTAAATATGATTGTATCGTTAGAATCAAAAAGCAATGTATGAAGTGGTAGATGAGCTAAAAGGCAGAATCATTTGGAAGGACAGAACATTATATTTAGCTGCATTTCATTATTTCATATATTTACAACACTTTGCTTACCCTTTTTCTTCATTTTGCATAACATCGTTTTCCCCCAAAAGAAATACTATGATAGGTTTGTGTGTGTGTATGCATGTACACAAACAAGCTGCTCACACACCATTTGCAAACTTTACCAGTTGCTATAAAACCTAGGCTCTTAAGGAGAAATAGTAAAGATGTAGTAACTGTTAAAGCTTATATATAGTTCCAGAATTACATTCATGACTAATAAAGAAGCTGCAGGGCAATTACTGATAAGGTATTAGTTAAACTGCCACATTTGTGTCCTGATATAAAAACAGGATTAGTTTTCAATTTCTCAGTTAATACCCAATTGTTTGCCAAACTTCACAGGGCATTTTTACGCATTGCATTAATACAGACATCAAAGAAAGCCAGCAAAGATAATATTTGCAATTCTATAGAAACTTAACATTCAATCCCACAAAAAAAGCCAACCACAAATTCTCAGAAACAAAACGCTCCAAATAGTTACCCAGGGAATACTACAGAAATAAGGAAGTTCCCTTGCTCACAGAAAGATTGAATGTGCATTAATTGCTAGGCACATTCTAAGCTTTTTAAAGAGAAAACAAATGAAACAGGATAATTAACAGAAGTCCACATTTTGGGGGGTGGGGAAACATCATCGGTTGGCCTGGCATTAGCAATCTGCTGAATCTTTGATTCTGTTTTTCCCTGGTTGTCACCTGCTCTTCCTCCAAGCTCATGAGCAGAGACAAGAGTTAGACTTTCCACCACCACCACCATCCCATCTCCCTCTTCAGTCTACCTGAGCCTCAAACAGGATTACACTGTATATTTTGATCAAGGTCTAGTCTAAGTGTGGCTCAAAAATTGATCGATACTGAAAAGTTAGCAAAGATTTATTGTAAGGAAATTACCCATGAGCTGAGATGGAAATGTTGGTTTTGGAGACCAGGAGCCAAACTCGTTTTTCCCCTGTATGGCATAATTGTCTATTTCATAAAATATCAACATATTCCCAAACATCATTTTCTTTCTGAGATCACTTTCCTTCAACACACTCTCCTGTTTTCAGGACTTGTGAATATTCCTGTCTATGCGCTTGCTTTTTTATTCAGTTAGCTTATAAATATTCAATCTAGTGAGGTAACAACTCTTTGGTTGATCATTAGAGACCACTACATAACATGCAATACAGAGTACCTGCAGTTTGGGCCTTATTCTTTTGTTATTTGTATATGGGTAAAGTGACATTGTTATTTAAAGATTAAGGCTACTTCTTTTACAGAAATCCAATTTGATGTGGTTGTTAGAGAGTTCTAGTTCCACCTTAGGCACAAACCAGATAGTTGACCTTGGGCTAGTCACTCTCTCTCACCTCTGGGAAATAGAGGGGAAAGAGAGAGAGAGAAAGCAGGCCCCAATGCCAAAAGTAAATAATTGTAGGCCCATATTAAAAATATAGGAAAGGATTATTTCTATTGTACAGCATAATTTTCTTCACACCTTTTTCTCCTGCTGTTCTAAGTTCTACAACTATTTTCACTTTCCAAGTATGGTGGTTCAAAGAAATCCAGAATAAACCCACAAACTGTTTGCTAATTTGTTTTTTTTTTAAATGCCTGGGTTTGGATTCACATATCATGTTCATGGTTTAATTAAGTTTACCAAATAAATCATAACAACCTTGTTTGGGCATAGTGCTAAGTTGTAAACCATGATTTATCAATCCCCTTGGCTGAATTCACACATTAGACCACTTAATTCTTTTTTTAATTCAGAAAACTATACAGATCTAAACTGAAAAACCTATCAAAATTAGAGAAATTGAAAGAGGTAGCCTGAAACATATGAGTATCAAATGTATTTGGGAAACATAAGGATAGTTTCAAACCCATGAATTGGACTCCTAAATTGGTTTAAATCAATTTTCAAAATGGTTTAGGATTTCTGCTCAATAGATATGCTGCATAAGTGCCAACTCTCAAAGTTTGTCTGACATGAACCTTTTCCTTGAAAAAGGATTTATTCCAAACATGTAGGAATAGATATAAATACTATTAACAACACCAAGGTCGTTTTGTACTCTTAGCTTGGACTACATGCTCAGCTGAGGAAAGGAGTTTTTCTTTTCAGCAATGTTCCAAGAAGCCAAATATCTTGGGCTAGTTGTCCTGCATAGAAATCCAGGCTCAAAAGAAAAAGAAAAAAGGCTAGTAGCAAGGTATTGTTGAATCACTTGTTTCTGAATCTAATCTATTCAACTTGTTAAAGCTGAGCAAAAATTAACTAAGATTACAGAAAGATGCTTATGCTTTTGAAAGATTAAGGCTTATGTGTGTTTGTATCTCACCCTCCCACCCTATCCCCCATAAGTACCGATAGAATCATCCTAGGAAAACCATATGCTGTTTAGTCTTTTCTTAGAAACTGAAAAGCCAGATTGTGATCTTCCTTTTGGAAGATCACACTTCAGGATACAATAAAAATGAAAATCAAATTTGATGAATAATGCATATAATCAAATAGAAGCAGTAATCACCACTCATACATGCCCCCTGGTGATGCTGCAGGCCCAAGAAAGGCAACATGGCAAAATGAGTGGCTCTGCTTCCCTCTTGCACCTGGATTTTGTTAATGTGTAGGTGGGGAAATGTAATTATCATCACCTTGACAGCCTGATTATGTCTAGCAGCTTGGGAGTTCTTTGGACTACAGAGATTGTTGAGTGGTACTCAAGACCACCATGAAACTCAGCATCATAACATGTTTACTCAGACACACTAGGCCAGTTGTGCCCAAAACTTCTTCAAGGAATTCCTAACATAAAAATAAAAACTGTTTTTCTCAGCAAATGCTGATTCATATGATAGAACATTTGATTTGGAATGAGAACTTGATGTTTAGAGTCAGCCTCCCCTTCTAAAGTGCCAGCCTAAAAGTCTACATTTTTATTACTTTATGCTTGTGTATATATGTGCGAGAGAGAAATTTAATTTGAATATCCCATAAGCAGCTAGTTTAGCAGATGACCAACAATTAAATGATTCTCTGGCAGATAACTTTGAAGAATAAATGGCTTGGTTCATATAATCATTGTAATAATTTAATAGGTTAAGTTTTTCTTGATGCAATCAGTCTGTTCAGTTGTCTTGAGACTGTGATTAAATGAGGAAATCATCAATTAATCCCAATACCGTCTAAATTAGAAAACCATAGTTTCTTTTTTCCATTTTGGATTGAATGAGAATACTAAAACAGTAAAAATAATACCAAAAAATATATCAGTTTCTTCCAAGATTAACAACCATAATTTCTCAGTTTGGATTTACTTGATGGAAACAGCAAAGGGGTTTATTATTTGGTGAATAGTAATCTCATACATATCTTGGATGATAATGTAGCCGTGATTACTGCCTGTCAGAACAATCTAACCAGCCTTTAAGCTAATTTCTCTATTCCTGTGTAAAGCAATGTCTCAGAATAGATGGGGGTATTCCAAGGACTATTGCTAGTTGCACTACTGAAAATACTGCTACAAAATGCAGATTCTGGAGAACTGGGGCAATTGATCATGTATGCTATCTATTTTGGTAAAACAGATAAATTCATTTTAATTTTATTAAGTTTTTTTTAATTGCAACTGACTTTTCCTAATAAAACAATAATTAATATTTATACTTGCACTTATTTCTATAAAAACTAACTTAAATAACTATTGTATAAAATTATATACTTTACAGAAAGTACTTCAGGATACAATAAAACTATATACTTTATAGAAAAATGAGTGTATTATATAAAACTATGTAATTAAAAAAAATACTAAGATACCAAAGAAGAAGTTAGAAAGAAAAAAAAAATGATGAAACCGATTTAATATTTGTACCCACTAAAGCTCATTAGTGGCTAATTCTGCTAACTATGTTTGGGCAAAGAATGTGCAAATGCCAAAAAGATGACATATCTGATCATCAGAAATGGATAATTGTGAGATTTCCGGGGCCTCTGTTGTTTGTCCTCAGAAGTGTCAAATTCAAGGAGCTCTTTCTTAATTATCTTGGGCCTAATAAGAAGAGACAACTGCTGCTTCGCAAAACACCAGGACAACTATTAATTCTGTCATTTCCATTCACCCATAAGTTCCGCTGCTTTGGCTTATTGTATGCAGTACCTGTAAAATCAGCTTGCTTTAAAATTGCACTAACGTCCTCTAAAATGCTCTTAAAAAGAAAGAGCTTCAGGAAGACAGCATAAAATAACTGTTGTATGAAATTAAATGCTGGTCCTATATAATGGTCTGAGGATTGTGTCTTGTGCCAAGGAGCTGAAATGAGATTCAAACTATTTCCACATACTTGAACACCATAGCACAAAGTGCATTTTCTTACATGTAGCCTAAATCTAATCAACATAAGCTTTAAATCCATACCCAGATTTAATCGTTTCCTCTTTGGTATTACTTTTTATTAGTAAAGTATCAGCCTTCTCTATCATAAGAGACAATGAAGGTATAAAAGGTATTCATAATCTGTTTAAATAAAAATAATTAAAGAAATGATTTCCTTCTTGTTGTAACCATCCTGGAAATATATTATGTACTAAGGGTCAGCTCACACCAAGTTTTGTTTCCTCCTGGGAAAAAAACTGAAGACACCATACTGGAAATACGTTGTAGTAGTTAAAATCTTGGAAACCATGAATAATATTTTTTAGAAAAAAAACTTTATTCAGTTCTGTTTCTCACCAATATCACATCAGTGTATAGAATCATTAATCCTACTGGTCACAAATAGTTAAGAAAATGCTTTTCTTTCCAGCTGAGTGTAAATGCAGCTGTGCATGTATTACTTCCAACAGAAAGGAAACTATACAATCATATAAAAGGATCCCAGCCACCTTCACTTGTTAAAAGCCCAACTGGTTTTTCTAAAATATGTCTTCAGAGTGTTCTTTATATTTCACCTTCAAATCACAGAGAAGTCTTTGTGAATTCAAAGCAGTGTGTAAGAATAATCTAGGGAAAGAGGTCAACTACTGAGCCAACATTTTATGAATAATAGTAGAATGTAGATCAGAGGGGAAAGACTGCAGGGCAATGTATTTTTTTTTAAAAAAATAACAAAGTCGGGATTGCTTTGTATACTGTACTATTTGTTGCTCCATATGCTGTCCTTCAGAAAAAGTATTCATGAGTTCACCTTCTTGATCTTCCAACACTTTCCTGAAAAATTGATCTTAAAAATTAGGACCCACTCTTAAATTTATTTGTCAAATTTATATATCACCCATCTCACTGGCAGACAGATTCTGGATGGCATATAGTCATAAACACAAAGACCTAAAAGCCATAGACAAATACAATACATGAGTAAAAGAGCCAGATACAAACAGGAATAAAGTAAATTAAAAGGCAGGGTAAAGATCATGACAGAATGATTTCATTTGAAGGCAAACATCCAGAGAAACTGAGTTAATTTTAAAAAGCAAATCTGTGACTTTCAGTAATACACTCAGATTATTGAAAAAACCGCTGGGGGCCTCTACTGTAAAAGTGCATTAAAGTAACAGAATATATCAACAATAAAAGTAATAACTGGCTCCATTAGAATGTAAGAATATCAAGGCAGCAGATGAAAACCAAATATTTAGACAATGCTACTGATAAATTTAGGTAGACCTGAGAAGGACTCAGTTTATGGGCAGGTTTGTTAGTGGAAATGGCAGTCCTTCAAATGGCCAGGTTCCAAGTTTCAAATAACTTTAAAGGTAAACATCCATGCTTTTTTGAATAGTTCTCAGAAATGTGTGGTCAGATAGAAAACTATGTCAGAGCTGATACACTGACAGTCCCACTTTAGAGCCTCCCAGCTGTAGTCTGGAATTATGTTCCTTTGTAGGCCTTCTTATCCTTTGCTGGAAGAAGCTAGTCTGTATTTTTCCTTTAATTTTTCAACAGACCGCAAAAGTAATTCAATGGCACTTCTTTAGGCAATTGAAGTTTTGCAAAATTATATATGTGTTTTGAAAGTATAGAGCCAATTTACTATGGTGGTTAAGGCATCAGGCTAGAAACTGGGAACTCATGAGTTCCAGTTCCACTTTAGGCAACAAACCAGCTGGATGACCTTGGGTCAGTCAGCGCTAGGAAGGAGGCAATGACAAACCACTTCTGAAAAACCTTTCTAAGAAAAACCTTTCAGGAACTGGTTAAGACAGTCTCCAAGAATCATGAATGGAAGAAAAAAATTGAACTTTAGGTAAATGACAGAGATGGACATAAGAGATATAGAAGAAAAGTATTGGGGAGTCTCAATAGAATGGATGCAATTCGGTGGAAACTGGAAAGCCATGGATATCTGGAACTGGAAGATCATGAGTGCAACAAACCAATATCAAGGAGATATGAAACCTAGAATATTTTCAAAAATTATTGCTGAGAATGTAGATTTGCAGACAGATCAGTTGCCAATTGTAAAAATTGTAAAGCAAGAAATTATTTAACATGTTTTAATCTGAATTTGTTAACTTTGGCAGGTAAGGAATTAAAGTAGAAAACATATATCAAGAAATATATTGCTTCTCAGTTTTTAATTGTTGAACCTATAAAATCCAGATGTATGCTACTGGTTTGTATAAAAAATAGGTCTGTAATAAATGATATATTATAACTGTCTGCCTTTTCCATAATTAATAGGTAAGATGTTGGGTATATTTTATCTTTAGATGTCTTCTAACTTTTTTTTACTTCTTAATACTACTCATTAACTATGGGAAAGTAGTTATAAAAGGATTGCTAGTCCATAGGAAAGTTGTGGCCACATCCAAATGCTCTATTGATATTCCTTTCCCTTTTATTAATCTGTCAAAATTAATACAATGTATTTTTAAAGGAGCAAATAAAGTTTAAAAATGGTTTCTTATGATCTTTAGCTTCATCAGATTCCATATAAAAGCTATTTTTGCCAATTCAACAGTGAGACAACAAAGAGAAATTGGAGGTCTTCAGTTGCAGTCTCAAGCCCTTGAGAAAGCATTCCAGGGTTCGAACAACAGAACAGAAATTAGAATTAGAGACAGAGCTTCAATCTTGGACTCCTTTCCCACCTAATATTAGAGTTCTGATGGTGCAAGAAAGAAAAATAAGGGAAATGGGGGTTTAGGCATAGGTCAGGAGAGGCCTCCCACTTTCTGTCTTGTCTCCAGAAAGAGAAATCATTTAAATCAGCCCTTGAACTATTTTAGATTGTTTTTCTCTTGGGAAAGTGAAAGTACTTTTTAAAACTGCCAGGAAAATAAGAGTTGCAAACATTATTAGAAGACAATATATGTCGCTGAGAATTCAATTGTGGGAGTGTCTTTGGTGCTCCCTGACCTTGGTCATTTTTGTGCAGATGTTTAATTACTGGGCTAGGTATCATCTTTAGTGCTAGAGTGGAGTGGAGGGTGATGTGTCCATCTTGGTAGTTCCTTGATTAGGGTATTGTTTACTGCTTGATTATTTATCTGGTGTTAACTTTGGGGTTAATCTCTCCTTGTCTGGGTGTTGATGAAAGTCCTTAATGGTTCTAAGTCTACATGGAGGGAAGTAAGCAGTGGAGTGCCACAAAATTCCGTCTTAGGCCTAGTACTCTTCAATATCTTCATTAACAACTTAGATGAGGGAATAGAAGGGGAACTTACCAAATTTGCAGATGATACTAAGCTGGCAGGAATAGCTAACACCCAAGAAGATAGGCTCAAGATCCAGATGGATCTTGACAGATTAGAATACTGGGCCATATCTAACAAAATGAAATTCAAAGTAAAGAAAAGTAAAGTCCTACACTTAGGCAAGAAAAACCAAAAGTACACATATAGACTGGGTGAAACCAGGCTCAATAGCAGTAACTGTGAGAAGGATCTTGGAGTCTTGGTAGACAACCAGCTATTGTAAATATGAGCCAGCAATGTGCGGCAGCCAAAAAAGCAAATACAATCCTAAATTGCATTAACAGAGATTGAGATCAAGTGAGGTATTAATATCACTCTATAAAGGCTTAGTAAGACCAAATCTAGAGTAATGCATCCAGTTTTGGTCACCACATTATAAAAAAGATATTGAGACTCTAGAAAAAGTACAGAGAAGAGCGACCAGGATGATTAGGGGACTGGAGACTAAACATACGAAGAACAGTTACAGGAACCTCTCGCGTGCCGAGGGAAATGGCTCTGCATGCCACTTCTGGCATGAATGGCATAGGTTCGCCAGCACAGGTGTAGGGTATCCTGCTTGGCGGAGGGGTGGACTAGATGACCTATAAGGTCCCTTCCAACTCTGTTATTTGTTATCTGTTATCTCTTCATCTTCACTTCTTCCATTAGCTGGGCCCTAGACTCTTCATCTCCTCTTTGGGAATGCTGAGAAAAATGAATGAGATTGCCTACCCCACCCCTCATCCCGTTTTTTGTTTTGTTTTTCCGCTGGAAAAGTCTTCCATTGCTCGATCAAAGAGATGTACTGTTAGCATAATTCTACATAACTGTTTTGAAATATGCAATCTAGTCTCTAGTTTTGGATAAATATTTAAGTGTTGAAGATATCATCTTTCCTTCTTTACGGGATCATCAAAACAAGACAATATGACAGTCATTTGTGATTCCTAAACAAAGGCTGGATTCCTGTTTCTATTCCTTCTCCCCACACAGATGATCAAAGCTGACTTTACTACTACAAGATATTTTTCCCAATTTTCTATTCTCTCCAGTAACCCTTTTGAGGTGGGATCCAACCACATCTGAAGAAAGCTTTTGAGATTTCAGCGAGAAAAGTTTTCAGATTTTGCCATGGGGCAGTGGGACATACAGCATCATTTACATGTGCTAGAAACAGGAAAATTTATCTACCTGATGGTCTTATGCATTATTTCCATTTTAGGAAAGGCATAAAATCCCATTAATTAGTCTATATTTCCCACCTAGCATTGGTGGGAAACTTTGATTGAACAAATTATACTCAATTTAGCTTTGGTCTTAGCATAATTGTCATATGTAAAGTGTTAGGGTTTGCAGGGTAGATATATTAACTTTTTTTAAAAAAAAATCGAAATAAACATTGCAAAAATTAAAGATACTTAGATGATAGTATCTAAACAAAACTTTGAGTAAGAAAAAAATGTCATATGTAGCCAGCTGAAAATTATGTTCCTTTAAAATAAATTATCTCACTTGGCTAAAAAAATCACATTTCTGGGATTCACTCTCAAATAAAATTTATATATTGCAATTTACACAGTACTAATTTTTTTCATCACCTTCCTTTTTAATGCCTACTAGGACTTCATTCACTTTTAAATCATTTAACCATTTTGGGCAACTGAAAAATGCTTAATTAGCTATTTATTGTTATTTATTTCCATATTTTCAGTTGAAAAACTTGTAATACCTGTGGACAAAGTTGTGCTTAAAAAAGTAATCAGAAGAAACCCAGGCTGGACTAGAATAATGTCATTGCAATCTGAGTGTTTTGTGTGAGTGAGGGGGTGGGGAGGGAGAAGGGAGGGAGGGAGGGAGGGAAAGTATGTGTGAGAGAGATAATAAGAAATGAGAATAGATTCTCATAATGAGGTCCGTAACTATGATTCAAATGAATGGGGAAACAATCTGAAGAATTTGGAGCCGGGTAATGAATTTCCTTTGAAGTTTTGGAGCCTTGTGCATGTCTGTGGCAGATTTGTAAACAATTACTGCTTGTTTGCAAGAAACCAGCAGCTCATGGGAGTTTCAGTTTGTTATTAATTAAAGATTAGCTTTTTCCACCTCATAAAGAAAAAAAAGAATACAAATAACTATAGACACCTTGCCTCTCCCATTGAAGAGGTGCATTCTGCATACTTCCTCAGCCAAATGTTAGGAGAGCTTCCATGGAAAAGCCTCTTTCTGTCACACTGGATAAACTAGATAAGCTATAAGCAAAACAATATATGGACACAAATTATCAAAAATTGCAGTGTCCAAAAGCCAGTTCAGTCCATTACATAACTTAATATGGGAAAATTAATTATAAAGATAATTTCAAATAGCTTTACTGAAATGAATCCAGTGATTTTTTCAGGATTAAAAAAGATAGGAAGATCTCTTGTCATGCGACATATGTTAACCTGTTCATCGGTTCAAGACTATTAAACCTATTTATTCATGGTTACTGAAGTTGCTACCATGACAAAGCTGATGGAATACAGAAAACAAAGTGTTAAAAGTCTTCGCACAATTCATTGAATATATATTCAGTGGTTTGAATGTGTAGTTGTGGAATCATCAAATAATATCCATAGATCTTGACTCAAGGCAATCTCTTCAAACCTAATAATCCAATATATCAGTTATGGCTCCATAACTGATTAATAGTACCTTATTAATGTGTTGGATAACTAGCTTATCTTATCTGACTGATATTGGACAACTTGTACAAGTACTATGTATTAAAAAATGATATCAATCTCCCCACATCTCGTGGCCTCTAGGGATGTTGGATTTCACTGCTTATGCTTCCTTGGTAGCATAGCCTTATAGTGGTTGATGATTATTAGTTGAAATTTGACACATCTTGATAGCAACAAGTGGGTGAAGGTTGGTCTTTTATGATGAAGGAAGTCCTTAATTGTTGCAAAAAAATAAATATTTGGGTTGAAAACCTGAAGGCCATGTCATTTTATTATATTCTTTTGGATATTGCTGAATACCAGAATTAGACTTTCAAGAGCATGCAGGTGGGAGCAGAAACATTTCCTCCTTGGATGGCCTTGCCAGCTGGTGCAGCTCACCTGTTGTTTGCTAAGCAGCCAGTATAACCCTTGAAAGAAGGAGAACAAAGCAAAAGAGGATCATTTCACTATGTAAACCAAGAAACAAAACATGAATTTCCACCAATGCTTGAACACACTGTACAGTTGAACAGTTATGCAGTTGCGCAGCTAATTTTTCCCTGACTGAATAAATGCTCTTAGTTGAAGTAAAATATTTTTTCATCAGGCACAACAAGAGCTTAATAGAGGATGGAAAGAGTTTTATATAAGAAAGAAGGTGAACGAGGAGATACTTATTGCTACTTAGCCATCTTATTAACACTGGATCACATAAAAGAACAAGATGAATAGCAAGCCAGCAATTTCAGTCCTGGAATATCAGACACAGCTTTGGAAATGTATCAATATTTCTATGTTGGTGTAAACTGAGTTTACATCCAACTGAATTTACATATATTAAGTCCACTGAGTTTACATCCACTGAGTTTACATATATTAAGGCTGAGGTACATACATGGAAGTCAACCTTGGGGCATTCTTAGGCTGCCATCAATTGTAATGTTGCTCCATAAAAAGTGATCAAATAAATAGAAGGTTTATTATGGGAGATTAAAATGGTTCATTCAGTATTAAAGATAATTTGGCAATTGTTCTGGTGTTTTTCTGCCATTAGCACCAGGAGAACAATTGAGATAAGAGGATACCCATCAGGGAGACCCCACAAATGATATGCTTCTAAAAATTTGTATGTACAATCAAAAGTTTCACAGTACAGAAAAAGATGAATGCCCAAGATCAGTATTGAATGAAAAATGAGAAAATGAGAAAATCTGACAATCTAATTTTAAAGCTACCATAACAATAGCATTATAATGAAACATAAATAGCCAGGGTACATTGTATATTGAATTGGCTATAGGTGGAATAGAAAAAGTGATACGATGAAAACCCTTTTACACAGCCCTACAATGTTACATGCTCAGTTGGACAACCTCCTACAAGTTAAAAAGATGGACCTCCAGAACACCATAGTGAAAGAACAAGCAAAATATAAGTATACGTTGAAGTGGTTGCTTCTAATTTCAATATCTGTATACAACAAGTAAAGTTGAGAAATTTCACACCATATTCAGTAGCATAGCATACAAAATGCTGAATGCAATATTTTTTCACCTGCTAACTTCTTAGTTATTTGGTTTAATATGGAGCACAACAGTTTGGATGGGGGACTAGTATGCATCCTGAATCCTAACACTATACACCGTAGGGTCATCCATAGGAAGGTCAAAAAAGTTGACAGTTGTAACTATGCAATCAAAGCCCTGACCCTATTTTATGCATGTGGCATGCTATTTTGGTTCCACCTACAGATGCTCCTGCACAGTGGTGGGATTCAAATTTTTTTACTGCCAGTTCTGTGGGCGTGGCTTGGTGGGCATGGCAGGGGAAGGATACTGTAAAATTCCCATTCCTACCCCACTCCTGGGGGAAGGGTACTGCAAAATCCCCATTCCCTCCCCACCCCACTAACCCGCTTTCCAGCTTCATTCTTCTGTGCAGGGTAACAAAAGAAGACCCAGACAATCAGCTGGGACTTGGGAGGCAGAGAATAGATGGGGGCAGGGCCAGTCAGAGGTGGTATTTGCTGGTTCTCTGAACTACTCAAAAATTCCGTTACCGGTTCTCCGAAACTGGTCAGAACCTGCTGAATACCCCCTCTGCTCCTACATCACCAGTCTTCAAACATGCTGCCAGAGACGATTTTTACTACCTCTTGTGAATTACCAAACAGTTCTTACAGCTGCTGCAGAAAGGAATTTCTCAAGAAAAATGGAGGTGGTGGGAGTTCACAGATAGAAGATTATTGCAAGTAGTCCTCGACATACAATAGTTCACAGTGATCATTTGAAGTTACAACAGCACTGAAAAAATGACTTATAACCATTTTTCACACTTATGTTCGTTGCAGCATCCCCATGGGCATGTGGCTTATATTTGGATACTTGAGTCACATTTATGACGGTTGCAGTGTCCCAGGGTATGTGATCTCCTTTTGCAACCTTCTGACGAGCGAAGTCAATGGGGAAGCCAGATTCACTTAACAATGGTGTTACTAATTTAACAACTGCAGTGATTCATTTAACAAATGTGGCAAGAAAAGTCGTAAAATGGGGCAAACTCATTGAACAAATTTCTCACTTAGCAACATAAATTTTGGGCTCAATTATGGTCATAAGTTGAGAACTACCTGTATATGACTCTTACCACTACCCCTAGTTTTTTTTTAAAGTCTAGATGAGGTCGCAAGATTCTGCAACACCTATCGGTTCATAAATTTGCATTAATAGTGGATCAGTAATAGTGCCAAACATCTACAGTAGATGGATCACAATGCCAATGCCAGTGCACTAATATATCAAATCAGGTGTCCCATTTTTTTGCGAGCTATTTCAAATGTGCCCATATGACAAGGAAGCTGTATTTGATCAGTTCCCAAGCTGGTAGTATGTGAAAATCACTATTCCCTAATATAAAATTGGGTACCATTTTCCTAAGCTCTTAATCTCATTGTACTAAGAAAAAGTTTGAAAAAGTGAAACATACATAATTAAATTCTAAACATGTGCACTTAAAAGAGAACTATACAATAGATATAATAATACTTATTCAGAGAGCAGAAAGAGGTTACTTTTTAAAATTATTTCAGCCTTCAAAGGCTACAAAGGGGTATGTCTAATGATTCAAGAATGTCATGAAGAGTTCGGCAAAACTCTACATTTGTAGCCTCATTTCCCCTACTTATCCTTTCTTTTTTTTTCCTTTTGGAGATGCTTAGAATACAAATTAAACCTTGCAGTTTTTCCTGTATTTTACTCCTGCCTTAGGCACAAAGCCAGGTAGATGACTTTGAGCCAGTTATTTTCTCTCAGCCCCAGGAAAAATGCAATGGCAAACCACTTCTAAAAATCTTGCCAAGAAAACTGCAGGGATGCGTCCAGCAGTTGACAGAAATCCACACTGACTCAAAGGTACGGTACAAGAACAGTGTTTCTTATAACCTTGAAGTCTATTTCTGTTTTACAAAACACTTTTGAAGATTAAAAGAAAACAATTACATGGGTAAAAATAGCATCCCATAATGGTGCATTAAATAGTAAAGAAAAGAGATGCACTCATTGTTTGCCACATATTGCAAAATTATAGCCCTCAGCCATCTTATGCCACTTGCCACTTGCCATCTTGGTTAGCGCTTCTGGGATTTGAGGTTCAACAAAATCAGAAAGACAATAGGTGCCTGACCCCATAGAAAACACAGGTATTTTGGAAGAGAATAAAAATTTCAAACCACAGCATTTTTGTATTGCTTTCATTTTAGTCCATTTAGTCCAGCTATACAGATTAAGGTGGAGTTTTTTTTTGTGTATTCAACAATAACTCAATTGTCTTGGTTTTATGAGAAACTGTATATTGCAGACGTTTGAAATCCTCCGATCTGCAAATCCAGGCATGCTTAACAGAGAAAAGACATTTTTAACAGCCCAGGAATCATTAATGATTATTAAATTATTATTGAATAAAAAACTATTCTTATAAATAAGACAATGGCAGTTATAACAAGTTTTGGGGGGAGGGTTCTTTTAAAATATCATGTTACAATGCTTAGCAGAAGCTTAAGAAATAATGAAAGAGCCTTCCATTATTTACCACTGGTTACCCTCCAGATGTGCTGTAATTAAAAATCAGGAGTCCTAGCCAGCAGGGGTTTTCCTGGCTAGGAGCCATGCCGGCTGGCAAACCTGGGAGTTACAGTCCCCAAACATTGGAACAATGCCAGGTTAGAGAAATATAATGGTTGTTAAGACAGTTTTTACTGTAGTAAAACTTTTTTGCAGCTTAACATTTGCAAGGCATATCCATTTACTTAACTGATGAAATAGTGTGCAAAACTAGGTTAATTTGTTGGCTCAGTTAAACATGTTGCACAAATGCAAACTAAGGGTCTTTCTTTACTGCTAGCTTCAAGGACTTTCCATCTATCTTAAAGATGGCAAAAAAATATCGTACATCAGCATCAAAGGTTTTGTCTTAAATTACTGCAATCACATTACAAGGTATTGATGACAAAGGCCATTTCCCCATTAATGACTTATAGTTGTCATCTGTCTTTGAGGCAACCTAGTTCTTGTTCTTGTTGTCTAGTTAGTGTAATGGTAGAAAACCCTAAAAGACATTGTATTATACATCATTCATGAGGATCCAATGAAAGCCTAACTGGTTTTACATACCCTGAGGTTGCAACCAGACCGCACTGGAATAAGGACGGGGGAAAATCACTTTACCTGACTTGCAAAAATATCATTGGGACAACATTTATCAGCCATTGGGAGATGCTGAAGATAGGTGCTATGCAGCATAGGTGGGTTGCCCAGATACCACAAGGATGGGATGGTTGGTGTTAGGGGTAAGTGGACAGGGAGTAATATTTCTGCAATATTTTCACCTGCTGTTTAAAATCTTCCAGTGTACGATTTCATTTCCAGTCATTTCTGATATAAACTTCTGATGGATTGCAGGTTCCTTTTGATTTACAGGTTACCTTTTTCAGTGTCACTTTCAATTATCATCTATTACAGTGTTCCTCAACTTTGGCAACTTTAAGATGTGTGGCCTTCAACTCCCAGAATTCCCCAGCCAGCACTGAATATTGGGAATTGAAGTCCACCCATCTTAAACTTGCCAAAGTTGAGGAACATTCATCTATATCATGAACCATTGCGCTCCTTTTAAATGAATGGTTTTGGGGTTTTTTATCTTTTAAAAATGGTTTGCTTTTCTTTGAGTGACAGGTTCCCTAGCTATTTCCCTCATTATTGGATTTTCTGTAGGTTTCACTTTTAAATCAGCAATAGAATCAGTCAGTTGTGAACCTCTGTCACAAAGATAGCACAGTTTATTTTGACCTTTGGTTCTTTTTTTGAATCTATTGTAAGCACATTCACATTTGCATTTCATCCTGACTACAGTTCTATAGTGTATATATAGCAGTGGTTTCCATGGAGACAACTATATCAAACGCTCCCTTAAATATAAAATCTTCCTTTGTTAAGTCATATTCAAATATTTTCCTCCAGGTTCCCTCAGAGTAGCTAATCTCTCAATGAATTCTTTAACCTTTCCCCAAATTATAATGTTCAGGTATTCAGTTGCATACATTGCAATGTATTCTGCCACATGTGCGTGTGTGCTCATGAATCTTGAAATGCTGTGCAATTAATTTGTAATTTTGCCAAGTGTTTTGCATAATTACAATTTATGCAATGCTGAATTGCAATGCAGAATTTTTCTGTAGAACAGTAAAGTTTCTTAAGATGCATGCTTTTCTTCCTATAACATTTTTCTCAGCAAATATTTTATTTGTGTCAAAAAAAACCTGTTCAAGTTTCATTCATTAGTACCACTATCAAATACATTTATTTTTCCAATACCTGTTGCCCAATTTTTCACTGTGTCTCCATGATATGTTTCTTCTGTTTGCTTGTTTTAGTGCCCTTTTCTGCTTTTCTGGAAATACAATGAGGCTTTTCTTTATGATCTCATCTTTGTCACCACTCTTGTGTCTTTTATACTGCTCAAACAAACACAAGAGTCAAAAAGTAATTTTTTTCCTGCTGTTTGCTTTGCTGAAACTTCTTGAAGAATTAATTCCTATGTGTCTGCAGGATTACAACATATACACACAGCCCAAGGCAATCCGCTAACAGTACTAGAGTAAAGTCAATGATAACAGCAATCCAATACACTGCAACTACCTGAAGACCAGTCCGACTTCAAGTAGTCCTCTCTACTTACAGACATTTGCTTCAAAGTTACAACAGCCCAGAAAAAAGTTACTTATAATCAGTCCTTACACGACCGTTGTAGCATCCTCACAATTACATGATTGTGGGAGCTTCATCACTGGAGGCTTTCAAGAAGAGATTGGACTGCCATTTGTCAGAAATGGTGTAGAGTCTCCTACTTGCGGCAGGGGCATGGTTGGACTAGATGACCTAGCACAGGGGTGTCAAACTCAAGGCCCGTGGGCCACATACGACCCATGGGATGCTTAGATCTGGCCCGCAGGACCGCCCTGGATACAGCAAAGGACCGGCCCGCAGTACCTGTGCCAGCCAAAATGGAGCTCGGGAGGTTGCAATGGTCTCTTGCAACCCTCCCGCGCAGCCCTCCCAAGCTCCGTTTTCTCTTGCAGAGAGTTGCAGGAGGCCGTTGAAGCCTCCCGAGCTCCATTTTGGCTGGCAGAGCACTCGGGCCACTACAGGCGTCCCTGGCACGAGTAATGCCAAGCTGGCCATTAACACCCGGCTTCCAAGGTTAAACACAACCATGATGCAGCCCTCAATGAAATCGAGTTTGGCACCCCTGACCTACAGGGTCCCTTCCAACTCTGTATCGTTATCTGTAATCTGTATGATAAAAATTCAGGCACATTACAAGTAACATGCATTTGTGATTTGTGATGTGTTGCAGCATCCCAGAGTCATGTGATCACCCTTTGTGATCTTCCCAGCCAGCAAAGTCAAAGGAGGAAGTTTCATTCACTTAGCCACTGCAGTGATTCACTTACACAAACATGTTTTTTTTAAAAAAAAAAATGCCATAAAATTGGGTGCAACTCATTTAACTATTTACTTAGTAATGGAAATTCTGGTCCCAATTGTGGTCATAAGTTGACGACTTAAACCTATTGTTCTCATGGGCTGGAAATCAGTGGTGGGATTCAATTTTTTTTACTTACCGGTTCTGTGGGTGTAGCTTGGTGGGCGTGGCAGGGGAAGGATACTGTAAAATCTCCAGTCAGAGGTGGTATTTGCTGGTTCTCTGAACTAGTCAAAATTTCCACTACCAGTTCTCCAGAACTGGTCAGAACCTGCCGAATACCACCTCTGCTGGAAATGATATGAAGGTAGTGTCATGGGAACGCAGCAGAAAAAAAGATGAATCTAGAGCAGAGTTGGGGAACTATGGTCCCTTTATGATTTGTGGACTTCAACTCCCAGAATTCCGGAGTTAGCATGGCTGGCTCAGAAATTCTGGGAGTTGAAGTCCACAAGTCATAAAGGGGCCATAGTTCCCCATCCCTGATCTAGAGTATGTGTGTATTATAGTGCAAGTGGGAAAAGGACCCAAAATTACCTCACAAAAACAATCTCTATGGAATTCATCCCCACAATGACTGCTAGACTCACCATCATAGCATCTGATGCAACTGAATTTTTTGTCAAAATAGTGAAGTACACAGGAACAAAAGGAGTAGAGTCTGCACTACATGACTTTAGAATCATTTGATTCCTTTTGCCCCTACTGCAGTTGCCTATACTGATCATGTCACCAAAATGAAATGAAGGTTCAGAGCATTCCATTTCATTAAAGAAAACAATCTACAGTTTTTTGTTCCTGGGCAGACAGGATCCTATAAACCTTGGTACTATTGATCTTCTTCACTCCATCATATTCCCTTGAAATTAAATATCTAAGTGGGTATCTGTGCTCTAAGGTTTCCGCTCCAGGGTTATGAAGGGCAATGGCACATTTTCCATACACTGTAAATTTAAGCAGACCTTTCATGGGGGGAAAAACATTCTGTCTTGATTAATGAGCAATCCAACTGTCCTAAATTTTCCCAGCAGAGCTTTCCAATAGGTAACAGAAAGAAAGGAAGGTCGTTATATCACATTAAGAGCATTAGGAGTATTTTGGAAACTTTTGTAAATGCTTTTATGAAATAAATGTCAAAAACCCTGAAGACATGAGATACAGAAGAAACGCTTGTATTAAGAGTTCATAACAGCTGTATGGACGCAGAGAGAGAAGAAGAAGCTGTAATTCCTTTCTTTCTCATTAAACTATGACTACACCTCAGTAGTGGGATTCAAAAATGTTTACTACCGGTTCTGTGGGTGTGGCTTGGTGGGCATGGCAAGGGAAGGATACTGTAAAATCTCCAGTTAGGTGGTATTTGCCGGTTCTCCGAACTCCTCAAAATTTCCATTACTAGTTCTCCAGAATTGGTCAGAACCTGCTGAATACCACCTCTGCCTCCTCTACATTTGAAAGAAAATAGTCCGGGGTTTTTTGAGACATCCAAATTAGCTTTATTAAAAAGATATATCAATAAGAGATTACAGGGTTGTAAAAAAAGGAGGGTTTTTTTTAAATACTATGGTTATTTTATCAATATCACCTGATGCTGATATCTGGTGAATCAATGGTTTGGTGCCTAGGCACCCAGGTCAGATAGTGTCACTAGAATTGGCGTTCAACTGCTCTCCATCACCACCATTTGCCCTTGAGTCCCTGAGCAAGAATGATGAAAGTAATAATAAGAGGAAGAAATATGTTGGTATTATCATTTTACTTAATTATAATAATGATGATGATGTTATCCATTCAGTTGTATCCAATTCTTGGCGTTTCTATGAGCCCAATCTCTCCATGTCTTCTGATCTTGCACTTGTTTTTGAGTTGTTCTATGCTCTGGCTGGGGTCAGCTTAATGGTATCCAGCCACTGTGTCCTTTGGCAGTCTGTTTTCCTTCTGCCATTAATTTTTATAAGCATAATTGCTTTCTCCAGTGAATTTCCCCACAAGACATGGCCAAAATAAATGAGATGCAATTTTGTGATTTTAAGTTATAATAATTTATAGTAATATATAGATTTAGATAAATAGAATGGTGCAGTAGCTTAGAAATTAAGGTGCTCACCTTACACTCGGAAAGCTGAGAGTTCAATCCTAGGCAGCTAATAAATATTTCTATATCAGGGTGCAGAGAGAAAGCATGTGCTGGGAACTCTGTGTAGGTGTCAGGAAGGGCACCTGGCCAGTAAATGCTTAGCTCCATTCAGTCGCCCTAACTCCACCCTGATAAAAAGGGATTAGAGGATTGTAAAAAGAAAAATATATAGATATAGATATAGATATATAATATAGATATTATAATAATGGATGCTCTTTGTTATATTTATTTTGATTTCAGTAAAGTCCTATATAATTTTCAAAGTTTCAAAGCAATATCAAAGATATTAAAACAGAGTAATACATAAAAATACTGTTACTTATTTGCTTGCTTGGTTGACTGGCGGACTGATTTTTAACACAATTAATTCAGAAACTCATGAGGGTGTACAACAACCTTCCTGTCTCCACACTTCCTCTATCAATCCTTTGAGATAAATAAACTAAGAGCTTAGATAAACTGGCCCAAAGTTATTAGGCACATCATAAAAACAAAAATTAAGGTATTTGTTTAGTATCAAATGAAAATGAAGCAAATGTGAGGAGAGCTACCTAGAAAAGGCTTTCCATAAGTGGGGTACTATTACTGAAAATATTATTCCCCTCAAAAAATATGTGTTACCTTAGTTTACCAAGGGATTATATAGATACTATAGAGTGATTGTTTATATGGTTGCTGAGGTCATTTGTTCCCAACTTCTGCTGAACTACTTACTAGAACTGTCAGGCAGGCTCACTATTTGCCATCTAAAAATCCCAAGATCCCTTTCACTAATATTTTTTTCTGCCTTGATTTGTTCTGCTCTCAGGAATGGTGGGATGGAGATTAATATATTGTTTTTACTATAATTATTCTGATTATAATAATTATTATGATTATTATTTTATCATTATCAGGATTATTATTAAAAACAGCAAGAATTCATCTCCATTCCACCATTCTTGAGAACAGAACAAATCAAGGCAGATAAAAATATTAGTGAAAGGGTTCTTGGTACTAAGAAAACTAAGAAGTAGAATTTTTAGCCACCCTACTAAAAACAATATGGTTTCTTCAGATTTCTAATAACTAGTTGTCGGTTGACCTTGGACTAAATTGCTCTCTTACTTCCACACCAGATATATTTTGAAAATACCACAGTAAGAGACTTCAAAGCTTGTAAATCTATGGGGTGCACTGTCTCATAAACACCTTATAAATAGCAGCATTTGAGCAACTTCCCATATGTAAATGTAACTCCAGTTATTGTTTTCCACCAAGGACATATCAAGAAATATATTGCACAGATGCTGCTTTTAAGGAGCATAACATTATGATATATTGCTAGAGACCATCTGATTTTCCACAGCAGAGATAGGATGCTTTGTTCTATATTGATAATAGTCCATAAAACAAACATAGATAATGTCAGAATTAAATAAGGCTTTGCTGTAATGTTACAGAAAGAAGGCTTTTTCATGAAAAAAGGTTTCTATTTTCTGTAAGATTTTTCACAATGTGCTCAATTTCATCAAATTGGAAACAGCAGTGTTACCAAAGCACTCATATTAATGCTGATTTAATCTGCAAATGAGAAAAGAGCTTTGAAATAAATAAATCAGCCGGAATCTAACATTCACTCTATGGTGAAAGGAAGAAAAAGGGCAAAATTGTTTATTTTCATTGGAAAAATAATAATTGCAGTACTGGCTGTGCACAGCACAATGGAGAAAAATGTCATTTAAAGACTTGCTTTAAAAAGGCTCACTGTCAGGAAAAGATTGAATAATAACGGCACAAAGAATAAGCAAGAGATTCCAACATCATTCAAGATTTGCTATAGGAATGAACACTCTAAGTGGGAAAGGAGAAAATACTGTGTTTAATGCAGTGCAGTAAAATGTATACTTGCTAATTTATTTATTTATTTAATTTGCATGCCACTCATTTTACCAGAGGTGACTCTAGGTGGCTTACAGATATTCAATTAAAATGTACTATTAAACACTGGGTGCACAATGGCTCATTGGTTAAAACATGCTGAGCTTGTCAGCTGACAGGCGCAGCTTGAGACCTGAGTGTCACACAACAGGGTGAGCTCCCATTACTTGCCCACCTAGCAGTTCAAAAACCTGCAAATGAGAGTAGATAATAGGTACCACTTCGATGGAAAGGTAATAGCATTCTGTGCACCTTGGCATATAGTTATGCTGGCCACATGACTATGGAAATGTTTTCAGACAATACCGGCTCTCTTGGCTATGAATCAGAGATAAGCACCACCCCCAAGAGTGGGACAAGGCTGGACAGGGAAACCTTTACCTTTATAAAACATTAAAACAATAAACATGAATCATAAATTAAAATTCACTTAAAATCAAACTAAGCAGGCTGGAGAGGAAGAGACAAAATGCACCCAGAAAGGAAGTGGGGCGTTATCTACTCTATTACCCATCCCAAAGTGCCATACTCCCATTGGGACCCCAATATAATTGTATACAGAAAAAAGTAATAAAACAATTTATGTAACGTTTTTCAAAATAGGTGTTTTGTCCTCTGTTCTAGAATCGTGGTGGACAAATTAAAAGCCTTCAGTGATGCAAGGGCCAGGATTAATGTTTATGAAATCTGACAGGGAAGGTGCAAAATTAGTGTTCTTCTGTATCTTTGAAGTTTTCTATCTCTTGGAAAGTACTCTTTAGACATAGGGGTTATCCCAAGTTATGGGGTTTTAACCTAAGCTGTTCCAAAGAGATGCATATCAAATTTGGATTGCTGCCTGGGGAAATTTTCCCAAGATCCACATATCATATATCCCTAAATATACAAATCTCTGAATAAGCTAATGAAATATGACTCTAATTCTTTATTTCCCTTTGAGTCCCTCTAAGAATCTTAATCTCTTTTCTGCCCAGCTTCTTCTCCCTAACTTCATCATTATTCCCTTAAATCCCTAATCATTCACACAATAAGTAGTTACCAACATTTGGAAATAAAGCATTTAAACTATACTATTAAATTTGAAAACGGTAATATGTAACCCCTTTTTGAAAAAAAAAACCCTATTAACAGATTTAGAATACATAGAGTATTCCAGAATGGAATCGAGGTTTATATATGACTGGTGCAAAATTGCATATAAAAGCTAAATAAGCAGTTATTTTTGCTGTAATAAAATCATATATTAATGTAGTTACCATTAATTTCTATTTGCAAAACAAAAATATGTTTACATGGCATGGTTATGAGTTAGCAGAGATTCAGTGCTATATTACTTCTCTAATACAGCAATAGAATTTTGAACAGGTTGATAAGTAGTAGGAGTGTACCTGATATCTCCCACTGGCCATGCCTAGAGAAAGCAAACCAGATAACTCAGTTTGTGGACATCTTCAAATAACCAGTTTTCTTCATGCTTGGCCAAGTTGCAACACCTTCCTACCCCCCCACCCCCACCCCCACAACTTTGGCATTTTGCATTCTTCTATTTCTAGGAAAATAAAATATAGTGGATAAATAGTCTCTCCTTTTTCCAGAGGATTTGAAAAGCCTCTAACCCCAAAGGTTAACCCACAATTCTTCAATATAGTGCATTGGAATCCATTCAGAAAAAGCCATGTACTGTGTTGGATGCACTTGGACAATATCCTTGGGACAATGTAGAAAGCCTATTCATTTTTCAATAGTATGCTCTTCAAATTAAATGAGTTATGATGTAGATAGCAGGTCTCAGTTTGTCCTGTCTGGAGTATTTTTTTAAAAAAATCCATCTTTCCCTACTGGCTCTAACAGCAGTTTGGTTTTGCGGAAATCAACAAATCATAACATTTTATCACGGGGAAAAAAGATTGCTGATTTCTTCAAATCAAACTGGCTCTACCTAACTAACTTACAGAATTGGACACTGAATAAGTCAACAGCCTAAATCAGCATGATGAAAAGCTATCTGTTATATTTGATTTGGGTTGCAATAGCTAAACACTTTTGAAATCTTGCCAAGAAAACTACATGTCCAGATAGTTGCCAGGAATTAGCACTGGGTCAAAGGCACAAATATAGAGAAAGGAGAAAAACCTCATACTTGGATGAATAAATGTAATACAAACCAAAATAATTGAAGTCTCCTTGCCAGGTTATGTCTCTTCCTCCTATGCTTGGGATAACCCTTATTAAAATCACTTCATTATTTATTTGTAATTAACGGAGATTTTTTTTTCTATAAAACTGCAAAACCCTGTGAAATTAATATAGTGCAGATATTTTGTACTGTATGCCTTTAAAACCTTTAAAAAACACTGCTGCCATTACTGATGGCTGCTCTGTTGTCTTTTTTTATCTGAAGTTGTAAGACGTTTTGCTTTCGTTGTAACCTGTAATACAGATGAAACTGCTATCATCCTAAATATCTTCTTCTCTGGAGTTTTAATCTAGGGTAATAAAATGAAACTGCTGATCAAACATTTTAAAAGAAGGTGTGGAATCAAGATACAAATGGCAGGAAGAAATGGAACATCAGAAAATATGACTGTTCATACATAGCTCAGAACATGATCTTCTGTTGGGGAGAATATTTTTCCTCACTTTCCAGCAATAAGACAAGAATATGAACTACTGACCTTTCAAATGAATTAATTTATCAGACAGACAAATGTGAAGGGGATTTGGAAGCCACAGAGGAAATTGTTAAAATTGTCATATTTACGGCCTAAGATACGGCTGTCAGGATTATAAAAACTGCACACTGTAAGGGAAGAGGAAGATGTATTTATCTGCTTGAAGCAAGACACAAATTCTCGGCTAGTAACCCCATGGAACCCTATTATATCTCACAGAAAATGCAGTTTTGCCCGAGGACGCAAACTTTATAACTTTGGCAGCTGTAAACTGCAGTTTTATTAGCACAAAAGTCAGAAATAGAGATGCAGAAGAGTTTTGTCACAAGGAATGCTGGGAGTGAATGTGGACAATCCTGTTAGCAGCAGATTTCATACCAGTGGCAACGCTACCATCAACTGACATTTGTTAATGTTAAAATAAATGTTCATCTGCATCTTGGAAGAAGAATACAGGTAAAGAAAGATGATTCTGAAGGAGAAGATTACTTCTGAGAGGAACTTAGGAAGTTATTTTTTTATCTGTTGTATTAAAAACTGAATGCTGTATTCATAGCGCTGCTGTTTACAGAAGAAAATGGTTGCTTAACATGTAATGTGGCATGTCCATACACACCTATTTATATGAGAACAATTTCCTACAGATTAGCTAGTAGGAAACAATTTTGATTCATGAGCAGATTTAGGGATAAGAAGAAAATACTCATTTGTCCAGCTGCTTAAAGTTGCCTGTAAAGGTTTTTTTTATTAATCATAATCATAATCATAATAAACAACCCTCTGGGAAACTAGTCATGAAGAGATCCACTAGGTAAGAAGGTCTAAACTTGAAGTGTCATCCTCATCTACTGACAAGCCATGTTTCATCCTGATTCACTGGGGCAGATTAGCTGCAGCCCAGGTGGCACAGTGGTTAGAAACAGTATTGTACACTAACTCTGAACACAGCCTGGAGTTCGATCCTGACAGGGATCAAGGTTGACTCAGCCTTCCATCCTTCTAAGGTTGGTAAAATAAGGACCCAGACTGTTGGGGGCAATGTGCTGACATTGTAAACCACCCAGAGAATGCTGTAAAGCACTATGAAGCAGTATATAAGTCTAAGTGCTATTGCTTTGCTAACAAATGGCAAGTGAAATCTCCCTCGGCTGTCTCACTTAGTTTTGATGAAGCACTGCAGCACAGGGCATTTACACCCCAATCAATTTGCAGGTAAATAAAGAACCATCCTGCTGTCAACTCTGAAGCTGGCTTGATCAAGGCCATCTTGGAGGCTTCAGCATTGCCACACTGGTGATGAGGGATAGGGATGGGGGAATAAAGATAGTTGGGTATTTGTAGCCAAAACAAAATAGTTTTCCCTGAGAACCAAGGACATTCACACAAGTGGCGGAAGAGAGGAAGAATGAAATTTCCAAGCAACCGGACAGCACCTTGATTGGACCATGTGACTAACGGCTTGGGAAAGGGGGGAAAACATTTATTTTTAATTAGGTGAAAACTGTGGGAACCTTTAGAGTCAGTTTTCACCAGTCTGTGTCAATATGATATACCCAATAAACCTGTCCTTAGAGGAATCTGCTTGCCTCGGAGTTCTGTTTGCTATGGGTGTATTACTTGGAACCCTAACACTGGCTGTATGAAACAAGCTTGAGTCTGCTGACTTATAAGCAGTTTTGCTGCCTGTTTTTGCATGCAGCAAATATAAAAGATTCCAAAAGGAAGATAATCAGGTGGACAAATAGAGGTGTTTTTTTAATCATCCTAGAATGCAGACCCATAGGATATATAGGGCCTAAACATGTTTGTTCAAGTGTTGGATGTTTGTTTCATGCTTGTTTTGTTCACAGCTATTCCCATTCTTAGCTCCAACATTTATTCTACGTTCCTAAATATTCTGCATAAAATCACTGCCCACTCACATTTACTAAGCTCAGTTTTATATTTCTTTTTATGACAAACACAACATTTAAAAACATAAAATGTTATGATAGTCTTCTACAAAATATTATTCACCCCTACAAACATGATCTCTTATTTTGTTGAGAGCATCCATTCACCCTCATTGCTAGTCAGATGCTATTGATGATTGACAGTTCAGTTTCCATTTGCTCTTTATCACCCTGCCTGTAAAAACAGCTCCTATTATTTGCATTAGTCTCCATGCTAAAGTCCTTGAGTTCAGGAAGTGCCACAGATTATACATATCAGCAAATCTTCCTCTTCAAACCACAAAATGGAAGATTGCTTTCAGCACATAAAAAAGGTCAAGACAATCAAAAACAAACATTTGCAAAGGCAAAGGCAGCGCACAGAATTACTGCAGAAATTAATTGGGTTTCTTAGTTCTTCTCCCTTTAAAGATTGCAATGCAAAGAGTGAGATGTGTGTGAATTGAAAATAAGTCTGCCTTGGGCCACTCAGGAGGGATGAAATGCTGGGTAAACAGAATGGTCTTAATGCATGTGCATATACTGTATATTCTTCCTGGAAGTACATTTCCTGATCTTTCTTTTCTTTTAATTTTACTACTTATTTCCATGATTTCCATAATTATTTTAATGTAATATCACCTAACTTGGCATTGTGAGACAGAAAAAACAGTTCCCACCCTATCATTTTCTGAATAAACCACAGCTGGCTGGGTTCATCCATTGCATCAAACACGTTCAAAGAGTGCTTCTTTCAGCAAAGCATATCATTTGTGAATAATTGACTTTTTTATTTGAGTGTGTTGGCTGCTTTCTCTTACTTTTTCTTTTGGTTTAAAACACTGCATTTTTTCATCTTATTTTTGAACTATTTTTCTCTAAAAGGCTCCAGTCCATTAAAACAAAAAAACAAATAAATAATTGTGCACAATAATTACAACATATTAGAAAGATTGACCTGAAAAATGACATTTTGTCAAAAGCAGATTACACTGAGGATTCACAATTTGGATGAAAAGCAACTGCAAGATAGACAGAGAGACAGAGAGAGAGACAGACAGACATCTTCATTCCAGGTTCTACTGAAAGAACTCCATTCAATTTTCCGAGCAACTTTTTTTTTCTTCCAAAAGTGGTTTGCCTTTCTAGGAATAAGAGAGAATGACTGGTACAAAGTCTGTCAGCTGAACTAAACTAAGGCAGAACTTGAACTCACAGTCTCCCCATTTCTAGCCTGATGAATGTCCAACAGATACAGGGGGCACCAAGGTCAGCAAATGCTGTTTTCCATATAAATGTATATTATTTCATTTAGTTCAAACAGGACTGTCATATTTCACGGTCTCTTCCTTATTGCGCTAGATTTATCCTTGCATTAATAGAAACAGGTGAATTAGGGGTGTAACGGAAAAGAAGGAAAAGTTTCATCTCTTAAATGCTCTTTTTCTAATGAAAGGTGCTCTTTGGTTTAAAATGGGTTTTAATATTTCCCATCCAGTTTAGGGCAACAGATCTAGATCGTAATAATCTAAAAATCCATTAGATGGTAGCAAAGAGTAACAGTGCTGCCATCTAACTGCTTAATAAATTTTTGTAGCCCAAATCTGGCAGGCCTAGACTCTAAGGATTCCTTCTTGGCTTTAATTCCTAATCCTGTGCATTGCTAATCTGTGTGATGAGTCACAAAAACTGCAGACTGAAGCATCTTTCCTAAACTATATCCATGCAAGCTGGCTAATTCATAGCAACTATAAAACCTTCCCGTTTAGATTGGCTGGGCCTGTGAATAACAATAGCCTTTTCAAGTCTGGGTTATATCAAAGAAACTGTCTGCATCACCACAACTCAATTTTATTATTTAAAAAAATGTATTAACCCCCTTTCCTCATTAAAAACTAATCTCACTTGTATGTCTTTAGGACTGTCCCTTAAAAAATCTTGCACCTATTTTATCTTTTCTTTCTTGGATTTTTTTGTGAAAGGCAGAATGTGGTCATAGCACTGGAAAATCATAGGAGAGCTATATATGAAAATGGTAATATATATTCAGTGTGTGTGTGTGTGTGTGTGTGTGTGTGTGTGTGTGTGTGTGTGTAAAGATTTATAGCAAATGAGACCTGTTCCACATTGGAAAATGACTGTGGGTGATTTCTAGTTTGCTTTGCACCCAGCACACTCCCAGCCAATCGCTCTATCCAAATCAAAGCAAGAACACTCAATTAGAAAAAAAAGTATAGCTCAATATTTATTTATTGGAGGCAAGATATACGTAGGCTTTTTAAAAAACAGTTGTGGAAGCCTCCTGAGGAATCTGGAATACACATCTTCGGTCTTTGGACTAGATTCACTTAGAGATCTTAAATCTTCAATAAGCATAGCTCTGAAGCCCGTAGAGTGGAAAGCTCATCACTAACTTTATTGATGTTTTCAGCTCTAGTCATACAATTGCCATCTCTGCTACCAGCAAAATGCAGGATTGTGCTGGTAGGCTTACAACCCAGTGAATAATGGCATTTCTTGGTTCCTTCCTGCGAACAGAGGATTAAAAAAATAATATCCAGGTATTTGAAGGATTTATTTTGTTCTATAACTTTCTGGTTGATTTTCCAGCAAAGTGTATACTGGCCAATCTTTTGGTAAAAGATCACTACTACGCCTGTCTTAAGTAAGTGATAGTTTTTCTTCTCTACGATATGAACCTAAAGCTTGCCGGCTCAGTTTTTCTATTATGGAAAGGATAGCTGCAACATCAGCAAATAAGAGGACTGACGTGAGTTTATTAGCCATTCTAGAGGGATAGAATTCACTATTTTTCAGAGCTTGAATTATAGAATTGATTTTTTTTTTCTTCCTAGCTTTTTTCCGCAAATGCAGAATCTGCTTTTTTTCAGCCAAGTGCTGACCAATTAGTTGTAGTAGGAATCGACCAACCAGCTTGTCGCCCAAATCTAGTGTCATAGAGGGTGACTGGCTCAAAGTTTCCCAGAAGGCTTTCATGCCTAGGATGCAACTATGATGCAACTGCAGGAAAATAATTGCAATCAGCTTTTCTTCCACTGAGGTCCTGTATATTGTATGAGCCAGAAAGAGAACTGTGAAAATATCTACAGACCCCTCACATTCTGGACATAAACTGTTTCAACTTCTTCCCTCAAGACAATGCTATAGGGCATTGCAGGCCAAAACAAGCAGACACGAAGACAATTCCCCCCCCACCCATGCTATCGCTCTTCTAAACACTGTCCCACAACACTGTCTATGCCCAGGCATGTCAACCCACCTAGTAGGGCTGTATTACTCATTAACCTTCTCATCTTTTTATTTTTCCTATTACCTATTTCCTTAGCTTCTTATATAACTTCGTTGTTTGTATTTCATAATTTACATTGGTTGCCTTTATTTAGTATCCTATTATGATTTATGCTGTTTGCTTATTTAGTATCCTATGACCATCACTGAGTTTGTATCTTATGCTTTATGATGGTTGTATTTGATTAGTATGGTCATGATTTATCACTTGTTGCTTGTATATACACTGAGAGCTTATGCACCAGAGACAAATACTTGTGTGTCCAATCATCCTTGTCCAATAAATTATTCTATTCTATTCTATTCTATTCTATTCTATTCTATTCTATTCTAACTCTGTCTCCCAGTTTCTAGCCTGGTGCTTTAACCATTTGATCAAAATGTCTCTCTTTTATATATTAATAATTGGAATGGATACAGGAGTTTAAAAGAATGGAAGTAATCTTACATCATTTCCTTTTGATTCAAGATTGACACTAAAAGATATTCTAGAGTACATTGAACGGCAAGGCAATTCCCAAAATTTCATTAAAGGTGAATTTAAGGTGAGGGATCTCAAGGAAAATCACTTAGATCACTACTGAACTAGCATGCAAAATGCACAATCCAAGCCTCAGGAAGATCAAAGTAGCTGGTCCAAGAAAATATTTTAAAAATAAGTAAGTTACTACAAGTCAGAATGCTAAAGAATTCTGATATTTGATTTTTTGAGCAAATTTAGCCCAGTTATCCAATTGAGCAGTCTTTTTCTTTTCTCCTATAAAAGTTAATAAGATTTTAAAATCTAACATTAGCTGCCACATAACAGTCATTAATAATCCCTGATGTTAGATGTCAGATGTTCATGTATAGAAATGTAGCTTCTAAATCACAGGAAATACAGAAGTACATCTAGTCCTTAGGTTACAACCCTAATTGGCACCAGAATTTGTCACTAAGCAAAGCAATAATTAAGCAAAATATCACATGACCAAAATATCACTTAGGGGTTGGAGTTATTAGGCCAGATTCCTATAGTCATTAAGTGAGGACATTACGTCTTTTAGCTACCCCATCCAGCACAACCCTGAAATGAGAGGTACAAAAGAAGTTCTGGGAAACAGATTTTTGCCTCCCTTAAAAGCCGCATATATTAAACTTCAATGGCAAGCATTTGTCATATCTACAGATAAAGCAATGATTCAGGCAAACCATAAAATAGGTAGTAATCCAGCCTGCAATCTGACTTCAGTCTTCATCATTTCTAATCAAATAACAACAATAAGACAACATGTTTATAGTGTAGACATATGAAGGACACCAAGTTTTGTGTGCCCAGCCAGATAGGTTTTTACAGTATGCTTACCTTCAAATTATCCTTAGACGAATATTATCCTGAGGCAAATACAATATCCTAGAACCCAAAACAAGTTTCAACTGAACACCCAGTGATCTGAAGGCTCTACCGGAAAGCATATTTACTTGATGCCAAATGAATGTACTCTGTCAGAGATGGATGTTAGAAATTTAATCAAGATGATATATTCACTGTCAGTTATTTCATTTCATCTTTATTTTCTAGGGTATATGCTAGTGAACATGTAAAAGCGCTTATGTAGCTACTCCCATTCAATGTTCTTCCAATCTCACTAAATTTTGGAATATATCACAGTAAGTATTGCATCTTTGGTAAATTAAAGCCTGAAGGTTCCTTATTGTGCAGATATTAGAACAAGCAAATGAAATGACATTCATCAAATTAAGCTTTATTTAAAGGCATTGGTTTGGTGTGTTTGGCAGATAACAAAAATCATGTACATACCAGTTATTATTCAATGTGTGATATTTACCACTGCACGCAACTAAAAATAAGTTTTAATTTTCTGATTGGTATATCTTCGGAGCTGTCTACAAAGTTGATCAAAGCATGAATAGTATAAAAGTAATCATTTCAATATGGATGTACTAATTAGCATGCAACGAGAACTGTCAACCCATGTAGAAAAAAAATAAAATAAGGTATTCTCTTTGACAATAGAAAAAAAAGTATCTCAATTTATCAGCATTTTAAAATGTTGCAAATTGTTGTGTTATCAGTGGAAGAAATTGCTAAGTGAATATATCTGCATTTTAAAAATGATTTTTTTCACTCTTCTGCATAGTCAAATTAAATAGGTACAACTACTCCAGGATGGAGTAGAGTAGACCCTTACTTGATGTAGTTGTCTTCCATATTTCCATATGTTGTTAAAGATGGCAAACCTGCCTGAAAAAAGAAATGGCAACTCTCATTCAGCACCACAAACATATATTAAAAAATCAAATATTAAGGCTCTTTCATTGGATTGATTTATCTTTTACTATTTTTTGAATTTATTTTTTAAATCTCAAGATTGTTTCAGATGAGTTGACTTTAAGCTTTTGACATGTGCCTAATAATTCTTTTAAAACCTAGGGCTGAAACTGCTGGTTTCCTAGCAAAATAAGTAATTGTCACTCAATTTATGCTCATTAAACAATAAAATACAGATTTTTAAGTAAGAAATCCAGAAAACAACTCAAAAATTATATACCAGTTATCTTAAATAAATTGAAATAGTAATTAAAATAATTAAAGAACAACAACCAGGTATCTAGATTAATAAGCCTTGCTAAAAGAAAATCAGCATAAATTCCACAATGTTTTAGGGTTGTTGTTGTTTTTTTGAGAATATGAACAGCATTATGCATGTATTTTCAAAAAAGCCCTTTATCATTGTTCCTTATCGAAAGCCCTTGACTTGAGTTTACTCAATGGTCAGCAGATAAGACAACCTGTCTTTTCACAGATTAATTAATTAAAGAACAAAAAGCAAATATAGAAATAAATGGGCAATTTACAGTACTCACTGGAGGCATGTAAAAATTAGATCTATGTTGGGTCTAGTGCTTTTTAACTGTAGGAATAACCAAAAAGGACACTAAGCTACTCAAAAGAAAAGAATGTGTGTAAGATCTCCAGAAGGAGCTCTTTAAATTGAACTGCTAGTTCACTAAATCACAGACTCAACTTAATAGCAATAGCAATAGCACTTAGACTTATATACCACTTCACAGTGCTTTAAAGCCCTCTTTAGAGTCACCATATTGCCCCCAAATAACCTGGGTCCTCATTTTACTAACCTTGGAAGGATGGAAGGCTGAGTCAACCTTGAGCTGGTGAGAATCAAATTGCCAAACTGCAGGCAGCCAGCAGTTAGCAGAAGTAGCCTGCAGTACTGCATTTTAATCACATAAAATGAGCTAGTTTGGTGTAGTGATTAAAGCACCAGTCTAGAAACAAGGAGACTGCGAGTTCTAGATATGCTGTAAGCACAAAGTCAGCTGACCTAAGACCAGTCACTCTCTCTGTCCTAAGAAGCAGCAGTGGCAAACCACTTCTGAAATATCTTGTCAAGAAAACTACAGGGATTTGTCCAGAAAGTCACTAGAAGTCAACACTGACCTAAAGGCAAATACACACACAAAAGATTGTAAGTAAAAAAAATCTACATTCACTATAAGTTGATGGGATTGTCCAAGAAAAAGTTTTTGGAGCCATGGCAGATATTTCAATGAAGTTGTTGTGCCTGTATATAGCAGCTGTGAAAAAAGCAAATTCCATGCCAAGAAACTTTAGAAAAGGGATAGAAAATAAATCTGTCAACACGGTTATGTTACACATACCCATGGCATGTCTGAATATAATTTTAGTCATCACATCTGAAAAATGATAAAATAGAACTGGAAAAGGTGCAGAAAAGGGCAACAGGAGACTCAAATACTACAAGAAAAAGCTAGAATGTTTGGAACTCTAGCTTATAAAAAAGCCAAATAAGAAACATGATTGAATATATAAAACTATGCATGGCATGGACACATTCATCTCAAACAATAGAACCAACTGTCATCCAATTAAGCTGATGGGAGAAGATTTACAACAAAAAAAGATTTAGAACAAAGTAAAATGCTTTTTCATACAATGACATACATCACATAATTAACCACTGGAATTCATTACCACAATTCATAGTGATGGCCACTAACTTGCATGGCTTTAAAAGGAAATCCAATAAATTCATGGTCTATCACAAGCTATTGGTCTATCACAGAGCTATTGGTCTTGAAGATTGGTCTTGAAGACTTGGTGGCAGCATGTCTCCAAATACTAGTTGCAAGGAAGTACAATGCTCAAATTGTCTGTCTCCTATTTGTCAGCACCCTAGAGGCATCTGAGTAGCTACTGTGAAAAATAAGATATTAAGCTGAAGTTGATTTGTTCCTATGTTCTTCTCTTCATCATTCTTCTTAATCCATGTCCTTGAGGATTTAGGACCATTGTTTCATGGTATACTGCCAGACTGCTTCCAGAAAGTCTTCCTTTTATCTCAACCCTATCAGTTTAGACTTTACTTTTCTGAAGCATTAGGAATTAAAATTCTTTACCACCATAAGAAATAAGGGGTCAAAATCTTTCAAGTTTGGGAATGCCAATATCGTCCAAATCTATAACGCCACATTCCTGTTTAAGTAAAAACTAATTTACCAATTGAGCATAAAATTGTAGCTTCAGAATTATTGCTGTCAGGGTTCCATCACTGGGCATTAAATACAGTGTATTAATGTATTCATGCATTAGTATCAATTCTTATGGAAACAAAAGTTAATTTAGGTAGCTATTTATCTTCTGGGTTTAAGGTGCTCCCACACAGTATATATGGTGTTATGGTATTTGAGAAGGCATAACGGAACAATAACAACTCTAGATTATGAAGTTTAATACCATTAATCCCAGATTTATGGAAGAAAACCACAAATTACTCAGTGCAAAAATGCCTTTTAGAAGTGTTATGCTGACATGAATGGAAATGAATTGGTTGCTCCCAAAACTTAATCTTCAGCATATTGGTTTCATTGGGCTTCTATTTGACAACTCTACTCAGTAATGTTCAAAGAGGCCAATTCTAATTCTATTGAATTCATACCAAGAGTTGCTATGAATCTGCAGACTACTTGCCTTTTTATAATCCATTTAGTAAATAGGAAAAACAATATGGTGACTTCTAGTTAAGGAAAAATGAAATTTGGTTTTAGAGGTGGAAGAGGCAAATTTTCACTTGCATTTTAGATGTTCTTATTTGATATAGGGAGGTTGAGGTGAGGAGTAGTACTTGTAGCATTGGCACAATAGAACAGGGAATTTTCAAAAATGTACAATAGAGTGCCTTCTGCTAATTTGTGGAGGACTTCAAATCAGGTCTCATTAGCCAGTCCCTTTTATTGTTTTCTAGATTGTTTTATAATCTGTAGTTCCATTTCAAACTGCTGTAAATTACAATTATCACACAGTACTTGTTAACAATTATAAAATTATTCTCTATTGTTGTACCTTCATACTGTACTTTCAATCATCTTTCCTCCCCTCCTCACATTGCTTTCCTGATACACTCCCTCCAGGGGTGGTATTCAAAAATCCCAGTAACCGGTTCGCTGCCCAGTTGCTGGGTGGGTGTGGCCATGGTGGGCATGGCCTATGGGAACTTCCGGGAGAGCCATTTTTCATCTTCCCAAGGGTCTGGAGGCTTCCCTGGGGCCTCTGGGAGGGTGAAAATGGCCTCCCCTGGACTCTGGAGGCCCTCCGGAAGCCAGAAACAAGCCCGTTTCTGGACTTCCAGTACTTCCGGAAGGCCCTTTTTCCCCTTCCCAGAGCCTCCATGCAGACTCTGCACTTATCTGCATCAAAAATAGGCCGCATGGAGACTCCTGGGAGGGCAGGGGCCGAATGGCAGGGCCAGCCAGTCAGTTCAAATACCGATTCGGCGAACCAGATGCAAATTTAACATCCGGTTGGCCCGAAGCAGTCCAAAGCAGTAGAATCCCACCCCTGACTCCCTCCCACTATTTCATGCTGAGGTTTACTAGGTCAATATTCAAGTAAACATGATATCAATAGCAGGTAATATTTGTAGCTCTGTAGAACTGTGTGGATCTTGAGCCTTTCCAAGGAGTAAGAACTCACTAGCACCAATGATGTTACCTAGTTTGATAATGAAATATCTGCAAGAAATCAATCAAGCTCAGAGAGCACCAAATCCCCACAAACATGATATCCATCTTTTTTTTATCTCCACCTTTATCATTTTTAAGCCTTTGACTATTTTGGGAAGCATTTTGTGAAGGAATACCTAAATATCATAATTCTCCAAATTCTTCCAACTTGATGGAAATTAGCCAAGAAGTAATATTCGCACAATGCCATCTTTGTATAAATATAATTCCACTCCCAAAGAAAGCATAATAATCAAATGTGAAATATTTTCTAGTGTTGTGATCAGAGATATTCTAGACATTATACCTTATTCATTAAAAGGAAGATAAGTTTTTCCCCAAAAAGAATTGTTTGTGATAATAAGTGTACGTACCCTGAAAATACAGTAATAACAGAAGACACAGCTGTTTTTCTTTTCTTCCTAGCATTTTCCTACAGGTGCAATGTCTGGGTTTTTTCCAGCCAAATATTAGAATTGACTGACCAGCTTATTGGCCAAGCTGACATCACGGGCTGACCGTGACTGGCCCAAAGTGATGCAACCAGATTTCATGTCTAAAATGAGATTAGAATTCAGTCTGATTTCTAGCTTTCTAGCCTAACCAATAGATCTGGCTCTTAATGATACATTTAAGTGTGAACAGGAAAATAATAATGTGCAGTCAAAAATGACAGAAAGGTAAAGAAGACATAGAGGCAGCATACAAGCCTGCCTATAGGTATCTCTATGCGAATGACAATTCTAAAATATCCAAATTGTCAACTGAGTGAGAGTCTTCATGGATTTAAACTTTCTCTAGAGCGAATACTCACTCTCTATTCATAAAAGGGGAAAGAAGAAGGAACTCAGCATACTCATAGAACAAGTACTAATATAACCTGAAATGTTAATGTGATCTCCTAAACGCTTTAAAAATGTATACTTTTTTTTTAAACAGTTTATTAGTTTTTACAATTAAAAACAACCCACGATACATACACAAATAAACGAGAGGAAAAAAAGAAGGAAGAAAAGAAAGAAAAGAAAAGATTGAAAAGAAAGAAAAAAGAAAGAAAAAGAAGGAAGAAAAGTTAAAAGCATTCTTATTTTTACAGTTTGCAAGATCTTTTTTCATAGCCTTTGATTTAGAGGAAAGTATTAACCTATAATAATGAGATAGCGATATATGTATAGAATAGGTGCGTGTAAAAATGTATACTGTTCAATTCTGGGATCCAACATGAGGCATAAAGTCAAGTATCTGTTAAATGCAGGCGAATCAAGATGTACAATAGCATGGATACACTTTGTTTTATTTAAACACAGGGCCTTGTTGAACCAGGACGTCAGGGTTTGGGCACCAAAATGGATGAAGCCAAGATTAAAAACTAAATTTGATTGAACTGAATTTAAATTAAATTTGGAGAATTCAATACAGTTGATCTGATAGCTTCAATTTCCCTTTCAGTCACGTACAAATAGGCTGTGGAGATGGAGAAAGGACCGTGTTAAATCTATATAGCAGCATAGACACAAAGTCTGGTCCCACCTTTGAAATAAATCAACTTGACAAAAGCATAAGCTTTCCAGGATCAACTTGACTGAAGCATACACTATTCAGAAAAGCTCTGAATAAGACAGAGAGATAAAAATATGAAATAAAGTGGGATGATGCATACACAGCAGATGGATAATGCTGATTGTTGGTAATTTCCTCAAGATTTAGAAATGAAACAAGGTGGCTCAGAGAACTGCCGAATATCCTTCCTGCCAGGAAAAAAAAATAGAATTCTCTGACATTAAACAATCTGCAACTGATCAAGAGCTTGGCAAGTATGGCTCACTGATTCTTCCCATGCTCAACACAATGTAGTTTTAATATTGTCTTCAGAAGTAATATTAATATTTCATCAAATGCGATATTAAGGGAAATGTTAAGCAAGTTATGCTGAAGTGTCTTAATGTTAAGTATTTGTATTTCAGACTAGGGTGCTAGCTTCTTAAATTTATCCCATATTTAGTATTGTTGTAGTCTAGCAAATCTAGCAAAACCTGCTATCCTGATATAATGACTGACACAAATAAGAAAGAGGCAGACAGGCTGGGCTACTACCCTTTTCTCATTTCTTCCATACTATCTCAGCAACTATGTAATTAATCCTGAATTAAGAAACAAAGGCTTTGATTCTTACTCAACATCTGATCTGCAAAGCAGATAGGCTTGCCAAAATCACTCTGCTTCTTGCTCCATACATCATTGATTAATTGCACACAGTGAATACCACACTGTGACCTGTTTTGCAAAGCATGAGTTTGCTGTGGCCACATCACCTTTGCAACATCAGCCCTCTGAGAAACAGCTAGGCAGCAACTGATAAAATGCAACCAAGCCCTTCCTGGATGGAAAACTAATTACATGGTGCCAGTAGTTCGGGCCAGTTTCATTTCCATAAATGAGATGCAGCTGAAAGAATGGTTGTAGCATAAAATAAGTTAAGGCATGACAAGATCTTTCGTTGCATAATCTTTCATATTAATATGAGTAGTGGCATTCTTGTCAAAATCAAAGTGTTGGTAATAAAAAAGCTGTAACTGACCACTATTTAACAATCAATCTTTTTAGTTATAAACTTTAAATGGTCCAATAAATAGATTAACTAGAAAATGTTCATTAGTCTTTCCCTTCTTTCCCTTGTTCAAAAGAGGATGGAAGGTTGGGGTCAACCTGATCCAGGTAATGAAATGAGTGCTTCATTACAGAATGAAGAGCTATAATGGCACACCCAGTTCAGGACTAACTACTTATGACATACAGGTATGCAGTTTCTTTCCAGTTTCTGTTGCTGTGCACAGCCTACAAACTAAAGTAGAAGTCACCAGAAGAGTTTATCCTTATTTTCTTATGGAATTTCTTCAAAAATTATCTAAAAATTATCTTGCAAAAGTTACAGGAATCCTTTTCCCTCTCCACATTTTGTCCTCTTCCACAATGAAATTACCTGGTCAGAATTTGTGGCATATACAGAAAAAGAGGGGCCTTCAGATTTCTACTAATCTGTAAATTTTACAGATACTGTGTATACATATGTACATATACATGATATACATGATATACATGATATACATGATATACATATATACATATATACATATATACATATATACATATATATATATATATATATATATATATATATATATATATATATATATATATATATTCGTAGATTTTCACGGGTACAGGTATGTAGGTCTAGGTGTGTTTGGGTCTTTTCCCGTGTAAGATTAAGAGTATCTTGGCAACGTTTCGGCGAGGTCCCACTATACACACACACACACACACACACACACACACACACATATACATACCAGTGGTGGGATTCAAAAATTTTTACTACTGGTTCTGTGGGCACGGCTTGGTGGGCATGGCGTAGGTGGGGATGGCGTGTCAAGGGAAGGTTACTGCATTCCCTCCCCACCCATTGACCTGCTTTCCAGCTCTGTTCTCCTTTGCAGGGCAACAAAAGAAGAACCAGCCGATCAGCTGGGGCTTGGGAGGCAGAGAATAGATGGGGGTGGGGCAGTCAGAGGTGGTATTTGCCGGTTCTCCAAACTGCTAAAAATTTCTGCTACCGGTTCTCCAGAACTGGTCAGAATCTGCTGAATACCACCTCTGATACATACATACATATATACATACATATATACATATATATATACATACATATATACATACATACATACATACATACATACATACATACATACATACTGTATATATATATATGAATATCATATATATTATATGAGAAAAAAGAATGGAACAGGAAAAGGTAAGTTTCAACATTCTTCAACATAGTATCAAATATAAAATACATTAACCTTGTGATCTAAAATTAAATAGTATTTTAATTTAGTTTTAATTAAGTATTTCTATAATCCCAAATTGTTTTAATCATTAAATTCCAATATTAACATAGCATTTGTTTTATTCAAGCAAAAAGTCAAAAAGTGGTTTTCACAACTTAGACAAACTCTTTATTTTAATTAAAGTAATTTAATTTTGCCATTTCAGCCAATTCTATTAACTTCACCATTCATTCTTCCATTGTGAAAATCTGTAGTTATAGTCAGTGAAGGCAGTTGACATTTATAGACTTTTTTTTACAAAAAAATAAAACAGAAGATGACTAAATAAATAAATAATTCCTAGCTTTTAGTATTCCTTGCCAGCAAAAAAACCAACCGATTCTTTTTTTGTCTGTAACTGGCGATTGTCAGCAAAAAACTAGCCAGATAGGTGGGCAGGGCTGATTTTGCTAGCAAGCAAGGAACAGTGTGTGCAGTTATATGCAAGTCCCACCTACAGCAACAGCATGACTTCAGCATATAAAGGAGAGCTTACACAATGATGTCATTTGGCAGGATGGGCTTGCCACCGCTTGTTCCACTTTGCTATAGACATTGCCAAGTTTATCTGAAGATAAAATGACGAAACCCCAGAGTGATCTGAAAGTTAGCCTTTGTTATCTAGGCGAAGAAAGTAAAGGAAGGAAGATCTGAATAAAAATGCTAGATTTAGTTCCCTTATTGACTCCAATTACTGCGAGTATGTATATTTAATTATGATTGGATTGTGACAGAGGAGGGGCACAGGAGGAGCCTAGAGATGACAAAAGCTACAGTCACCTTCTTTCCCACTGTTTATTGGCTAGTTTCCTGCTGGCTAATAATGTGCAGAAGATGAAGTATGGCAAAGCCAGAGGAATCAGCCACTTTACTTCTGCAAGTCAGTACAGATTCAATAGAGGCAGGATAAGGATTGACACTGGCAGAAGCGAATTTCATGCTAGAACAGCCTTCTGTATCATAGCAAGATGACCAGAAAACCATTTAACTCAACAGAGGGTTAAAGAGTCTTATATTTGATCCATCTATTGCAGGGGTGTCAAACTCGCAGCATCACGTCATCATGTGATATATCACAACTTTTTCCCCCTTCACTAGAATGGGGGTGGACATGGCCAGTGCATGAATGCATCTGGCTGTGGATTACAAGTTTGACATCCCTGATCTATAGGAACCCTCTCTCCTTTTAGTCCCATGTGGATTCTAGAGCAGATTAAACTATATTTTCTAAATATATTTTAACCAAGGGCATCTGCTGGATAGGTAAAAAAGCATTAAGATGTCAGCTATAACCAAGTGTTGACCCCTTTTTTAGCATCTGATACATATGTGATGCAGAAGTTAGGGCTTTGACTGTGAGCTTGCAGCTACTATCTTGGTGTTTTCAAAGTCCACAGCAGATACCCCTGTATCCAGAACAACCCCTTCAATGCCCCATTGGGTTGTTGCCCCTTTTGAATCTCATTCTAAATGTGTACCAACATATAATGTGCCCATACATATAACCAAATTATGAACCATCTTGTAAAGTGCTAGTATATGCAAGAATGCTATTTCTCTCAACAATGCCCATGCTCCATTCAGTCCATTCATTTCATTCATGTTGTTACACTATGTTGATACCCATATTGTATGGCTGTAGCAATATCATTGCCCTTTTTATCTTCTTTACTACCCACTAATATTGGTATTCTTCTTCTTCTTCTTCTTCTTATTATTATTATTATTATTATTATTATTATTATCATCATCATCATCATCATCATCATCATCATCATCATTATCAATTGCACAGTCAGCCAAATGTTTAGACTGAGTTTGGCATTTTTGTCTACCTATCGAGGATAGGTAGGATACCAAGGATAGGCAAATCTGGATGTTTGATAGTTGTTGTTATTGTTGTTGTTGTTTTTGATACTTTGTTCCTTTGCATATACACTGAGAGCTTCTGCTTCTAATCACATTTGGCCAAATAAATCTGCTCTGTTCTGTTCTTTTCTGTTTTGTTCTATTTTTTATCCTACCCCAACTCTACTCTACTCTACTCTACTCATGTTATTCACTTTTATAAGATGGAAAGTATTAGAGCAGTGTTTCTTAACTTCAGCAACTTTAAGATATGTAAACATCAACTCCCAGAATTCTCCAGCTGCTGGAATTTAGGGGATCTTAATAGGGGATCAGTAGAAAAGGATAGCTCAATAAAAACACACAGAGAGAGATTTTTCTTTCTAGCAAATTACAAAGGCAAAGTTTATATGTACAGGATTTTCTAGTGAGAAAAAATAATCCAGCCCTGCCCCTTTATTAACCTGATTCATCTTGAGAGTCCCACCTAAAAAGATCACATCCCAGAGCATTTTGCAGGTTTTACAACTGGTCTCAACCCCAAACTACAGTTTTCTAGGCACTACATTCAATTTCTTGGTTATCCTTGCAAGAAGAGTCATAGACAATTTTACTGCAGATATGAATGAAGCCACATACACAACAGTTGATCATCTGTTGCAGCGCAAAAATGCCAAGAACTTTGATGTATTATCTAGGGTTTAAACTGAAGGCTATTTCTTCCCACCTTCCTGGATTAACAGAAACTTGGTGTGGCCCTTGTTGGCCTTGCAGCTGGGCAAATTGCAACATCCAAATTGCAACTCTCTCACGTTCTTCCCATGACTGGCAAAAAAAAAAGGAAGTAGAAAAATTGCTCCTTTCTGCCTATTACCTATTTCTTTTTGGGTCACTGAAATGTTATCATTTTCCCTTTGTCAGATCTTCAGTTGCTACCACTAGACCCCTTAATGGAGAGTTCTATTTCAGAAAACTAACGACAGAATGGGAGGCAATTTTGTGGGATCATCCTGATCAAATGAATAGTGACATAAAGGCTGATCCACATAGCACACTTACCAGATTGACCTATTTTCTGAGTTTTTAAATCATAAATTAACCATATTGCCTTAATTTGTGCAGTGTACAAAGTAATAAAAAAACTAAGTGAAATAAAAAAATTGCCAAGTTTAATATGTTGTACAGAGGTTCTAATTCTTTCTCTGACCTGGTTGTATGAATGGTTTTCTATGATTTCATGAGTTGAGATACTTTATGTTTACAGATGTATCTGCTTCCTTTCATCCAAATGGCCCCTTTCTCCAGTCATTCATTTACCGTTTTACACAGTAAAACAATATGGATCTTAAATAGCCAAAAATTTATTTAATTTTTAATTGCTCAGGATTAGGGATTATTTGTGGCTAGAAAGATATGTCAATCTTCACAACTCTCAGGGGAATAATCTGCTTATGTTTATTACAAGGTATAACTTTGTGATATGTTGCTGTCATATTAAATCTTTAATTATGTGGTTTGGAAATTAAATTAATGTAAAAGGATAACTTGAGAAAGAAACTGGCTATGAAAGCCTATGGTATATTTCCCAAATGTATGGTTGTTTTTATATCACCCACAAGACTTAATACATTTTTGAATTCTTTTATTCATGGACTTATGTTTTATGGTGCTCTTTTGGTCACCTACTTAATCAAAGAAATGAGAAATAAATGTTGCCAAAATTAGAAAGACTTACTGGTACTGTTCCCAGTTACTGATACTTTTAAAAGATAAAATTAAGAATTATCTTAAATACTCCAAGAAAATAAGATGTAGTTATTTATTTATCTGTTTGTTTGTCAAATTTCTCTGCCGCGTAACTGCAGAATTATTCTGAACAGATTTCAGAATTCCAACCTAAAAACATATAAAGTCACACACATAATATAAAATACTAGTATATGAGGACAAAAACCCACACTATACTTCCATATCACCCACAATTAGATGGAGATCCACTCAAATAAGAACAGGGGCCTAAATAAGCATTGTGCAAGCATTACAACTGGTTTTAAAGCAAAACTTTGGTTCCTAAACACCTTAATAATTTTAATGTTACAAAATGGAAGGCTAAGTTGCAGGAACATATAGCATAACTACGAGGAGGAGGAGGAGGAGGAGGAGGAGGAGGAGGAGGAGGAGGAGGAGGAGGAGGAGGAGGAGGAGGAGGAGGAGGAGGAGGAGGAGGAGGAGGAGGAGGAGGAGATAATATGGCATTTCCTTGGACATTTGAACAGTCTCTTCCTTTTGGGCATTCAGAAAATTAGAAAAAACATAGTTGTTCAAATTGATGCTAGAAGCAAATTATATATTTGTCCCTATAGCAGTGGAATTTGGTTCTTAAATATGATTGAATTATGGTATTTTGTAATTTATTCCCAAAGCTTTTTCCTCGGTAATATTACGGATTTGGGCTTTTTAGATATTTTGTGTTTTGATGTTATTTTTAACCCCAATTACAGTGGTTTTTCATTTATCAAACAATTGATGAGTTCCCCAGTTATCAAGTGTAAGAAGGAGACATGAAAAGCAAAAAGGCAACTCAGTTCTCCTGATATAGTGTCATAGATCAGCAACATTTCATTTGTTAGAAAATTTAAAGCAGTTTGGAGAGATTCCATGTCCAAAATTTCACATTTTTGTAAAGTATTACAACATACTACAGCATTCACAATTGGTCTGTGTACTAGTAAACACCTAGATTTTAATAAAAAGTTTGTGTATTTGGCCAAGTTCTCAGCTTGCACAAAGATAATTCAAACCTCTAGTCATTCAAAATACAATTGCTCTACACAAAAATGTCATAAAATGCACAGCTGAATTCATTTATGTTCCTGTAACAAGTTACAAAGTAAGACAGAGATTAGGAATAATCATTCATATTACAGAAACTGATATGCTAGTGTCAAGCAGCTGTTTCATGTGACAATTCAAATTAGATTTAATATATGGCACTGTTCATGTTTCAGTCATTAAAGTAAAGTGATGTAGAAACAATATACTATGATAACAGTTTGCCAGATGGGCATTACATGCAATACGACTAATGTAATTGAGCAAGTTTTACTGTTCACTCATCTCCTTGGGATCAGAGGTATTTAGTTCTTGTTATGGTCATAAACTAAGTTATGTGATCATGTTTTTCTCTTGCTGTAGAATTGAAAGAGGGGGTGACAGAAAGAAAGAACTGTAGACATTTCTTATGGTAAAGTGGTAACGCTGGGTTACAATTTTTCAATATTTTCTCTTGTCTACATGCAATAAATATTGCTAATTCTATTTTGTTCACATTGGTCAGTTTTCCCTAAACTAATGTCTACCAAGTGTGTTATGACAATAAGCTTCAGTATATTCTTTTGCTTTTCTGAGATTTTTAACTGTAGTCAGCAACTCACACACCTTGGTCACGCTTATGGTTTGCTTCTTTTGGTTCTCCTGGCTGGTCTAAAGTAGATTATACCATATTTTCAGCTTCCAATATTTCTTATTTAAAATCAATTGACATCCTTCCTCATCTGCTAAACCTGGACAATTGTTGTCATGTCTTTAAGATAGATCAGGCTAAGAAACCAGTGGTCTATAGATCTAAAACATTTTTTAAACAGCTATAGTAACAGAATTTGTAAGTGTGAATGTGCTTTCCCATTCCCTCATTTGCTAATTGGGAGGTGATCTGAGAAATTTACTCAAATTAGTTTCTTGGACTGGGCTCAAGCTATGCTTTTCTTATCATTGCCTTGGTAGTGGTTCTTCCTCCTGCCCTTCAAGGCCTTCCCTGTTCCCTCTACAGTTGTAGAGAGTAGAGAGAATTACCTTTGTTAGGAATGTAAGTCACCTAACAGATATTTGGGTTGGACAATATGTAAACCAGAATAAACATTTTAATACTGTCTCTTTAAGAGAATCATAAAAGTGTAATTGGGTGTGGTTTCTCAAATGGCCATAAGATGGAACCAGAAACCTGGGTTGTCTTAGTCTCAGAAGAGAGTGTGAGTGAGTCTCTGTTTCCTTCTATTGGAGAATATTGCCATTCCTCCGTTTTTCCTAATTGACTGATATTCATGGATTTGATGTAAGTCTGATACTGAACTGTTTTTTTATACTGGATTTTGTTATTGGAATATCCCTGGACTGAACACTGACTGCCTTACCTGTGAATGACTTTGGACTGTGTTTGAACTTTGCTATTGAAAGTAAAAACCTACATTTACTGTACAGTGTATCTGTGTGCTGTGTGTGTATTATTCAAACACTACTCTCAAATACGTCTTCCTGTATGCGCTCATTCTCCTAACGGGGAATTACCTCAACAACCTTGATAGAAAATGAGAAAATCCATGATCAAAGCAACAAACAAATTAATGTGGGAAGATAGAGATTTATTTTAAAAAATGCTTAAGACAAATGCCCCCTAACTGATATAAAGATAAAAGTGGGGAAGAGGGAAAGCACATTCAGATTTGCAAGATTTTGTTACTATAGCCATTCTAACAAAACAAATTTTATCCTATGCAGTATCTTGACCTGGTCTACTTTGTCGCAATGACAACAAAACAGTTGAAAAAAGGAAAACCCTCATAATCCTTTTGTCAAGTGCATGCACTCCTATGGGAGAGTTGCACTGTCTTCAAAGTTATCGAGCTAGTACATGTTGGGTGAATAAAGTTGTGCAGACTATTACATGCATGTTATTTAACATGCAACTTCTGTAGTCCGCAAATAAGACATTCATTTGCTGCAGATTTCTTTTTAAATATGCTGCTGAAAGTAAGCCTGTGTATTCTTCAACATTTATTTTAAAAGATTTCATTTAGGTTAACACCACAAGCTTGAGAAAATTACACTACAATTTCCAAAGTTTGATTTTTGCCAAAGTTTGATTTTTGACACGCATTAGAAATATTGAATCCTGAGGACCATAATTTCCATTGTCAAAGGAACCTGAATTCCCACAAATCTGAGGGGATCAGCTTGACAAAAGCTGTATTAGGGATCATCACAAAAACTCTGCCTGACCTTAGCTTTGCTTTGGTTCTTACTTGTTCCTGCCACAATTTCAGTTTTTTCTGTGACTAAATCAGTCTGACTCTTACTGGCCTTTACAGCAATGATTCACTCTCCATCCCAATTTTCCAATTTAAGTGAAGAAATGAAGTTTTTCACACATGTATGCCTACATCGTTTTCTTTGGGAGAACTAAAGCTTTATTAGGCAAGCAAATCCTCAAAATAGAAGAATTTAGAATAATAGACTTTCTATTATAAATGATTGTCACATGTACCAAAAGTAACCAAACCAGAATAGATCAATTCTGCACAGACATGGTATATTAAATCTGCCTGTGATTTACAGATAGCTACTTTCATACATACGCTTTCAGACACACAAAACACCCAATTATCTTCCAAAGGCCTCTATACTTTTCTCGTAGCCAAATCCATGAGACTTGCATTTTTGGCAGCTCCCACCTTCAGACAGGCTGACCCTCTGCTTCGTATGTCTGATCTCTTCATAGTCAGTGGAAACAAGCCAACCCTGAGGGTTCCCTTGGTGCCAGACTCTGTCAGCCAGATAGCTTGTTTGCACATACTGAGTGTCTTTCTCAGCTGGAAGGAACTGCAGTTATAAAATAACAGATTTAGGCATCAATTTGCAGACCCCTTAAATTGGATAAGTGCCATTAAATTCAGGCTATTCTAGAAAACCTGGCTGAATTCCACCTTCTAAGTTGGAATTGGGTGGATTTGTTTTTGCATCTTGCAAATATCACTATCCTATGAAAGTATCTCAAAGCAAACCTCTAGGTTTTATACCCTCACCCAGTGTGCAAATTGACTGGAAAGAAGCTTGTTCTGAGCTTATTCATATTATGAAGTAGCCTAATCTCAGATGATGCTATCTATGTGTTATCTATCATTGCAAATGATTGCAATGCCTATCAATTCTACCTTCTGTGATTGGAGACAATAAGAATGTAAATTGATAGGAGGAATAAAATGTCAACTGACATGGAGCATAGGATCAATTTAATATGAAATTGTGGGTTAAATCACCCACTCCTCCAAACTACGGTATTATGAACAAATAGCTTTGGGTACAGTTGTCAGAGAAGCAAACATCCTTTTACCTTGAGTAAACAGACAGGTTTTATGTTTGCTTCCACATTCAGAACTGTACTCACCTGCAGTATTCTGAGCTTTGTGGGTATAGAAATATCCTGGCATCTTTTCTGAAGCCTTCACAACTGCTCTTTCCAGTGCTAGTCTGCAGCATATTTCTTAATTGCTTCTTCTTAATTGATTCTAAAAGGCAGAAGCTATAGACAGTACTACTTGATATCTTCATTGTCAGTGCCAAGGTTGGTTGTTGTAGCTGATGTCATTAGTCTGGACTACCTTAGGTTTAATTTTAATGCCATTTTCTCACTGTGCTTCTTGAGTTTTATTAATAGAGCTTGCAGATCCTTTGCATTTTCAGCTATCCGACTAGCATCAACAGCCTAGTACATATTGATGTTTTTTCCTCACATTTTCAAACCGCACTCATCTTCTTCCAATAAAATTTCCCTTAATATATATTCAGCATATTGGTTGAATAAATAAGAGAATATACAGCCTTGATTATGGGACTGATGAACAGGACAAGCTTGTTCTAATAATAACAATTAATTAGATTTCTATGGCCAACAAGTCAAAAAGACTTAGGGCTGCCCAACTCTTTAAGAATCAAGGTCAGGCCTTTGAGCCTGATGGACTCTCTGGTACAACTTATCAGTGCCAAAGGCTGACATTAAAAAAATTCTTCATTGCATATACTGGAGTAGCTGATATCAATGGATCACTGATATCAGATCAGTGATAACCATTAACCAGTAAATGAATCATACTGAGAACTTTGTTTTTTGCTTGGCAGTTGGTTGCATATTTCATTGGAAAGTTTGCCACTAGCAGTGCTATAACTCAGGGGTCCTCAACCACCGGGCCGCGGACCGGTACCGGTCCGTGGAGCACTCTGTACCGGGCCGCAAAGAAAAAAAAATTTAAAAATGGCGGCTTTCTTCGCCTTCGGTGAATGCTGCTGGGATCGGGATCAAGGACACAAATGAAAGAAGGGGAGGGAGGAAGCAACCGAAGCCTGTCCTGCTCTCTGGATCAGCAGCTTCGGTTTCCTCCCGCCTCGTTCCTCTCTCAGTCGCTCTCTTGCTGCTCCACCAGCCCAGGAAGAAACTGCTTCAAAGAAGCCGGGGGGGTGGCTTTTCCTGTTGCCGCAGCTCCTCCGAAGCGCCCGTTTACCCCCACCCCGCCCACCCGCACGTGCTTCAATTCAGTGCTACGTTCTGCCTGCCTGCCTGTCTGGTTGTTTGGGAGCAGCTTCCGCTGAGAATAATAACTATTCGCCTCTTTTTATCAGCCGAAGCTGCTCCGAAACGAAGGCAGGCAGGCAGGCAGAACGGAGCACTGGGTTGAACCGCGCGCGGGCGGGGTGGGGGTAAACGGGCACTTCGGGGGAGCTGCGGCGACAGGAAAAGCCACACACACACCCCCGGCTTCTTTGAAGCAGTTTCTTCCTGGGCTGGTGGAGCAGCGAGAGAGCGACTGAGAGAGGAACGAGGCAGACACCTGAGGGAGGGAGGGAGACACCTGAGGGATGGGGCTGAGGGAAGCAGGGCCGAGGCGCTCCCTGAACTTGGTGGTTTGCTGGCAGACGTTTTATTACCCGACCAGGTAACAACATCAGATGTTACCTAGTCAGGTAATGAAACGTCTGCAAGCAAAACCACCAAACTCGATTCTCCCCCGGTCCTTGAAAAAGTGTTTGTGCTTGAAACTGGTCCCTGGTACAAAAAAGGTTGGGGACCACTGCTATAACTCATAATGCTCTGATTCCTTAAATATATTGATGGGATGAAGTCTGTTTTTTATTTCCTTGGGCTAGATAGAGATACAGATTAACAGAGTTGTCTCCCCCGGTGTCTCCCCCAGGCTCCTTATAGATCAGTGTTGCATTTTTCAGTGGGAGGAAGGAACGGGTAAACGGCTCGAAGATTTACTGTGGACCCGAGTCAGAAACAAATTAAAAAGTGAAGACTCCAGAGCAGAAGGGGTGAGTGTGGAGATTAAGCGGCAATGGCTTAGTTTATGTTTTTACCCTCTAACTCTGGAAGTTAAATGGCAGCTTGAGAAAAGAGTGATTAAAGGAGGAAAAAAAGGGGGACTAGACAAGAAGAGGTGTGAAGAAGGTTTTTATTCAGGAAACCTGCCTTTTGAAACTGAGATTGATTGTGAATTCTGATGATGGAAGAACTGGAATGGTGTCTACAGTCTCCGTTTAAATCAAATCACCAAAAATAATTCCAAATAGCCACCAATTGGGGAGAACAAAGGAGACTCATGGAGAATTGATAGTCTCCATATAAATCACCCAGCTCCATTTAAACAATCCAGCTGATTAGTCAGCCTGAATTTAAATTCCCACTCAGCTGATTGGACAACCTCCACTAAACCCCCACCCAAATCTCATCCTTTCCAAACTCCAAAGTAGATGATTGGTGAGCTCATTCAAATCTTCTCCATTCAAATCTATCAAACAGCAACACTTTCTCTTTAAAACAAAAACAAAACAAAACAAAAACCAAAAAATGTGGCTTTAAGGAAAAACAAAGGAACTTTACACCACAAACCTCCAATACTATACTGCCTCCACTATTTCAGTACCTCAAGACCAAATATTTATAGATAATGTTTTGTCTATAATAATTGATTTATCATATAATAGTATAATAATTAATTGTTAAATGACCACTAATTTACTGATTCATTGAACTGATAGAGATTTAATACTGTATCATTATTATCTAGTCTATTGATTGATTGATTGATTGATTGATTCTTAGTAATAAGTTGATTGATTGATTTTTAGTAATAAGTAACCTTAGTTTTGATTTGTTCTCTAACTTATCAATTAACATTTATTAATTACCAACATTCATTAAGTAACTGTCTACCTATTACATTAATTAGCTATTGTAATTGTTTAGTGTACTATTGTCATTGACCATGCCAGCCAGAAACTCCAGAAACTCCAAATCCTCCACTACCAAACAAGAACAAAAAAATAATATCTCTACCAATGACCTCCCAGACTCCTGTACATGCTTCAGATGTCTTAAAACCATCAATGAAAGCAAAAATAACATCAAATGCTACTTATGTGACAATCAAGCCCACCTTGCCTGCTTAAACTTAAACAAAGACCTAGCTGATCTCCTAAAAGTATCAGATACTTTCTCTTGTCTATGTCCATCATGTTTTCCTAAGCTAAACAAACCAAGTACCCTGCCTGACAGAGCTGATAGCATAGAATCACTCATGCACTCAAATAGAAAAATGCTTAGCAACACGTTTTGAAACAATTATACAAGAAAGCCTAATTTCTCTTGGGAAAAAAAATACAGCACTGATAAGCAACTACCTATCAGCTCAAAATAAAATCCCAACCCAACAACCACCACCACAACTACTACTTCAACTACAATCACAGCTACAACCAAAAATAACCACCAAACCACAATCACAAATAATTTCTATCCCATCAAATAATTCCACAAATGATATCTCCTTACTCATCAAAGACACCATTGAATGTGATCAGAAACATCCAAATGCCATCTTATTTGGTCTTGAAGACACCAACGAATCAGATGACATCACCAAAGTTCGTAATATCATAAGCAACTCAAATATAACAAACATCTCTCCTGAAGATATCATTGAAGTAACCAGAGATGACCCTGAGTCCAAATACAATGATGGCTCGGTGGCCCCAAAATTTTGTAGAGTTGTTTGCAAAAATGAGTCCAGCAAACGCATATTCATTCATACAATAAACGCCATTGCAAAAACCAATCCCAACCACAAAAAACTTCGCTCAAGGTCAGACTTATCCATACTGCAAAAAATCCGCTCCTGTGAACTCTGCAAGGAACCCAAAAGACATCTAGACAATGGAGAGAAGGATCTCTACATTGACTACCGCACTGATTGTATCAAAAGTAAGTCACACAACCACCACTCCACATCCAACCCTACTTCATCCAACCCACCATCACTCAAAACTAGGCACGCATGCCCCTAACTACCTCAATTCCAACTACAACTGGCCTTAAATGCAAGCTACTCAATGCAAGAAGCCTTCTGAATAAAATACCTGAATTTCTCCTCTTACTAAATATGGCTAAATTCGACATCATATTTGTCTGTGAAACATGGCTTAATGCATCTCTCCCTGACTCCATTACCACAGTAAGAGACTATCATGTTTACAGATCAGATCGTGAAATCTGTAGAGGAGGTGGTGTTGCTATCTTCTATAAAAAGTCCTTACATCTAAAAAACATCCAAGTTACCCAAGAGCTTGCTCTTCCTGAGACCATCGTCTGTGAACTGTCCTTAAATATCGCATTTTGATTCTTACTATGTTACAGAGCCCCTGATTATGACATCAAACATGTAAACAAGCTAAATTCACTACTAACATGGGCAACATCCTGCCCACACACTTTTATCTTTCTTGGTGATTTCAATCTACCTCACATTAACTGGACCCTAAACGAATGTAAAACTGAACCCATACATGAAACCTTCTACAATGCTGTAACAAACCTGGGACTGGAACAATTAGTAACCAACCAATACTAGACTTAACAACTGCCTCAATCTCATCTTCTGCAATAGTTTGAATTCAATTTAGAGAATACAAATTAAAGAACCCTTTTCCAACAGTGACCACAACATGATTGACTTTTGTCTCAACATATGTCCACACAAAAATCAACACAATGATGTGATCCCCAATTATAACTTCAAAAAAGGCAACTATGATCTCATAAACAACGATCTCTCATCCCTTGATTGGCAATTTCTATTCACTGGATGCAATACTGTTGAAGGCCATTACAACATATTTTTACTTGAAGTCAAAAGAGTCATCAAACTATATGTACCAATAACAACTCCAAAAACCAGAAAAAACAGATTACCCATAACAATAAGGAAGCTTCAATCCAAACGGGATCACTTTGGCAGAAAAACAAATCTGGTCACGTTGCCAACTTCAAAAGCCGATACAAAAATTTATGCCACCAGATAAAGACTGAATGCACCAATTATCACATTAAACAAGAGGAAAACCTTCTATGCACCAATTCCACCTGCGCTTTCTACAATTTTGTAAACAACAAACTAAAAGATTCAAGGTCCATCCCACCCCTGAAAGGACCTAATGGTAAAGACTGCAGTGATGACACTATTAATGGCAACCTCTTTAACACATTCTTTGGCTCAGTATTTGTAAACAACAATGGATCATGCCCAGTATTTCCTAGTCAAACCACAGACAACTACAATGATCTAATACATATCGATTTTACAGTAGACAATGTTGAAAAAGCACTACGCAATCTAAAACCATCTCTATCTATTGGACCGGATGGAATATGTGTCTACTTCTTTAAAAAGCTATCCGTTGTCATAGCTGAACCTCTAAGCATAATCTTCGAAAAATCTTTCAGGACCAGCTTCTTGCCAAAACTATGGTCACAAGCCACAGTCATCCCCATCTTCAAAAAGGGAGACCCCACCCTAGTTGAAAATTACAGACCAATCTCTTCATGCTGCATCACCTGTAAAGTCATGGAATCAATTATTAACCAATCCATTATCCTCCACTTAGAGACAAACAACCTACTCTCTAATAAACAATTTGGTTTCAGAAAAAAACTATCCTGCAATCTGCAACTCTTACACTGCAAAAACATATGGACTACACAATTTGATCAGGGCAAAGCAATAGGCACAATCTACATAGACTTCTGTAAAGCCTTTGATTCAGTGGTACACGACAAACGACTCCTAAAACTAAAATCTTATGGTATCTCTGGACGCTGTATAACTGGATAGAAGCATTCTTGTCAAATAGACAACAAATGGCCAAAATTGGGAGCGTCCTATCAAATTCTGTACCTGTCAACAGTGGTGTCCCCCAAGGCAGTGTTCTAGGACCAACTCTCTTCATACTCTACATAAATGACCTCTGTGATCATATTAAGAGCAACTGCGTTCTCTTCACTGATGATGTAAAGCTATTCAACACCACAGACAATACTGCTACAGTATTGTCCTTACAATACTTCAAAAAGACCTCGACTATATTTCAGAATGGTCAAACAAATGGCAACTTCAAATCTCAACAAATAAATGCTCTGTCTTACATATTGGCAAAAAAAATCAGAAAACAAAATACAGGCTGAATAGTCAAGACCTTGTTGATGATCCAAACTCTGTCAAGGATCTTGGAGTACTCATCTCAAATGACCTAAGTGCTAGAGTCCACTGTAAATACATAGCCAAAAAGGTGTTAAGAGTTGTTAACCTAATCTTACATAGCTTTTTCTCTGGTAATATTACACTACTAACTAGAGCATACAAAATATTTGCTAGACCAATACTCAAATACAGCTCATCAGTCTGGAACCCACATTACGTATCTGATATTAACACAGTTGAGAAAGTCCAGAAATATTTCACAAGAAGAGTTCTCCACTCCTCTACTCGTTGCAGAATACCTTATGCCACCAGACTTGAAATTCTAGACCTAGAAAACCTAGAACTATGCCGCCTTCGGTCCAATCTAAGTATAATATATAAAATCATACATTGCAATGTCCTACCTGTCAATGAATACTTCAGCTTCAACCATAACAATACAAGAGCAAACAATAGATACAAACTCAAGGTTAATTGCACCAAACTTGATTGCAGGAAATACGACTTCAGCAACAGAGTGGTCAATGTCTGGAATACTCTACCTGACTCTGTGGTTTCTTCCCCAAACCCCAAAAACTTTAACCTTAGACTTTCTACTATTGACCTCACCCCTTTCCTAAGAGGTCTGTAGGGGGTGTGCATAAGTGCACCAATGTACCTACCATCCCTGTCCTATTGTTTCTTTGATTTTTCTTATATGTATCCATGTATTCATAACTATGTTTTTACTTATACCTATTATCTTGTAAGCAATTGACAAACCAAATAAAATAAATAAAATAGAGTTGTAGGTCATATAGTCCAACTCCCCACCCAAGCAGGAGACCCTACACCATTTCTGACAAATGACAGTCCAATCTGTTCTTTTTTTATATATAAATTTTTATTGTTTTTAAAAAACAAACATAAACAAACAAAACATAAAAACATCAAATCATCTTCCATATATGTACATACAGTGTGCCGGTTGGTTTACGAATTGCTTTGTGCTTCCATTTCATAGTCTTCAATTATAATTACATTGTATATAATCTCGTATTTTCAATCAATATATTAAATACATTAATATCATTATTAATCAATCATTTGACTATACTTTTATTCATTCATGTTTTCCAAAATGATCATATTTTACTTAATTTGTTTTCTGACAATTCAGATTATCATCCCAGATCTATCCTAGAATCATTTTGTAGATATAATAAGAAAAGAGTACATCTTTATATATTTATTATTTTCTAAAAGTCTACCTATTTCATTACTATATTTTATTGTCTAACCATTGATAGAATAGATCCCAAATTTTATAAAATTGTTTATCATCTTGTTCTCTAATTTCAAATGTCAATCTACTCATTTCAGCACATTCCAATATTTCCTTAATGATTTCCTCCTGTGATGGTATTTTCTCATTTTTCCAGTTTTTAGCAAATACAATCCTAGCCGCTGTTAATACATTTACAATCAGGTATTTCAAGTCTTTACTATATATTTCAGGTAAAATTCCCAATAAAAATATTTCTGGTTTCAAATTATATGCTTTTTTGTCATTTTTTCCAAGTACGTGTGGATTTTAGTCCAGTATTTTTTAGCATCCGCACAAGTTCACCACATATGGTAATATGAGCCAGGTATCTGATGACACTTCCAACATTTTTCGGATTTATTCTTGAACATTCTTGCTATTCTTGTCGGGGGAAAGTGCCACCTGTAAAACATCTTATACAAATTTTCTTTATATGCTGTTGACATTGTCATTTTATAATTTTGAGACCACAATTTTTGCCATTTCTCCAGATCAATCCCATATCCAAGATTCTTCCCCAAAGCAATCATAGTTTCTTTAACTTGTTCTTCTTCTAGTTTAATTTCTAATAAATATCCATACAATTTTTTAATCACCTTTTCGTCAGTACCTGTCAAAATCTTATTTAAGTCAGTCAATTTATCATAGAAACCTTCTGTTTTAGAATCTTTATCATACCCTGAATGTATTTGTGCATATGAAAACCAATTCATCTTTATACCTTGTTCCTCTAGTTTTTGTATAGATTTAAGTTCACCCTTTTCATTCAATATTTCACCTTATCTAACTGTTTGTTCCTTTTTGTATATTATGGGATAAGAAAATGCTTCAATAGTCGATAGCCAGACTGGAATTTTCAAATAACATTGTCTTTTAATCGTCTCCCAATTTAACCACAGAGACTCCCGTATATAATGTCTTCTAAAGTACCCCTGTGTTTTAATTCCTTTATACCGTAAAAAAGCATGCCACCCCAACAACAGGTCATGTCCTTCTAATGTCAACAATCTAGTATTTCTTAATGTTATCCATTCCTTAACCCACATCAAATTTGTAGCTTGGTAATACAACTCCCAATTAGGGAAACCAAATCCTTCTCTTATTCTAGCATCTTGCAAAAGTTTTAACTTTATTCCCGCTTTCTTACCTTGCCATATATATTTCAACACAATTTTATTTAAATCTTCAAAGTAGTCTTTTCCGAGCCTAATTGGAATTGTTTGAAACAAATATAAAATTCTGGGTAATATATTCATCTTGATTGTTGATATTCTCCCTATTAATGACAGTTGTAAATTTTCCCATTTCGCCAAATCTAGCGCTATCTGCTGTTTAAGTTTGATATAATTATTCTCTTTTAGTGTACTGCATCTTGCTGTCAAGTATATCCCCAAGTACTTGAACTTATTCGTGACCTGAATTTTCAATAGGTCTGCCAATTCTTCCTTTTGTCTTGATAGCATATTCTTTGTCAAGATCTTTGTCTTATCTTTATTTATTTTCAAACCAGCCACCTTCCCATATGTCTCTATCTTTTCTATCAATTTTGATGCTGTTTCTAGTGGGTCTTCTAAGATAAAAACCAGATCATCTGCAAATGCTTGCAACTTAAATTCTTCCTTTTTAATTTTCATCCCTTTTATATTCTTTTCATCTCTAATATTTCTGTTTAGCACTTCCAAAGTTAACACAAACAACAAAGGTGATAGTGGGCACCCTTGTCTTGTTCCTTTTCTTATATCGATAGATTTTGTCAGTTCTCCCTCTATCATTACCTTTGCTGTCTGCTTATGATATATAGCTTCTATTGCTTGAATACATTTTCTAGTAAAGTCCATCTGTTCCAGCAGTAATAACATGAATCGCCAATTCACATTATCTTCTGTGCATCTAGAAATATCAAAGCCATTTGTTTTTCAGGATGTGCCTCGTAGTATTCCGAAGTGTCCAAGATTACTCTCATATTGTCTTTGATTTGTCTCTTTGGCAGAAATCCATTTTGGTCAGGATGAATAAAATTATTTAAGTATTTTTAAGTCTTTCTGCCAATATTGAAGAAAAGATTTTATAATCTGCATTTAGTAGGAGGATAGGTCTATAATTCTTGATTTGTAATGGATCAGTCTCCTCTTTTGGAACAAGTGTGATATAAGCTTCTGACCATGATTTAGGTATCCTCTTCTTTAACATAACTTCATTCATAACTTCTAGCAGTGGAAAATTCAATGATTCTTGTAATGTTTTGTAAAATTCTGCCGGAAGTCCATCTGGGCCTGGTGCCTTTCTATTATTTTGTTTCTTAAGTGCTTCAGTTAACTCCATCATCGTTATATTGCTTTCTAACATTGTTTCAATCTCTTTAGGTATCTGGGGTAAATTAGCATTCTGTAAATACTGTTTAACTCTTTCCTCACCAATATTCTCTTGTGTGTATAGTTTCCCATAATAATCTCGAATAATTTCCTTCTTCTCTTTACTACCATAGCAAACTTGGCCTTGGTCATCTATTAATTGTGATATTTTCCTTGATTCTTTCTCCTTTCTCAATTTATATGCTAACCATCTACCTGGTTTATTTGCATCTTCAAAATAGTTCTGTTTGGCACCTCTAATTTTTTGTGCTAATTCTTCTTTTTCTTTTAGACCCATTTTATGTTTGGTTATATCCATTTTTAACTTAATGTCCTTTCTCTGTGGCATTTTCTGTAGCTCTTTTTCGAGTCCTTTATACTCATCTTCTAATGCCTTAGAGGCTAATCTTTTCATGGTATTTCTTTTCCTTGTATAGTCTATTATCAAGCCTCTGGCATATGCCTTCTTTGTATCCCATACATTCTGGATTGATGTATCTTCTTTTTTGTTTTCTCCAAAGAAAAAGGCCAATTCTTTCTCCATCCACTGTGTGAAGTCTTTTACCTTTAAAATAGTATTATTTAACATCCATCTAGATCTTCTTCTTTGTCCTTTCCATTTAATTGTCATTGGATTGTGATCTGCCCAAGGACTTGTTTCAATATTTATTTCTTGAATATTAGTTAACAATTCTGTTGACATCCATATCATATCTATTCTGGACCATGATAAGTGTCTGTTTGAGTAGAAGGTGTATTGCTTAGTTTTAGCATTTCTTTCTCCCCATGTATCTTTTAAGTTTATTTCATCTACCATTTAAAAAAAATATTAGGGAGAGTCTTTCTATTTTGCTTTATTGTTTTCTGTGCTGTGTAGTCCAGTTTGTTGTCTACAATTCCATTAAAATCTCCCATCATAACTATATTAACATAGTCCAGTTCAACTATTTTCATATGTAATTTTTATAGAATTCTTTTTGTTTGTCGTTCGGGTCATAAATTGCAATCAGGAGTGTTTTCATATTATTGTCCATTATTTCCACCATTAATATTCTTCCGTCGTCATCAGTATAAATCAATTTCGCTGAGATGATCTCTTTAATATATAGAACCACTCCTCTTTTCTTACATTGTGTCAAGGAAGTGAATATTTTCCCTAATTTTGGCTGTATCAACAATTGTTCATATTGTTTTTTAATATGTACTTCTTGTAGGCAGATTATATCAAATTTTAATTTCTCTAATTTATGAAAGATTTTCCTTCTTTTAACGGCTGAGTTAAGTCCATTTATATTAATTGTAATCAATTTTTTCTCTTCCATGGTTATATTTTGTAATTAGGTTTAACAGCTCTCATGGATTTTGGTTCACGTTGTTCTTTGGCTTCCTCCTTTCCACCTACTGCACCTTCTTCTTTTTCAGTCGTCATTTGGGAGTCCTCTTTGAATTCAATTAGTGAAATTTCTTTTTCTGCCTTTTCCTCCCCGCTGAAAAATTCTGTGTAAAATGATTCAGCTTTCACAATTGAGTCAATTCTATATCTCTGTTCTTGCCATATAAACATTAAACCTTCTGGAATCAGCCATCTATAATTCACCTCTTTTTTAAGTAATAATTTGGTCAAGAATCGGTATTCCCTTCTCATCTCTCTCACTCTTCTGAGTACTTGTTTCAAGACCACAATCTCCTTATCTTTGTATTTCAATGTTTTCTCTCTTGCCACTTGAAACATTTGTGTTTTAATGGCTTTCTTTGTAAATCTGATGTGAACTTCTCTTGGTAAGCTATTTCTCATCGCATCTTCTCACCTTCTTGTGAAGACTCGATAAACCTCATCTATTCCATCCATCATCTTCTCTTCGGTTATTTCCAAAGCTTCAGCCAATATTTCTATCATTATCTCAGCTAGATTTTGTCCTTTTTCTTCCTCTATGTTTTGAAATCTAAGATAAAATTCTGATCTGTCCATCTCCCATCTCAGCATACCACTTTTATCTTGTTCAACCATGGTTAATCTGTTATCAATGTCTCCAATCTTCTTGTCTCTTTGTTTATCTTCATCTTCAATTTTTTTTGGAGTCTCTCATCATACTTCACCATCATTTGTTGGATGTTCTCCACTTTTTCATTGGTTTTCCCTGTTCTTTGTTCAATGTTCTCTGTTCTTTGTTCAATGTTCTCTATTCTCTTTTCAATATTCTCTGATCTTGTTTGAATATTTTGAATTCCTTTCATAATCATCTGCAGGGTCACTTTTTCTTGTTCTTTTTCTTGTCTTAATATTGTCTGTATTGAACGTTGTCTTCCAGATGGTGGAGAGGAAGAAGTGGAAGTTGAAGAACCAGGAGCTGTTAATTTCCTATTCATTTTGAGGAGTTCAAAATCTTCAGGTTCTTCTAGACCTTAATCCAGTTGTAAAATAACCAATTGCAGTTCCAAATAAAAATAGTAGGAAAAAAGTAGGAAAATAGTAAGAAAAGAGAAGCCAAATAGTAATAATAATAGAAAAAGAAGAAAAAATTTATTCAGGTTCTTGCATACCTTAATCCAATCGGTTGGTTAGATGACAGTAAAAATTCAAAAATGAAGGAAAAGACCATAAACATACCATGAACACACACACACAAAAAAAATTGTAAAATCCTAAAAAAGGAGAAAAAGTGAAGAAAAAGGCTAAAAAAGAAAGGAAAAATTATTCAGGTTCTTCAACACCTTAATCCAATTAAGAGGTCTCAAATATAAAAGTATGCATAAAAATAAACCAAAAGAAAAAGAAAAAGAAAAAAAACCCAGTATGGAAGGTAGATGGAAAGACAAAAATACCAGGAAGGGAAAGAGAAGAAAAAGGCTACTCCCTTAAAAAGAAAAGGAAGGGAAGCATTAATACTAAAGCTTTTCCTTTAAAATAAAAAGCAGACGTAGAAATTTAACTTCCAAATACAAGGGGGGAAAAAACAAAGACAAGTTCCAGAGAGCCAAAAATCCAAATAGCTATTGCAAAAAAAAAGTAAACTGATGAGGAGGGGTAGCACAGCTCAAAAAGAATAAACTGCACACTGCACTTTGTTTGATTATCCAAGGTTCTTGTTATAACTCTCTTCTCCAAAGACTTATCACCTTTTCTTTTCCTAAGCTTCAACACCAGACTCCAGCTGTTGATAGAAACCCAGAAGAGCACCTGTAATAATACTCTCCTGTGCTCTTCCCTCTATCTTATCAAGCAGGCAGTGTCCTTGAAACAAAGTCTCAGTTCTTTCTCAGCTTTGTCTGGTCAAAAGAAAAATAGAATATTTCCAAGCCTCTAGTTGGCAGTGTTACAAAATTTCTTTAGCGTTCACTTTCCCCCTCCTTTTCCAAGCAAAATATAATAAGAATTAATTTAAAAAAAGAAAAAGATATTTAAAAAGTAACTAAAAGGGAGTCTCTGACTTAAAATATTATAAAATCAAAAAGGAGAGAAGAATATATAAAAAGAAGAAAAAAACCAGTCCAGTTTCAAAATATAAGATCATGTGTAGGAAATCCAGCAATGAGAAAGAAAAAAAATATTACTTTGACATTCCTGTTTAAAATCACCGCTTAATCACTTCTGTCAAAACTTTTACAGATTCTTTCTTTCCCTTAGGGTGTCCTTTCAAGTCTTAAAATAAAGAAAAAGTTCTCACCAAACCAGCACACTCTCTCTTTCCGTTCTCTTTCATTTTGGAGCTGTCCCAACTTCAGCAGCTTTAATAGCTGCGTCTTTGCTGCTGGCAAAAAGAGCTTCTCCTGGATCTACCAGGGACTTTGCGATATCCCTGGGATCGACAGGATGCACTCTTTACATTCACTGTCTCTTCGGGACGGTTTAGATCCACTTGGACCGTCCAGGAGCAAAGATATCGGCTGCGATCTCAGATCTCCAAGATCGCATGCCGTTTCGTCGCGATACCAGCTCCGCCCTCCAGGAACGCATCAAGTCCAATCTGTTCTTGAAAGCCTCGAGTGATGAAGCTCCCACAACTTCCAAAGGCAAGCTGTTCCATTGGTTGGTTGTTCTCACGATCAGAAAATTTCTCCTTATTTCTAGATTGAATCTCTCCCTGATCAGTTTCTGTCCATTATTCCTTGTCTGGCCTTCAGGTGCCTTGGAAAATAGCTTGACCCTCTCCTCTCTGTGGCAGCCCCTCAAATATTGGAAGACTGCTATCATGTCTCCCCTGGTCTTTCTCTTCACTAGACTAGCCATGCCCAGTTGCTGTAACCATTCTTCAAAAGTTTCAGTCTCCAGCACCCTAATCATCCTGGTTGCTCTTCTCTGCACTTTTTACCTGAATAGATTATTATTACTATTTTACAAATTCAGTTGTTTATACAAGTAATAATAATTCCTTTCTTTAAAAAAAAGCTTTCACCATTTCTTACCCTATTAACTGAAGGTAATTACATCCATCCCTATAATACATATTCAATACTTATATTCTCATATTGCTACTGAGTAAATTGTTCAAAGATTTACAGTTCACATAATAAGCACTTAAAAATGTTTCCTAAAATTATTAATAATAGCCAGAGGGAAGGAGAATATGTTATTTAACAAAAAAATTCTTATTTCCTGCTCTGTATTACTGAAAAGATGCATATCATTTCCATCAAAAATGAATAACAATTTGTGCCAAAGGCTAAATAATAAGCAATGCAAGAAAATGAATCTGTAATTATAATGAATATCTTAAGGATGTTATTAAAATGTAATGGAAAGATAAGCATGGGTGGTCCTGAAGCTGCTGGCCTTTTCTAAGGTGATGAAATCTGTTCCCTAATGAGCCTATTTAAGAGAATAGTTGTGTTTGGTCTTAGAGATGCTCTTGTGTTTTTTTTTTTATATTCATTTGTTTGTAATTAAGGTTAACCACTCAGAGTTACAACTGAGAGTTGGGCAATCAAAAATTGCTTAAATAAATAAAAATAAATAAATGGAATTCCATATAATTAACAAGGGATCACACTGCCCCAGTTTATTATCTGTTACAGTGTATCATTGTAGTATGTGTTTATACTACAGAATAGAATTGAAGTTTTCCCATTCTATCCATGTCTATTACAGTCCTAAGCCTGTCAAGGGATAAATTATTTGGTTATCATTAAAGCAAATAGAATATTGCACGAAAGGTTCTGATTACAAGCAGTGTTTCTTCCTTCATTTCAAAGTATTCAGTCACAGTCAGGGTGACTGATTTAGCTTGCTACAAAGTAGAGATACATACTGGATTTAGTTGAATACCAAATTCTGAGGCAGCACAGACTAATTTGCAACAGATTTTCATTTTTCCAAGATGGAACAGATCAGTCTAAATTCACCATCTACTGAACATAAAACACTGAGGGGAAAAAAGTAGAGTATGAATGATAGATGTATTGCTCCATCTTCAAATCAAAGAAATCTTTGTCATCAAGCAATCACTGTTTACTTCAATTATAGCAACTTTAAAGTGAGGCTGAAGCCAGGGTGGGATTCAAATTTTTTAGCAATTGGTTCTGTGGGTGTGGCTAGGTGGGTGTGTCTATGTGACTGGCTGGGCATGGCTTTTTGCAGCCTTCTGGGCCTCAGGGAAGCCTCGGGGGGGGGCATTTTTGCTCCCAGGAAGCTTCCCTGGTGGCCAGGAAAGCAAGAAATGGAGCCTGGGGGGCACGTACAGCACCCCCACACTCCATTTTGGGGCCTTCTGGGCCTCAGGGAAGCCTACTAGGCGAAGCGACGTCGCACATGCGTGATAAGGACTGACGGGGAGGGGAGGAGAGGGCCAGGCGGAGAAAGGGGGGCAGCCAGGTGCATAATTTGCCGGTTCTCCGAACTGTGCAGAATCATAACTGGTTCTATAGTACCAGTTTGAACTGGTAGAATCCCACCACTGGCTGAAGCTATCCTGTGGCAGGGTGAGAGTTTACCATATGGACTTATCCTAAGCTGTTCAGTGTTTTAAAAAGTCATGTTAGTTAGCTCTGTAAGGGCTTATTTTATGGAAAAACTAAGTTAATTTCTTAAATCCCTGCCTCACCCTAAATAGTTAGCTCCACCTGATTCAAGAAGACAAATCATCATTCTTTATGATAATCTCATATCTTTCCACAAAAACTATTCAGACTAAAATTTCCTGACATTCTGTTGGAAAAAAATGTTAGAACCATTCCTGATTTATGCTATGCTAGATTATGGAAGGATTTGTCCAGACTAAAGTCATTCCATGTGACCAATGATCCTCCAATGCTATTGTCTTCAGTTCTGCCAATCTTGAAGGCCAGAGAACATTCAGAAAACACTATCAGCAAAATTGTGTTTAGTTTCTTTTTCTCCACCTCACCAACAGAGAATTCAATGATATTTGAATAGTAGGTTTCTCCTGAGCTACTATTGAACAATGGCACTTAGACTTATATACCACTCCACAGTGTTTTACAACACTCTCTGAGTAGTTTACAAAATCAGTATATTTTCCCCAACAATCTGGGTCCTCATTTTACCAACCCCGTAAGGATAGAAGGCTTACAGATTAACAGAGTTGGAAGGGACCTTGAAGGTCATCTTGTCTAACTCCAATCTACACCATTTTTGACACATTGCTGTCCAGTCTCTTCTTGAAAGCTTCCAGTGATGAAGCTCCCACAACTTCTGAAGGTAAGCTTTTCCATTGATTGATTGCTTTTACTGTCAGAAAATTTCTCTTTATTTCCAGGTTGAATCTCTCTTTATTCAGTTTCCATCCATTATTCATTGTCTGGCTTTCAAGCGCTTTGAGCTGGTCAGTGTCAAACTCCTGGCAGTGGGAAGAGTTAGCCTGCAATACAGCAGTCTAGTCACTGCATCACCATGGATCATTATATGGATTATTTACATGGATTATTTTTAATAAAACCATCCCACACATACACATACAAAAGAAAATAACTAGTTCTCCCCATCCATCCATATTCTTTATCTATTCATGTGTATTTAATGGTGATTTGCAAATAACATAATCTGAAAGATTGCTATGGTGGGTGGATGTTATGCAAGATAAAGTTGAATAAATACACACACTCATCAAAAGTTCTAATCTGAAATCCACCAAAGTCTTCCTGAACACTCTGTTTCTGTTCCTCTGCTGCATTTAAAACAGAGGTGGTATTCAGCAGGTTCTGACCAGTTCTGGAGAACCACTAGTGGAAATTTTGAGTAGTTCAAAGAACCAGCAAATACCACCTCTGACTGGCCTCACCTCCATCTATTCTCAGCTTCCCAAGTCCCAGCTGATTGGCTGGGTCTTCTTTTGTTGCCCTGCACAGAAGAACATAGCTGGTTATATTATGAAACAATCACATAGCTATTATATTATGATAAATCTTGATTATGGATTAGAGGGGAACAAATTGAGGAATGTACAAGACAAAGGGGTGGTACACTCTAATTGGTAATTAAAGGGGGAAACTTTTGGAATAATTAGATTTAAGATGAAACTTACTGAATAATGAAACAAAAGTATGCGATAAAATTGCAAATGTGACTGATAAAAGCATAAAGGTATAATGAATTTAGAATAAAAAATAAGAATGTTAGACTATAAAACAAGACATGAGAATATTTAAAGAAAAAGAAATTAAGTTAAGATATAAATTGAAAATGGATTTAATAAGTGTAAAGTAAATAAGAATATTGGAGAAAATTTATGAGAAAATGGAAGTAATGATATGATATAGAATTGAATGTGAAAGATAAATACAGTATATACTAAGGTCATGTTTGCATTGAAGTATAAAAACCTGGAACCACATTGTTCACTGAAAGATATGTTTTTAAAATGTAAAAATAAAAAATGTATTGCAAAAAATATAGTATGAGACCAACCAGATCAAGAGCTAATCTTAAAATGACAAAAAAAATGGTTTGGAAGTGCCCCAAATTAGATTAGACCAATAGCCCCTAGGACAAGGAATGATAGGAAAAATTGTGAATTTCCCAATCAGCCTCTGAAAGTGGATTAGGTAAGTCTCTGCATAAGCACACTGCAGGAAATCCCAAGACATTGACATAGGATAAATTAACATCAATGGTAATAAACCAGGGAATCCTGGTTTAATCAATGAGGAGATCTACAAGCATCACTATCCACATGCAGGGAAAAGGGTTTTCTCTTTTTCTATACAGGTTTATTTCTTGGGATGAGCTATTCAGGATTGCATGCTTGTTGTTAGATGACATGAGGCAACAATGGACAAACTGCCTATTTTCTTTTTTATTTTCTTTCTTCACCCCTCTGTAAGTAGACCAAGGTACCTTGGTTCAAAAATTGTTGTCCTATAATACACCATTTTTCTCAGTGAAAGGTCATGACAATAAGAGTGTTAGTAATGTGCCTATTTGCATTCTCTCCCATACTCCGCATACTCACCTTAAATATTTTTCACCTCATTTTGTCAGGAGAATTCAACTTAAACCAGATAGGCCAACTCCAATTTTATTTTCCTTGAGTCCACTTTGCAAAATGGCTTTGCCACATTTTGCCACTGGTTCCATTTTACAGTGGTTTAATAGGGATCCATCATTTTATATGGACTCAGAATGATCCCTGATGCTTACCAAAACTAAACTTACACCTATTTTTCATTTGTTCATTCAGTATCTCAACTTTACCTGTCCAGTTAGCCTTATAAAACATGACTATTTTGTTTTTATTATTTTATTGCTTTGTATTCTTTGACAGTGTATTCATTTGGTTCAGACAAATTCATTCATTTCATTCATTTGGTTCAGACAAATTCTTCATTTCCTGCCTGAGTAGGCAGTTGGATTAGAAGACCTTCAAGGTCCATTCCAACTCTGTTTTTCTGTTATTCTGACACTATACATCAACATCCAAGAAAAGTTAATAAGACTCCTTCCATTTTTTCCTCAGATTTAAATTACCAACAGAGGGAAAGAGCAAGTCTGGTGCAGAGGTTAAGGTGTTGGCTTAGAAACCAGGAGACTGTGAGTTCTAGTCCTGCCTTAGGCATGAAAACCAGCTGGGTAACTTTGGATCACTCTCCCTCAGCCCAAGTTGTCTCCCAGGGTTGTTGTTGTGGGGAAAATAGAAAAAGGAAGAAGCACTAGGTTTGTTCATTGCCTTAACTTATTTATGAAAATAATAAAGGTGGGATTAAAAAAATCTAATAAATAAATAAAATAAACTCTTGTGAAAATGGCTCATGCATAACCACATGCTCCTTATACCTGTCTTGTTCCTGGTCCTAATCCAAGTGTCTTTCACTGTGCCTGACTTGTATGCCTCTTGTCTGCATTCTGTCCTATCTCAGCATGGACTTCTGAACTGAGTTTTGACAAATCCTTTTGAATTCCCACATACACCCCTGTTCTCCTGCCTCTTGACCTGGAATAGCTCTTGAACATTGACTGTGATCTCTCTCACGATTCCTGACCTTTTGGTTTCTGACCTGGCTTGACCCTTATTAAAGGTCTGACCTGGGCTTCTGGCACTCATTCCACAAGTCAATGATTGAGCAGGAAAAAGAGACAAAGATTTTTTAGGCTCATATCAATGCTTTATTATGCTTACACTAAACCCAGTGGGATTTTGTAGGAGTCTAGCCTTTTTTTCAAAGCATTTCTGATGGCCTACTGAACTACAGTTCAAATCTTGACTTGATCTGTGTAACATTTTAAAGAGTAATTTAAATCATTAACATCTCCAAACAGGTGATATACTTGTGTCATCCATGGATTATCAAACACTTAATCACTACTCTTTTATTCTTAGGTCCTCATCATCACCAGGACTGACAGAGTTTCAATAAGTGAACCCAGATCATAGAAGGGTCGTGGAGTGTAGTTCTGTACTACTTAGAGGCAGAGCTAAATCATAAAATACACTGTTTCTCTAAAGCATCCTCCTTCAACTTGAGGCCCTCCAGATATGTCAGACTACACTGCTCAAAATAAAATAAAGGGAACACAAAAATAAGACATCCTAGATCTGAATTAATGAAATATTCTTATTAAATACTTTGTTCATTACATAGTTGTATGTGCTGACAACAAAATCACACAAAAATTATCAATGGAAATCAAATTTAGCAACCCGTGGAGGTCTGGATTTGGAGTTACACTCAAAATTAAAGTGGAAAAAAACACTACAGGCTGATCCAACTTTGATGTAATGTCCTTAAAACAAGTCAAAATGAGGCTCAGTAGTGTGTGTGGCCTCCACGTGCCTGTATGACCTCCCTACAATGCCTGGGCATGCTCCTGATCAGGTGGCAGATGATCTCCTGAGGGATCTCCTCCCACACCTGGACTAAAGCATCCCCCAACTCCTGGACAGTCTGTGGTGCAATGTGGCATTGGTGGATGGAGCGAGACATGATGTCCCAGATGTGCTCAATTGGATTCAGGTCTGGGGAACAGGCGGGCCAGTCCATAGCATCAATGTTGTCGTCTTGCAGGAACTGCTGACACACTCCAGCCACATGAGGTCTAGCATTGTCGTGCATTAGGAAGAACCCAGGGCCAACCGCACCAGCAGATGGTCTCACAAGGGGTCTGAGGATCTCATCTCGGTACCTAATGGCCGTCAGGCTACCTCTGGTGAGCACAGGGAGGGCTGTACGGCCCCCTAAAGAAATGCCACCCCACACCATTACTGACCCACTGCCAAACCGGTCATGCTGGAGGATGTTGCAGGCAGCAGAACATTCTCCACAGCGTCTCCAGACCCTGTCATGTCTGTCACATGTGCTCAGTGTGAACCTGCTTTCATCTGTGAAGAGCACAGGATGCCAGTGGTGAATTTGCCAATCTTGGTGTTCTCTGGCAAATGCCAAACGTCCTGCACGGTGTTGGGCTGTAAGTATAACCCCCACCTGTGAACGTCAGGCCCTCATACCACCCTCATGGAGTCTGTTTCTGACCATTTGAGCAGCCACATGCACATTTGTGGCCCACTGGAGGTCATTTTGCAGGGCTCTGGCAGTGCTCTTCCTGTCCCTCCTTGCACAAAGGCGGAGGTAGCGGTCCTGATACTGGGTTGTTGCCCTCCTACGGCCTCCTCCACGTCTCCTGATGTACTGGCCAGTCTCCTGGTAGTGCCTCCATGCTCTGGACACCATGCTGACAGACACAGCAAACCTTCTTGCCACAGCTCGCATTGATGTGCCATCCTGGATGAGCTGCACTACCTGAGCCACTTGTGTGGGTTGTAGACTCCGTCTCATGCACCACCAGCATTCAAAAGTGACCAAACCATCAGCCAGAAAGCATAGGAATTGAGAAGTGGTCTGTGGTCACCATCTGCAGAACCACTCCTTTATTGGGGATGTCTTGCTAACTGCCTATGCTTTCCACCTGTTTACTCCATTTACACAACAGCATGTGAAATTGGTTGTCAATCAGTGTTGCTACCTAAGTGGACAGTTTGATTTCACAGAAGTGTGATTGACTTGGAGTTACATTGTGTTGTTTAATTGTTCTCTTTATTTTTTTGAGCAGTGTATATCTCTTTGAATCCACTGATCAGACTGAGAATTTCAGGAGACCAACACATCATCCGGAGAACATCAAACTGAGGAAAGTTATTCTAAAGAGTATATCTGTTCCATGTGATATGAGAATAAACCAAATCATATAGACACAATCCAGACTTTGAGTCATAAACATAAAAGAAAAAAACCCCACAAATCAGCGCATTTGGCTACATAGATGACACATAAATACATGTAGAAATTAAACTAAAAGGTTTAACCGCTAAGAAATATCTATGAATTTTACACATTGAAATGTTGGGTCTGACTGTATCTAGTCTAAAAGAAATTAGTGACACAGAATTTTGCAGAGCAGATAGGAGAAAAATATTGACTCCATCCACCACCCATAAATCAAATGCAAAGGGAACAATGGAAATTAACTGAGTTGCTAATTGAACAATATAAAAATGTGAGCAAATAGAAAATGTTTAGTTCCACAAGTAAGGTTTCCTGCAGCCAAGGTTCACCCATCCTCCTGCTAAGCTCTCCACCTAAAGAGAATAATCATTGATCTTCTGGACTGGTACTATCAAGTGCCTTGTGGAGCTATGTTGCTGCTCTTTCACCTTTCTACACATGCTCTACTAGATCCCACCAAAGCTGAACAGAAATTACTCAAACTAGGAAAAAAACCCAACTTCTCATAAACTGGACTAGACCCAGACAGAAAGTACTTCTGCCTAGTAGATAAATAGCATTAGTTTCTTTTATTTTCTGCTTTTCCCTCCCTATCCATGCAACTTCACGAAGCATTTGCTTTACTGCCCCAATAAATCATGGTAACCTCCTGGATCAGCTCAAAGGACTGAGGCTGGGCAGCATGGTATTGTGCTGATACGCCCCCATTCTTTCAGGACCAATTCCCAATTGGGGAAGAAAGATCCCACTCTCAGCCCCTACCTTGTGGAGTGCCACCGATTTAGTGCTTTCTCCCCTCCTTTTTAAGATATATATGAGACTGCTGGGTGAGTTCATCCATCACCATTGGGTAAAGTATCATCATCTAATCACCCAGTTATATATCTGAAAAACCATGGCAAATGACATGATTCTGTGACTATCGTATCCCAGGGTTTTGAAGCTGTGAGAGTCTGAACAGGGAAAAACAGGTTTCAAGGGAACCCTGATTCAACTGATGGGGCCCACTGGGTCCAGTACTATGCCATTTTTAGCACTGGATGGGGGTTTCATTGGCCCAGAAATACCTAGTGCCTAATCTGGGGGTCCTCCTAGACTTCCAATTGCAGCTCAATTAGCAGAAGGCAGTTGTGGCTAGGAGGTCCTTTGCCCAGGTTCATCTTGTGCGCCAGTTGCATCTATTCCTGGATTGGCAGGCCCTGCTTATAGCCACTAATGCCTTAGTTACTTCCAGATTGTACGATTGTGATGTATTCTATGTGAAGCTCTCTCAAACAGTACCTGAGGGTACATTATAGCAGGGGTCCCCAACCACCGGTCCCTGGACCAGTACCGGTCCGTGAATCATTTTTTACCGGGCTGCAAAGCTTGGGCGCTGCCATCTTGTTTCGACGGCGTTTCTGGGTTTTTGGTTGCTTTCGGGTTTTCGGTTGGAAAGTGCTTCCGGGTTTTCAGTTGGAAAGTGGCGTTTGGGTGCTCGCGCCTTAGTTTCGTTGAAGGGGGGGCAGCTTCGAACGAAGAGCCATCCCGATGGCAGTGGAGTCTCGCGTTACTCAGGTACCGGTCCGTGGAAGAATAAATAATTGTGAAACCGGTCCCTGGTCCAAAAAAGGTTAGGGGCCACTGCATTATGGAACATCTTTCCCCCAAAATTAACTCCATGTCTTTGGATTTTCTGAAAGACCCTCAAGACCTGGTTATATGATCAGGCTTGAGGCTCCCAGACTCCTGGTAGACTTGCTGAAATGAGTCTATTGTTATGATGATCATTTTATCCCTTTCTTTGCCTAGGGTTGCTTTCTTTGGTTTTTATATTTATTAATATGTTTCTTCCATTTTATAATTGTGGATCTTTACATTGTCACTTTATGTCATGCTTCTGCACCAACCAGAGTTGTTTTGGGGTGAGATGGTGGCTATATACATTTGAAAAATAAATAAACCTGTAGATACAAGATAACAAGTACAAAACTTTTTTTACAGATAAAAAAATCAGATTGGGGAGGAAAACTGGTAAGATGATAGGATCAGTACAACAACAGAAAGTTTTTTAGTTAGAGGCTAGACAGTCACTTCTTCAGGATAATTTAATCAGTTTTCCCGCACATTACAAAGTAGGTGATCCTTATAATCCCTTCCAAGTCCACAATGCTATGATTCTGTGAATAGCTGGAAATGACCACCATTCACCATATGCTTACAGCTGGTTCTAAACATCTTTTCTCCATGGTTCAGTTTAGGCAAAATAAAAGTCTTGGCACATATCTAATTTTGTTTTTTATAAACAGGCTTGAATCACGGCAGGCTTTACAATACAGTCTCTTGCATGCACTAAGCACATCTACGCCTCTTAAACTAGCTTGCACAATTCCCACTGTTTAAATAAGAAACAGAATCCAGCCCTAGGAAGTTCATTAACCCGGTGAAAACAGGGCTAATGAATAAGCAACCCCTCAAATACACAAGACAATTGTTTCTGTTTGCAGATGTAAATGCTCCTAACACCAGCTGCCTCCTGGCAGACAAACCCTGTCACTCGTGTCTTTGTGACTCTCTCTCCCATTCTTGACATTGTGGAAGAGCTGGGTTTGTTCATGGGAGCCAAAAATCAGGAGGACTTTGGTAATAGTCCCTTTGCAGACTAACACATATTATTAAAAAGCATACGCTTTCCTGAACTACTGCAGTCCGCTCGGTCAGAAGGCATCTGCCGGCATCTTTTCAAACCAACAAATCTTATTCTGAATTTTATTTTATTGTTTTGTTTTATTTTTGTTACCATAGACTAACATCACTCTCCTCCACCAGGGCTCATTTCATCAGATGCAGTGAGATGGTTAATGCAAAAAGGAGTTACCAGACTCCTTTCCATTCTTGAGAAAGCCTTTTTTTATTACCAGCTCCTTATTTTATTCTTATAGTTCCTCTTTAAGAGAAGAAAGGGGAGCTTTGAGTTGGAAACAAAAGCTTGAGCTTCTGCTAGAGAGAGGGTTAGCTCCTAACTGGTCATTTAGGTCTGTATTGCCCAAATACAATCACTTTCAGCAGTGTCATGACCTATGTCAGTTTGCTATCTACCAAGCCTCTTGACAATGTGCTGAGATAGCAGCATTCAGAAGATAAAGCTTTGTTCCCAAGAAGTTATCTCACAGTGTATAATGGGTGAGTAGCCTTCGCTACAAAACAAAAGCCATCTTCTTTCCTCAGTTGGTAGATACAATTGAAGCTAACTGATTAACCACTGAAAATTACAGGATATTACTGCATGTTGTCCTAAAGGAAAATAATTTCAAAATGTGCATGCATGTTACTGTTAATTTTCTACAGTAATGGCTATGCCTTGAGTTTTCAACATGGCTCTTGGGAGTTGCAGTGCAAACATTGGATTGTTGATACTCATCAAACTCCCAACTTGTTTTTTTTAGATTTTTTTAAAGGGAAAATGAGCAAAACAGGGCATCAGCCTCAGATGCACCCTGAGTTTCTACCACTGGTTATTTCTCTCAGGTATTTGTAAAAAATAAAGCATTTGTGTGGCTAAACTCAGTGCTGAATACTGTACATTTTGTGGTATATGGCATATGGATACTGTGCTGAACCATTCTATGAGTTCCCACAATATGCTTTCAAAATTCCAAATGGATCCATTGGCTCAAAAGAGGGAGAAGGCTGACTAGGTTGTGCCTTTTAATCTCAGAATTTAAGCATCAGCTTTGTGCTACTAAATCAGTCTGTTGGTTCACTTTGCATTGTGTATTGTGGAGCTGCCTGGAAAAATGTTCTCCAGATTAACCTTCTGTAACCCAGTGGCCAGCAACTGTATTGGGGGAAGGGGGAACCCCCAGAATTCCCAGCCAGTGTGGCCATCTTTGTTTCCAGATCTACCTAGTGCTACAACTGAATTCTAAAAAAATATCAGTCAGTTAGAAGTTTATCTAATTAAGGATGAACAGTGTCAAACATTTTAATATCTACTTTTGAGCACTTTGGGAACCACAGAATTGTTGCTTCTATATGCAGACATTCTGCAATCATGACATAAGCCTAAGATTGAAAATCAGGCTTGCCAGATGTTAGATCTTTTCTATCCTGCTCTACAGAGTATAGAATTGGTCTCTGAAAGAAAGCCTCTTGAAGAGACTAGAAGCATTTGAAATGTGGGTTTACAGGCAGCTGTATAAGCTGGGTTGACAAAATCAGAAATGAGGTGATGATAAGTCACCTGGGAAAGCCAAGGGAAATCGTCATTAAAGGGAAATTTCATTAAAAAATGAAAGTTAGAATATTTTGGACATGTGATACAACACCCGGAAAAATACGACATACTTCACTTAATCCTCCAGGGTAAGACTGAAGTCAAATGAGGTCCAAGCAGAAGAAGAACACCATGGCTTCAAAATCTAAGGGGCTGAGATTAGACAAAACTCAGCAGCACTTTTTCGTGTGGCTGTTGATAAAAGTAGGGTTGCCAACATGATCGCCAACATCCGATGATGGATATGGCACAAGAAGAAGAAGAAAATAACTCTGTATTCAACTAGACCTTGTGTCTCTCTAACAAACTATTTGGCATGGAGATAGCTTTTGGGCAGACATTTCTACTTACAGTACTGTTGTTGCAAATGGCAGGGAATGGACCATGCAGGTAGAATCAATTGTATACACACACATAGACACACACAGAGAGAGAGTTACAGAATACAGTTCAATCCTCCTACAATGGAAGAATGGATGGCAAAACTGATGGAGCTGGAAGAGATGGCAAAATTAGCTGTTTTAATTAAAGTATCCAGTTTTGTTTTTACTTGGAAACTGCTCCTGGACCTGATGCTAGAAACAGGGGGGGAAAAGAAACTTTGATTTTGGCATTTGATTATTAGATTAGACCATTGCTATAGAAATGGCTAGCATGTACTAAATATGTAAGTTAAAATTTGAGGTGTAACCAAATTTTGTACTTTACTGCATCACAAAAAGTTAGAAGTCAATGCTTTTGTTTTCTTCTCTCTTACTATGCACTATCTTCCCATTTTTCCCTTCCCTATTCCCTTATTATTTATGTTTCTATTTCTGTTTTATAATGTAATAAATTTCAATTAAAAATAATTAATACTATCAGGCAAAGGCAAATGATATTTTTCCACCTGGAGATTTTCTTTCCAACTTCCAACTTTTTTCAGCTGATGCTGTAAAAAGGTTTCAGAGAAGTTAGTCCTGAAATTTGTAGCACATTTTCCTTCTATTCTTAACATTTGGTGGTACATATGTGAAAGCATCATGGAAAAGTGATGATGACAGGAGGGGGAAGAGAAGGATTGTTTCATTTTAAAAAAAAAAGATTATATTCCCATTAAATTTTAGCAACCTGAAATTTTAGGCAACCCCAAGATAAGCAAATATCCTCCTCTTAGGTCTTGTTCTTACTTGCATTTCTGAAAACAGGCAGAGTTCAGGATTATCCATGATCAGAACCAGAATTGAGCTCTTTTTTTTTTTGAATGGTCTGCACACTTTCAATAGAAACTGCAAAAAGACGAAAGATCGCCTTTATCACACTTCATTTTGGAGAATGGAAAATGAGCTGCTTATAGCACAAGGAAATCCATTCATCCCACATCTGTCAAGCTGTCTGGTTCCTCTGGATATTTCAGCACAGGTTTCACAGGATTCATCTGGCAAAATATCAATACGGGCTTGCTAGAGTTTCTGCAAAATGAGCGAGTGAAACCCAGCATACAAAATGCATTATGACCAACAAGTGAAGAATATTCTGTTGCATATAATTTAGTGCCCATACAGTGCAAAGACTTCCCTGAAGCTCAGAGCTTTTCCTGCTTCCACGGGGATATCTAGGCTAGGGAGAGTTGGGGAGATTCCCACTGAATTCTAGACTGACTCTTCAGTAGTCCAAGACCCATGAATCAAACAGCAATGGAGACCCTGGTTGCTATAACTTTAACTGCAGGCTTTGGATTCTGGAGCTCCTGCAACTGTCTCTCATGGCAAAAAGCCAGACATTCTCAAGGGGTAAGGTTATACTGGGAAAAGGAGGGCTAAATTGAATATTACTGGCCTTCCTCCAGCATCTGTTAGGAAAATCTACTCAGATCCAAGGAGAAACACTTGCTGCAGATAACCAATGCCATTACACATTTGCAGCCATGACACACTATATATAATACTGTGCAGAAAAGGAGTTAGAAATAAGTATTGACCTCCATTACCTATCATGGCTTTGGTCAATCAAGCCTTTCAAGTGACACTTTCAGTAAGATCATGAGATTAAAGTAGGCTGCTGGTCCAGGTTGTATCCATTCCATACATATAAAGGAGCCATTGTTTCATAAACAGTCGTATCAACATTTAAAAATTAAATGCACGTGTAAATAAAATTAAAACAAGTTTAGTTTTTGTCACTCTCCAATGAATTTCTTTGTTTGGCTCTATCTCCTTTTTGGAATACAGGTGAAACTTGAAAAATTAGAATATCATGCAAAAGGTCATTTATTTCAGTAATGCAACTTAAAAAGTGAAACTAATATATGAGATAGACTCATTACATGCAAAGCAAGATAGTTCAAGCCGTGATTTGGCATAATTGTGATGATTATGGCTTACAGCTCATGAAAACCCCAAATCCACAATCTCAGAAAATTAGAATATTACATGCAATCAATAAAACAAGGATTGTACATAGAACAATATCAGACTTCTGAAAAGTATAAGCATGCATATGTACTCAGTACTTGGTTTAGGCCCCTTTTGCAGCAATTACTGCCTCAATGCGGCGTGGCATGGAAGCTATCAGCCTGTGGCACTGCTGAGGTGTTATGGAAGACCAGGATGCTTCAATAGCGACCTTCAGCTCTTCTGCATTGTTCGGTCTCATGTCTCTCATCTTTCTCTTGGCAATGCCCCATAGATTCTCTATGGGGTTCAGGTCAGGCGAGTTTGCTGGCCAATCAAGCACAGTAATCCCACGGTCATTGAACCAGGTTTTGGTGCTTTTGGTGGTGTGGGCAGGTGCCAAGTCCTGCTGGAAAATGAAGTCAGCATCCCCATAAAGCTCGTCTGCAGAAGGAAGCATGAAGTGCTCCAAAATCTCCTGGTAGATGGCGGCGTTGATCCTGGACTTAATGAAGCACAGTGGACCAACACCAGCAGATGACATGGCTCCCCAAATCAACACAGACTGTGGAAACTTCACACTGGACTTCAAGCATCTTGCAGTGTGTGCCTCTCCAGTCTTCCTCCAGACTCTGGGTCCTTGGTTTCCAAATGAGATGCAAAAGTTGCTCTCATCAGAAAAGTGGACTTTGGACCACTGAGCAACAGACCAGTTCTGTTTTTCTTTAGCCCAGATAAGACGCTTCTGACGTTGTTTGTTGTTCAGGAGCGGCTTAAGAGGAATACGACATTTGAAGCCCATGTCCAGGATCCGTCTGTGTGTAGTGTCTCTTGATGCACTGACTCCAACCTCAGTCCATTCCTTGTGAAAGTCCCCAACACTTTTAAATGGCCTTTTCCTGACAATCCTCTCCAGGCTGCGGTCATCCCTGCTGCTTGTGCACCTTTTTCTTCCACACTTTTCCCTTCCACACATAACTTTCTATTAATGTGCTTTGATACAGCACTTTGGGAACATCCAACTTCTTTTGCAATTAACTTTTGAGGCTTCCCCTCCTTATGGAGGATGTCAGTGATGGTTTTCTGCACAACTTTCAGGTCAGCAGTCTTTCCCATGATTGTGATTCCTACTGAACCATACTGAGAGACCATTTGAAGGCTCAGGAACCCTTTGCAGGTGTTATGGCTTAATTAGCTGATTAGAGTGAGACACTTTGAGCCTAGAATATTGAATCTTTTCACAATATTCTAATTTTCTGAGATTGTGGATTTGGGGTTTTCATGAGCTGTAAGCCATAATCATCTCAGTTATGACACATCATGGCTTGAACTATCTTGCTTTGCATGTAATGAGTTTATCTCATATATTAGTTTCACCTTTTAAGTTGCATTACTGAAATAAATGACCTTTTGCACGATATTCTAATTTTTCAAGTTTCACTGGTAGAATACAGAATGTATTCCTCTTTTAGCAAACCATGATAATTAGACAAAACTGAGAAGGACTAGCAGTTCAACATGGAATCACATAAGCTATACAGAAAAGTATGAATTCTTTATGGAAAGTAGTAACACACACTTTCTATGGCCTACCCAATTTCTTGCCTGCAGGTTTTTTTGTGAGAATAAAACTCAAATGAGCTTCCTTGTTAATACTTATTTTGTGATTGTTTCTTTTATCTTTAAATTCCTGTGAAACCACATTTGTAATGTGAAAGCATACAGCTCCCTAACATGTCCTCAGGGGAGTCTATCTCATTTGCCTTTCATTTTTTTAAAAAAAGGAGAAAAGACTACACATTCTGTGATTTCTCTGAAGTATTTCCATCTCAGGGGTAAATTCATCCCTGAAGGAACTTCATTGACCTCGAGGGAGGGATTAACTCCCACTGAGGTTAATGGGGGTTGCATGCTTTTCTGCATGCATGTTAAAGGAGGAAATTACCCATGTGTTATCTGGTGATTGTGCATTTACCCCAACACTTTAGCAAGGGGAAAACAAACAGACACTATTTTCTTCCTAATGTTCCTATAAATCTCATGGTTGTTCTTTGAAAATAGACATTTATAGATTCCAATCTTTCGATATAAATAGCGATGCTATCTTCCCTGAACAATAACACGGGAAATTAACAGATATCTTTGCAGTAAAAGTATTTGCAGAACAAAGTAATGTTATTTTAATGACTCTCCAAACATAAAAGCATATATTGATAATATTATTACCTGTATAACAGCAATGGGTGGGGGGGTGTTTCCTCCAGTAAATACTTCCTTTTTTCCTCTTTACATTAACAACTATGTATTCCTAGATATATTTGGAAATAGGCTATTGTAGATACCCTTCATTCTATTTTCTTTCATAATAAATAATATGATGTGATGTGCAAGGAAATAATGGGCAACATAAAATAGAATAGAGCTGGAAGGGACCTTGGAGGTCTTCTAGTCCATACCCTTATACCATTTCAGATAGGTCCAGGCTCTTCTTAAAAACCTCCAGTGATGAAGCCCCTACAACTTCTGGAGGCCAGCTGTTCCACTGGTTAATTGTTCTCACTGTTAGGAAGTTTCTCCTTAATTCCAGGTTGTTTTTCTTCTTGATTAGTTTCCAATCATTTCTTGTCCTGCCCTTTGTTGCTTTGGAGAATAATTTGGCATACATTATTTTTGATCTTTAAACTTCTTGATTCTCTCTCTCTCTCTCTCTCTCTCTCTCTTTTGGTCCAACTTTCTCTTTCCTGAAACAAACATTTGGCAATGTAACTACTGGTAGTAAAAGAACTTATTTCCATTTTTATGTAGGAAAAGTATTTTTCATATAAAGATAGAAGATGTCTATCCACAAGATACTCAATCCACAAGACCAGTGGCACCCAATAATGCTTTGTTGTGGTGACCTTTTTTTGCGGAATAACATCTCACCACAGGATTTTTTTCAAAAAGCCTCTAAGTCAAAGTGATTAATTTAAGTTGGTCATTCTTAGGTTATATATTAAAAGTATTGCCTGTATGTTAATTTGATTCCTGCTTCTAGATAAAATTGATATTTTTAATTGTTGCATTAATGTTTTCTATAAATATGGACCATATGGTGGTATAGAAATGAAATGAAATGACAAGCTGAACGGAAGTACCCTCTATATCTAGTCATTTTTGTTTCTTCTGACAAACATTCATTCCTCACTATCTAACTTCTATCTGTTTCCAGTTTACTAGCATGTCTTGAAATGTCTTCATCTAGTTTTCTAATTTTAATAAACATTTTACTATGGAGTACATCTACTTGCTCTAGTTCTTTACTCTTTAAGTGTACATTGTGAAAATTCAGACCCAATTCAGGCCCACTTCTTTGTATTTTGTGATTTTTCTCCAGTTGTTCCTCTTTTATTGTGCTGTTTCCAGGTACTGCCACATCCACTAATTAAACTACCATATTTTTTGTACTATAAGACACACTTTTCCCCTCCCCCCAAAAGTGGATGGAAATGTCTGTGCAACTTATAGGGTGAATGTTGCTGAAGCCCTGCCCACCCACTGGCCCCACCCTTCAACCTCTGCCTCTCAACAATTTGCCTTCTTGCAGCAAACTGCCTGGTCAGCTTCAGTAGAGCCTGATTTAGCACAAGCAGCTAATTGGTGGTTGGATCACCCTCCCAAAATACCGCCAATCAGCTGTTCCAGGCTGCAGGGTGTCCATTGCTGCCGCCACCCATCACCACTGCTGCCAATCGCTGCCTCCACGTGTCCCATTTTCAACCTCCACACGTCCTATTTTCAGCCTCATCCTGTTTTCAGCCCGTTCCAAGTGGAGATCCCTGCAGCCTGGAACAGCTGATTGGCGGTTGAAGCTGACCAGGCTGAAGCTGACCAGGTTATTTGCTGTTTGCTGCAAGGAGACAAATGCTGGGAGGCAGAGACAGATTTTTTTTCTTGTTTTCTTCCCCAAAAGCTAGGTGTGTCTTATAGTCTGCAGCATCTTATAGTGCAAAAAATATGGTATTTTGGCTTTCTTATCAACAATTGTTAAGTCTGGGGTGTTATGTGGTAGGTGCTTGGCTGTTTGAATTTTAATGTCCCAGAGTACTTTAGCTTTTTCATTTTCTATTACTTTGTCTATTTGTGATCCCATAGTTCTTGCCTGTGGCAAATGACACTTCTTGTAGATATTCCAATGCAACTATTGTTGCTACTTTGTCGGGCTGTTGTTTGTAGCAGCTAACTAACTAGTCCACTGTTTATTATTATTGTTGTGGTTGTTATATGTAATTCACAATTGGATTTGCAGTCCAATATTGGTGGAATCTTACCAATTCAAGTCCTAAGAATTATTAAGGTAGGGTCCAAGTATAGGCAAATCCAAGCAGGGTAGGGTTGGGTGTGTTTTGTTTTGTTTTTTTGTAAAATTAGAGTATTCAAGTCTGATAAATTCAATAATTCCAGATAATGCATATTATTATTTAGTTTCCAGTTGACAACGACAGCAGAATACCAGTATTAATTAGTACCAATAATATGTAGCGTAACTAGCTCTTAACTAACTTTAAAAGAATTGGACAAATTACACAGCTCTCTGAGGCCTTTTTAAACCTACCTGGTGGTAAATCAGCTGTATCAGCAGGGTTAGGAGTCTCATCCTCCCGAGAAACAAGAAACGTATATAATGGACCAGCCATCAGTCCCCCTCTGGATGGGTGGAATGAATGGCATGCCCTCTGGAGGCATTAAGTCATTGGAAAGGAGGCGTTTCCTTTTTCTCTCAGCCTGTCTTTTGTGAAACTCACACTCCTCTGCTACTCTCTGCCAAAATATTTGACCCTCCTTTGACAGAGGCCTTAGAATAGTTTTCCTCTATCAGATGGTTCTACTTTCATATAATTATTTGTTCTGGAAACTCTTTGATCTCTACTTTCCTTGCAAACTGCAGCCGGTGGCACTTTGAACTCCACAAAGTACCCATTTTAAAGGACCTGGTTGCAAAATCCATAGTGCTTAATCCTAACAATAAGGTGTTAATTGGTCCCTTGGATATTCAAGCCACAGGCTTTTGTATTTGTTTACAGCATCTGGATTTCCTCCAGATCATTTTAAGTAGTGTTAGGGAGTGTTAGAGACAACAGTTCTTTTATGACACCTTAATTCCATTACTCTCCCTCTTGTGTTAAAATTGGGTCTAAAAGAATCCAAGCATAAGGGACTAATTCAGTCTATATCATGTAAGTGTTTTCCAAATGTGTTAGCTTTCAGTTGTTATATTATCAGCGAGGTGAAGTAAAAAAACCTCTTTCTTTTTACAAGGATTCTTGCACAAACATTTCATTGGATATTTGTTGGTACCCAGACCTTAGTGACATCATAGAAAATAAAAAGAAAACGCAAAAGACACACACTTTCAGTTAGTAATATCTTAGCATGGACAGACTATAAAGCTTTGTAACAACATAGAAAATTTAAGTGCTATCTCTTCAATGCTTTCATCATGACACAGAAATGCTATCTCTGCTAGTCTCTATTCAATTATTTGTTATTGTTGTTGTTGTTGCTGCTGTTGTTGCTGTTGTTGGACAATTCTTCAGTAATGTCTTCTTGATTTCCTAGTCTATCCTATAGTTCTTGGATGAACAGATAACGTGGTATTAAAAGTTCAACTTTAGTTAGCAATTTGAGATCAAGCAAAATCAGCTATATGTTTCCTCATAATAGAGAAAGTCTGAGCAACTCATAGATTTGTTTAACAAAAGAGTTTTTAATTGACTAATATATCAGGAAACTGGTTAAAGAGTACAGCTATACACAAAAAAGATTGTTAGCTTTAAGATATTGCAATCTTAATGATGCAAAACAAGTTAATACTGTACAATTATTTCATAAAAAGTACCTCTCATTAGCATGTGTGACAATTCCTAGGACTCTCTAAAAAATGGGACCCCTGAGCACTCTCTAATAAAATTGTTCATCTTTAAGATGTCATGTTACTGCTTTTTGTTCAAGAAAATAGTTGGCTCTAGGCTGGTTTATATATATATAAAAACCATTTTCCAAGATTAAATTGTGTGGTAGCTCCATTTAACTCCAACATCTGATGGTCAGAAGGTGATGAAGTGAAAGGCTGAGATTTTTCCCATGTGCTGATAAGGTTTATGGTTCACACAGTTCTCAGAACTAAATGCAAAGGTAAATGTCAGAGCAAATGCAGTTAGTTCTCACAGGCTTGTTTTGAGGTGCCTCCATTCCCTGGCTCTAATTTTTTTTCCTTTTGATCTCCTGCCAGCAGATAAGTAAACAAGGTGATTGATAGAGTGGTTTCTTTTAAGCTTTTTTTTCCTGTTCTACTTGGGACAATTTTGTAAATTAATATCAGAATGCCTCATGATGATACACAGCCAATTATTATTTTTTTGGATGATTTGGAAGTTATCAAAAGAATTAGAAGTTTTACTACCTAATCAAATAATACAATGAAATGAAATTCTATATTGTATAAGGTCTGATCAAGATCTATATACTCACAAATGTACTTACATTTATACTTACTTTGATGTTTTATTACTTTATTTCACATTTCCCCTCAAGTTTTAGATGGTAAAAAAAAATCAGGTGTGGACCTTTGCCTAACTGCAAAGGCTTGGAAGTATTCTTGTTGTGTACAACCCTTTTTATGTTTTTGTGGAAATTCTAAATCCTGGCCAATCCATCCAAAATGACAATGTAATATGAATATTCCTACAGCTACATTGTTCCTCTTTTTTGGATTTAATCTTCATCTTCCCGTACAGCCAAATAAGGTAATGATGAATTTCAAAATAATAGAATGGATCTTAAACCTTCAGCAGGAAGGTTAAAGTTAAGATTTAAGTGGTCTCCAACTTTAAAAGAAAAAAAACCCTCCAAATTTGGTTACAGAATGAAAGCTGCTTTATATTGCCCATCTTTAGAGTGTAATTTGCTTCAAGATTTAGCAAGTTGACACAATTATCCTTCTGACTAAGGTCCTGGAGTAGAATCCTCAAAGAACTGAAAACATTATTACACTATTCAGTCTACAGTATGTACAACTGGGGAAATTAATGGGAGAATTTTCATCAAAGCCTCTTATCAGCAGTTTCAATGAACAGAAATAGGAATGGCTGGAGAGGAGACTGGATTGAAAGAAAATAGAATGTGTGCAAAAGACGTGGAGAAAATAAGAAAGTAAAAGATAATGGAAAGCTGAGTTCTTTGTGTGATGCAAACAGAACCGAGATCACATACAGTGGCATCCATAGAGCCCTGTAGGGTTATTGATGTTAAATAAAACTACAAATACAGTATATCTATGGTCTAAGTCAGTGTTTCTCAACCTCGCCAACTTCAGTATATGTGGATTTCAATTCCCAGAATTCCTCAGAAGTCCAAACTGCTAAAATTGAAAAATATTGAAGTAGAGAAAATGGTATGGACCTTAAAAGGTAACTTATAAAACCAAAGAGAGAATTAGAAACGGCAGATTGATGATATCTGATACAAAAATTAAAAAAAGAATGGAAAAAGGCGTGACTAATAAATGGGACCTAAGAAATTGGTGAAAAGGAAATCAGAAATCAGAAAAAAAAAAAAAGTGGAGTGTCTCTGGAAAATGAGCCTCTCCCAAACTGAATTATTTTCAGAAGCCTCACAGAAATTGGCATATTTATTTAAATTAAATGAAAAGATTCAAAAATTATCTTAGTAATCAACAACCAATGGAGAGCTCTTCTTACTCCGATAATGCTACTTTCTGTTGTTTCAACCCCATCAGTTACAGGCTGCAATAACTGGTGGTCACAGATACACACAGAGATTCGGAACATAATATAACAGCATTTGTGGGAATCCACTTGCTGTTTTTTTATTTCTGAAACATAACCTGGTTGCTCTTTTGAGGGTGGATGGGTTGTCTAACATAGTACTGATTATATGGTTGTAACTAATAGATTTTAATCAGATATTCAGAGGTGGTGGACTCAATCTGAGAACATTTTAACAGTCACATGCCTCCTCCCACTGCGACTGATTTCTTCCTAAATTTAAAGTCAAGTGTTCACTTAAAACTCTCAGGTAGAATCTGTAATTTGAAAAGATTAAAACATAAAAACAAGCCAACATTTAAAATAAGAACAATGTTTCTGATATGTTTGCCCAGTTACGGATAAGTTATATCTACCCTAACCTTTCTTACATTTTCATTGAGAATAATGCAAAGGGAAATGTAAAGTCATTTAATTTTTGACTAGACTTTCCAACAATTTTCAGCAAAGGGAAGTATGCATTGTTGAGAATGATGCAATCCTTTCATTAGCTAGTGCTTTTGAAACGTTCCAGCTGGGTAATATTTTTATTGTTTTTATTTTAATATCCAGTACTTCTGATTTTAACAGGAAAAAAAATCTGGAAGCAGATGGACTCATGCCTGAATCATTTCCTGTAAAAAGTCTTTCAAAATTAACTCATTATCTCAATTGTAGTTTATAACTGTGGCAGGAATAGCCCACGGCACATATCTCTGCTTAAACGGTTCTCCTCTCCCGCTGAGGTCTTGCCCAATTCAGCTAATTGGTGTAACCCTCCCTTTTTGCACAATAATTAAATGTTTTAGAAGCAAAGGCAGCATCAATGTAAACCATTTCACTGCATTTCCTGTAGCTGTCAGATATGAAGTCTTTTAACTTCGAAAGTTGTGCTTTGGGAATGCTTTTCTACAAATCTCCTCCCTTGGCTATGGATGAAATCAGCACCATCCCACTGGCATGAAAATGGATGAGACTCAGGAAATAAACCGGATGGAAATGTGATATTACACATAAATCAGAACCCAGAACAGGAATAGGCAACTATCATTTCACACCAGCGGCAAAAACAAATTGAGTCTCCTCTGTTTGCCTGCTGGGTAAGGAAGATGACTAAGTAAGACAGAAAAGAAGGTTCAAAAAAAAAGGAAGGTTAAAAACAAGAGGAAAGAAAAGGAGAGGTGGAGTTCTAATTATTATTTTTTTATTCATTGCTGGATTAGAAAGTGGAGAGAAAATGTGCAGAAAATACAAACCAAAGAATGTTGACAAAATGCGTATCAGTGATCAGTTGAGCCAAGATTTACTGATTTTTTTTAAATTTCTTAAATCACTGTGTCATAATCAAGTCAGTTGATCAGTTAAATCAATTTGGTCTAGTGGTTAAAACACCAGGCTAGAAATCAGGAGACTATGAATCCTTGAGTTCTTGCATGTGTTGAAGACATATTCATAGCATTCCTTTCCCCCACAACAACAACTCTGTTAGGTGTATGTTGTTGGGCTGAGAGAAAGTCGCTGGCCCAAAGTCACACAGCTGACTTTCACACCTAAAGTGGAACTAGAACTCACAATCTCCTGGTTTTCTAGTCTGGTGCCTTAACCACTTGTATGCAAAGCTTGGCCCAGGGATACAGAGAATCTGACACAGGGATACCAAGAGGAACTGGATATGGCTAATCTAGAGAAAGGAAGGGCTAGGGGTGACATGATAGCAGTATTCCAGTATTTGAGGGGCTGCCACAAAGAAGAGGAAGTCAACTTATTTTCCAAAGCACCAGAAGGCAAGACAAGAAACAATGGATGAAAATGAATCAAGGAGAGAAGTAGGAATTAAGGAGAAACTTCCTAGCAATTAGTACAATTAACCAGTGAAGCAGCTTGCCTTCAGAAGTTGTAGGTGCTTCATCATTGGAGATTTTTAAGAAGAGACTGGACAGCCACTTGTCTCAAATTGTATAGGGTCTCCTGCTTGAACAGGGAGATTGGACTAGAAGACCTCCAAGGCCCCATCTAGCTCTATTCTGATTGATTGAGTCCTCAAGCCCTTTAAGGCCACCCACTGCCTCCTCAGGGGACATCAAGGCAACAACAAGCCATAGAAGCAAGCAGCCTTTGTCCAGTCCTTTGGTTTTATCGGTAATTATCCTTGGCTAGTCCAGAGTCATCATTCAATATCACTTTTTTTCTGTCTTAAAATTATCCACAGATTGTGAATTGTGCATCAGGGCAGCAGAAGCAAGCTCCTTTTTATTTCCACACACCTGATGAGACCATGATTTCATTCCTAATAAATTAAGAATGTAGAAGCAATTACAAGTTGTTAAATGATGGCTGGGATAGTTGCAGCTGGGAGAAGCCCAAGTACAATGTTACACACTGAAATAATACACGTGCTGTCTGAAGAATACACGCACATTCCAAGACAATGAGGTCCCGGATCTAAAATTATCTAGCTGTATCACCAGTTTGACCACTAGAGATTTAAAATAATGAATCTCTATTGTGGAGATAAACTCCTTTAAAAGTAACTGGTGTTCAGAGGGCGCCTTTGGTATTTTAATCTCATTTCATGGATGCTGCTGATTGACAGTCCTGTGAGGGTGTGAAACTTCCCAGGAAAGTTACCAGTGGGAGGGAAAAGCAACGTTGTTGAAGCGATCACACACAATAGACCATCAGAGAGAGAGGCAGCAACATTTAGGAATGATCAAAGGATAGGAGGACATTAGTATAGTGCCCAGTCCTCTTAATAAAAATCAGAGTATTGTGTAAGGTCCATGACTAAATTAAGCAAATACTAAACTAAAAAAATAGGAGAATGAAAACACAGACAAACTTTAAAGATAAGGATATAATGAAAGCAGCTGACATTCGTTCAAATAAAAAAATCCAGATATCTATATACAAGTAGCGATATTATATAAGGGAGGCATTTTTAAAAGACTTCCTTTTCTTCTGCTGCTAAAATGTATTCTAAAATGTTTCCAAAGAAAATGAGGTAAATCAGTGAATTAGTTGAAGCAAAATTATTTTAAAAGGGAAACAATTACCCTTATTTGTTATTAAACTGTTGCATAAAATGGATCATCAATGCATCTAGTCAATAGCAGTTTTCAAATATTCACACCTTTCATGAATGTCTGCTTGTCTTTATCCCTGGATAAAATTGCAAAAATTGGGACATCTACAAAATGTCGACAGAAAAGTAGAGAACGTTCTACCTCTGCTGCAACCAACAGTCACCGAAATTTTTGCCACTCAATTCTGGTAGCCATAGTGAATTCTATAGCTCATGTGCAAATTATCAGTTGATGTTGCAATCATCTCTAGGACTAGCCCATATAACAGTAGTAGTCAATCTACTTTTCTGATGTCAATAATGAATTAGTTGCAGTTCAGCAACATTCAGACAACCACAGGTTTTCGATCTGCTTTAGTCAAATGGTTCCATACTGCCAGAATTTCAGGGTCCACATCAAAGGTGGATTCAGAAAAGAGTCATAAATTCATGTGATACCTGTATATCAATTTTCCATCAATGAAATATAGGAAAGGCACAGCTGCAAAGCCTGAGATACATTTCATTAGCGGTGTTTATTTATTGTTCAGATTTAATAGCTAACCAATTAACACTACTACTAAAGAAACCCCACTTCATCTAACTTATATATAAATGAAGTAGCAACATTTCACCAGAGCAATGAAAGACTAATTCTTTATATTCCTTTTGTTCATTATTATATTTTAATGCTACTCATTCATACTTTGGGTTAAAAGTTCATACGTAAAAGCTTCTATTGAACTTATTTCATTTTAAAACTTATACTTTTTTAAACTTATACATCCCTGAGGATGAGTCCCAGCATAAGTCTGAAAGCTCAGAAGACTAAACCGCTGGTCCTGGTGACGGAGCCCAGATGAGATCCTGCAACTGAAAACATCTGGATGGTGAATATACTTGTGATGCTAGAGAAAGACCTGTTACAGGTTGATGCAAAAGAGTTTTTATTTACAACAAGTCAATAGGAAAGTGAAATCAAATACAGTAGCAGAGCAATCCATCAAGGAAAACCGGTTTACTTTGTAGTATTCTTCAATTTAAAACATGTAATTCAATAGGTTGTAGAATAAAAACCGGCACTTTCATTTTGTCCCTTCTTTGTGCAATGGCTACATGGAATCCAGTGTCAAACATCTAACATCTCATCAGAAAAGTAACTGAGTAAAATGGCAAAGGTTATAGAAGCAAAGAATGACCAGAAATACTACCATTAGAATCAACAGATCCAAGCAGTTGTTATTATGATTTAAACCCATGGGAAATATAACCATTGTTATATAAATGAAATTTATGAGAAATATGTTGCACGTTTTCCAGGTAGAAAATAGCACACCATTAAAAGACTGGCTGTTGTTTTTTTTAATGATAGTATACTGTAGAATATTGTCTTGCTTACTGTAATGAGTAACGGAAGCAAAATCTGGTTCAGTACATAATGGAAGCCTGTTGCTCTTGAAAACCCAACCTTCTTTCAAACAGCTGTTGTCTCACTGCCAAGAAGAAAATGAAAGCCACTCTCCTTTTCTCCTGACATAGTAAGAACCTCAGCAACCTGCTGACTTTAAGAAACCTTATTTTCCTACATCACAATATAAATAACACTGCATGTTCACCTCAGCAACAATTGTTTAATAGAATGTGCTTAGTTTGACAAATGAGCCGCTTAAAGAAAAAAACTTTGTTATTCTCTGGCTTCACCTCTGAAAACTAGAACTATAGAGAAATCTAAAGCTTCATTTGGACTAAGTAGATGCTTCACCACCACAATGTGTATGTGTGCATATATGCATATGCACACATTTTTTTGTTTTCAGACATGGAACTAGAATATTCTAGTGTGGGAGCTGGAAGAGGGTGCTTCCAAGAGATGGGAAGGAGTGTAACTTTTTCCCAAATATTTCACAGTCCCACATTCCTTTAACTGGAAAATGTTGCAGATTACAGACCATATACTCCAACCAGGCACAATATTTTTTAAAAACAACCAAAGTCTGTTAGTCTACACAAAGTTATAGTTACTTTAGTTTCTTGTAGTAAGAATATTTGCCTGGCTCTATTTTCCACATAGTTGCACTCCAGTCCACCCACACAGAGTTCGACATCCATGCAATTTTCTGAGCAGCAAGGCCCTTTCTGGACGCAGAAAGAGAGATTTTATTTCCCAATCTAGCAGAAGCCCTTGAACTTCCTGAATGATCCCCTGAATACTAACTGGGTCTGAGCTTATTTAGCTTCCAAGATCAGCCATGTTGCACAGATGTGCATATCAATAAGTAGCGTCCTAATCCATCACCCTTGCTTTCCATCTTTACAGAGTATCGATCACTTAATGGGAAGTCATTTGTATTTGAAAGCACATCTCTAAATCCTTGTGCATATGTAAGCTTGAACTCATGGAGCAAAGACAGATATTGTACCTTTCACATTTCAGATAATGATTCCTCCAATCCACCAACACTGGTCATAGGAACTAGGTTTGATACATATTAAAATTTAAAGCATCTGCTTGGCCCCTTTAAATTTACAAGCCCATAATCTGCATAACATTGGTGAGAGAGTAAGCTAAATGAGGTAAAAGTCTCTTTCTTCACAGAGGAACAGGCAACAGTTCTTTGGTGGTTTATATCACATCATAGCAAGTTCATGTTTCCCTATATTCATATAGGACTAAAAGTTACTCTTGCAATAAGCAGTGACCTACTTATACAAGCAGTCAGGAAGAATTAAATACAAAGAGCCTTACATTTTCCCATGAAATGGAAATAAAAATAATAGTTGGATCTTCATGACCAACTACAGCTAATTGAATTTCTGAATTTAATATTGAATTTAATTTCTTTCGATCAGATTTATTCATAAGACCATTTACACTTGTGTGCTATTTATACTTGCAACATTTTTATCTTGATTTTCACAGTTTCCACAATTTGCAGATGAGATTTCCATGCAGACTCTTTAAATCAGTCTCCCTAGTGTGGCTCCGGCAGATATGTTGGAAATGCAAGTTTCAGAAATCACAGCTGCTCTAAACCGTCATTGTACTATAATAAAATGTGCTGGTTTTTCTAGCTATTTACCATATTAAGCAGAATGCAAGCTGTGATATTGAATGGCATTTTCCTGGAGCACAATGTATTTTCTTCAGGAAAAAAACATCTTGAGAACTTCTACTTTGGCACTAAATTAGAAGCAGAAACATGTCCACCTGGACACATGCCAAATGGAATGGGCATATCTATTTAAAGCATTTACTCTACTCTTAAGCCTGCAAGATATCTGAGTTGGCTTACATAATAACGATGACAATTATATCAACAACAACAAAAAACAAGCAGTTCTGATCTCAGAATTATAGTCTAAAAAGTCACGGCCTAGAAGGGAAAAGAAATAAGTAAAAAGAAAAAGAAAACTGGAACACTCAAGCATCATATCTTAATGTTTCTGAATCCCAGTACTGTAATAGACAGGCATCTAAAGAATACCCATAATCGCCCAAGAGCCAGTGAGGTTCAATGAGAAGAAAGCATCCAACCTGACGTCTATAGGGTACGGTCAATAAAGATGGCAGCCACAATGAAGTGATCAAAAGTCTGCTTGGTTTTTATGTACATCAAAACGAGATGACAGCAATGTCCATTGGAGCTGAGTAGTTATAATACATTTGAATACATAAATAAACAAATAAATAAGAGATGTGATGAGGAAAAATATGTTGCTAGGGCAGGTGATTCCATGACTAGATGGAAATGGGGTAAATCACAGATATATTTTTTAATTTAGTTACAGCAGAGTCACAAGTTCTGTTTGCATATTAAGAACCTATTGCAATGGTACAAGTATGCATATGCCTGCATTTTCTTACACTGTGTAACAGACTGTAAAGATAGGAGACTAGCATTCCCTAATTGCAGAAGCCAAGCATGTTTCATTTTGTGTGAAAAATAATGGAAGAAATTATGAAATTCTTTCAACAATGAATAGAATATAGACATTTTAATACAATAGTATCAGAACAATGTTTTCAGGAAGAGACCTCAGTGTTGGAAATACTGTTAGAAATATTATCAAACAATTTATGTAGCTCTTCGTTTTTATTTTAAAGCTTGGGTTATACTTGAGGTTTTGCAGTAGGGAACATATAATCATAAATAAGACAGGGTAAATTTGTAACATTCCTAAGAAACAGTAAACTTATTTCTCTAGGTATCACATAGATTGAAATAAAGCCAAAATCCTAAATGTTTTTTATGGTTACTTTTTCTTCTTGCATGACTATGTTTAAATTTTCAACCAATTCCCATGTTCCCAATTAACATAAAAATAGGCCAAATTCATTGCTTAATTGTTAAAAAGTAATCTTTAGTATTATTTTCATTAAAAAAAAAACCAATTACTATTTGAACCAATTAATTGTACTTATGTATTTGCTGTAAAGGAAATCAGAAACTTCTATTTCTTTTTATTCTTTCTTTTCTGCACTTTTTTCCTTATTTTCTTTATTCTCTATTAGTTTCATTAGCTTTTATCTTCTCTTTAAAACCTGCAATAAAATGTATTTTAAAAAGAACAATCTCAACAATGGCTTTTAACAGACCTTCACAGAGGAAGTGGGGAAGCTATATGACAATATGACTGTGATGGAAAAGACAAAGACACAAGAACATGATGTTGGCATCTGTGTTTTAACTTTGGCTTTTCCATTTGCTATTATCTGATCAGGGATACTGAGCAGAAGTTTCCTTCATTTTTGGGAATAGTTTTCTGCACATAGCAGCTTTTACTAGTACCTCATGAGAAGGAAAAGCAGATTTTACAAACATCACCACTAAATGATGGGAGACAACAGGAAATAGGAACTGCATTTCTAAAACTCCATGGAGAAGGTACAGTTTTTTCTCCCTCCAGAATTATAGAGAATTCAGACAAAGATAGGGCAGAACCCAAGGACTAGTTAAATCCCTGCTACAAAATACAGCTATTCCTATTTTGCAACAGAAAGTCCTCTACTTCTTTACTATTACTATTATTAATATTATATCACTTCAATTTGAATTATTCTAAACAGTACACAATTAGAGCAGCAATATACAACACACTAAATAAATTCGTTAAATGTAACCATTTTACATAAAAATAAGCGCATTTGGAGTTGAGGTCAAACAGTCTTTGAATGCTTTCCTAAGTAGCCAGATTGCCACAAGACTTCCTCTCTGTATCATTCCAATTTTAGTGTACTGTATGTGCTGCCTAAGCAAGCACATCACAAGACTTCCATAGGTTACAATACCTGCAAGTATGTTCTCAGCAAGTTTGGTGTAATGACAAACTCAAGTGTTATTGCCTGGACATTAATAACCCATATTGTGAGTACCATATTATTTAATTAAATTAATTAATTAATCTATTATTTGTCTTTTCTTGTTTAAATCAAAATCATTTCTTAATTTGCATAGATATAGAGAGCTATAGAGATATATAAACATTCACAAATTTTATGCAGATATAGCTATATCCTCAATTTTGTTAAAATGACTTGTGCTTTTTCTTGACTGACTTTTGTTTTCTTTAAAGTCCAATTCCTATTAAAATAGTTTGAGGAAATCCTAGCTGAAGAAAGGAAATAGTTACATGTAGCTAACACAGGAAACTGGTTTTCTCTGATCTAGACTAGATTGGGACATAAAATGACACAGCTGAACAAAGCTTGGTAATGTATTGTTCTTTCATAGCAACTCATCATTCCCATTATAAGCATCTGTAATAGCTATATTGTGGCAAATTGAATTTGAAGATGAGGATTCCCTTTGTAGAGGAAAGCCAAAATTTATTCTGCAGGCAGTTACAAGCTTTAGAAAGGACTATGTGTATTTGTCTCTAAAGTGCCAAAATCTCTTTCTTGTTTTAATCTCAAAGAGGAACATTTGAAAGCACTTTGTAGATAAATTAGAAAGACAGAAACAAAAGAGTACAGGATGCATGGAGGCATTGGGGAAAAAAAGAAGAAAAATTTTATGTACAATATAGCAAAAAGTGGCAACAGCTGGCTGACCTTGGCTGATCTCAAAAAATGTTAAGAACATTGGACCTGGTTAGTACTTTCATGGGAATTCATCAGGAAACACATTGAAATTTTTAAAAAATCACTTTCAGCAGACACCATTGGATATAAAGCAGAGGGCTCTATAGCAATAACGAATGTAAAATATGGACATTTCCTGACAGCTAGCACAAAATAAAGAGTGAACATAAATTAATGATTATTTTATCTGCAGTATTTTTTGGGGGGGGGTCAGTCTTTATATCAGATCTACATATAACATGTGGGTCACCAAGCCTTTTTGAGTGCCATCAAACATCACTGGTAATAGAATAACAGAGTTGGAAGGGACCTTGGAGGTCTTCTAGCCCAGGGGTCGCTAACCTTTTGGACCTCAGGGACCACCAAACTCATAATTACAAATCCCAGGGACCATTAATCGTGTGGGCGTGGCCTAATGTGTCGGTGTGGCTTGGTGGTCATGTGACTGGCTGGGCATGGCTTGTAGGTAAATATTATAAATATTTATATAAATATTGAGTTTTTTATATAAAAAAGAGCAACTTTTACCCAAAATCAGGCAAAGCAGGCAGGCAGATTGAGTTGCTCACAGAATCACAGATTCATTCAGTGGTCTATCTATCTGCCATCGGCTAGCTCAGTCTGTCACATAAAATTTGCTTGCAAGCAAACTCACAAAATTAACTCACAACATACCATGTAAATATTGAAATTTTTATTTAAAAAAGAGCAACTTTTACCCAAAATTAGGCAAAGCAGGCAGGCAGATTGAGTTGCTCACAGAATCATTCAGTGATGGCAGATAGATAGATCTGCCATTGGCTAACTCAGTCTCTCAAATTTGCTTGCCATGAGTCTGCACTGAATAATAGAACCTTTGGTCCTAAGGGAGGTTCAGCTGTGCTTAAAAGCAGAGCCGAAGATCTAAAGACTAGCTAGAAAGCAAGAAATCCAACCATTTCCTGCTTCCTAGCTAATCTAAATCTCCTGGCACAGCAGAACACCTGATGGTTAGGAAAAGGTAAAGTAGCAATTTAACAGGCAAGTTTGCCGGGTAAGGAGTGGGCGGGGAGGGTTCCCAAGGGCCACACAGCCTTGTTTCTGTGCATCCTGGATTAATTACTTTGGGGGGGGGGTGCTCTGGGGGTGAAATTTCTCTGTGACAAATGGTTTTCTGAAAGTGCCAGGCAAAATTCACCACTGACCTGAAAAACACACTGGTGGCCATCTCCATATAATGAGATGTATGAATCACCTTGGGAGACAGGGCAACATTTGGACAAAAGATATCTCAACCCAGAGAAGGAACAGGGACAGAGGAAGCATCTGAGACCCTCCTTAGATCTTCTGGAAAGTAAATGCGGGAAAAGGGGAAATGCTTTCAGACTTGCACAATTCTGTTACTTTACAATAAAGATGCTGTTTATATTCATGGTTTTGGTTTCTCATATAGACTACATTGAAGGGCTGACACTCCAACACCCTACACCCAACATTACCAATTCAGTCATTGCTGCTAATTCCTTAAGAACTGATTGGCACAGTAGCTATTCCTTTGTGGACCACAATTATTTTCAATATCTGTTTCTCCTCTACGAGTTCATACTATAACTTAATTTACAATAATGAACTTATAGTTTTTTAGGCCACAATCCTGAATACAATGGCTCAGAAAAGATTATGTAAAACATATAATATACTAGCTAGCTTGCTTCCTATGATATTCAAAATGTCATTGTGACATTCAAAGACAATCTGCTTCAAAAAAATTAGGAGGAATAGAGACATAGACTATCTGCATGAGATCTCATGTTTGGTCAATGCCTTCCTATCTAAATTCACCTCCTTTATTTAATTTTTTGAAAAATCTGAAAATGAATTCCTCCCCCCCACACCATCTTTTATAAAACCAGTTTCATCTCAAATAATGGCTGCTTGTGTAACTCAAGGACTTCACAGCACCTCAGTACTTTTAATTAAGGCTCAATTGAAAAAAGATATTTAACCAGCATTCATCATCAAATTTAAATCTTGTTCCAGTAATTAAAGGGATTTTCTTAATCTAGTTTTTACTGTTAGGAGGTTCTTTCAGTCAGTTAATTAAAGACTGTTTCTTAAGCTTTTCAGTCAAAGAAAAACAAAGGCAAAGAGATTAAAAAGTGTCACAGAAAAAAGTATTGAAATTATTGCTTGGTCTCTTTAATTAAAAGCAATAGGCCTAATTTATTACAAATGGCATACACATTCATGTTTTTAAATGTTTTTAAACCACTTTGGTATACTTAAAGGAAGAAACAGCAAGCTCTCCAGCTGTTGCACAGATTTAACATTTATAAAAATGAAGTAAATAGCATGTTTTCCCCCTTTCATCTGTTTTGATGTGGTAGATTGTGTATAAGAGATGGACATTGTATAGGTTAGGGTTTTTTTCCCCCACTCTTAAAATGATTAGAGAGTCTTAGATTTAGAATATTTTGAGTAATAGGTCCTTTCTAAATGACTTTCAGGATAGTAGAAAGGGTTGGGGAATCAAAGGGATTGTTTCCCAAGAGCAGTATTTCCTGATGGTATTGCTACTAGCATCACATTTAATAGACTTTAAGTTACCTGTTTCACCTCAAGTCCCAAATATTCCCCAAAAGTGTAGAGCACAACTATTAGACCTGCTTATTTCAAGTTCCAAAAGAGCCATAAAAGTGGTACTAAACAGGATACAAATGGTCTGTAGGTTGCCATGGAATTAGAGGAGCTGCATGATTTTCTCTGTCCCCTTCAAGCTTAATCATTAATTCTGATGTTAAGGCTATTACATCCTGCAGAAAAAAGCCCTTCAGAACAAAGACCTCCTCACCAAGTATCAGCAAGAGGGCAGCTGCAACTAGCAAGGCACCCTGCAGCAAGGAAAATGAAGGAGCATTTCTTTTTCCATTCTTCTTAACCACCACCCATTTATACTTCCTTCTACTCAAGATTTAAATTATATCTTCTTCAGTTCCTCTTTGTCCTTGAATTATTGCTTTTCAGAGATCATCTCCGCAATGTCTAGCATGATTTACAAGATCTAAAAGCATTCCTGGCAATTCCTCCAACTTCATCAAAGTTCAAATATTGAGGCAGAAGAGCTTTATCTCTCCATCTAATCTGTATATTCATTGTTTTTTTTTTTTAAAACAAGTTTTATTAAAAGTTTCAACAACAAACAAATCATTACATATTGAATCTTTCCCTGTCTTTCTACAATAATTTCCCCAATATTCTCATAAAACACAAACAAACACAAACAAACATAAAAAAAATCTTTTAGTAAAGTACCTTGGCCCCAGTTACCTCTCTTTGCATGGGCTAAAATAATAGCACATATCACTCTTCACATTTCTATCTTATTTAATCCATCTTAATTAAATCATTAAATTTGTATCTTTTGCCCATTCAATTATCCCTCTATCTCTTCTTATAATAAAAAAAAAAAATTTCTCCTGAAATCACTAATCAGAGTATGATGCCTTTCTATCCTCCCCTAAGTTAGTAAAATTAACATTCAGCATAACAAATACCCAATTTGGTTCTGCTTGGTACATTCTATCCACCAAAAATGTTTAAATACATTGTATCCTCCTTTCCTTCGATATTTTATTACATTTTAAAAATCAATCATTATTAAAAACTTCAACATTTTAATTTCTTATTAAATCTTAAACCATTCTAATTTACTATTTCAAATATAAATATTACAATACCATCTTCTGTACCTTAGCAGAATCTTTCTTACAGAAAATTATATTTCATCCTTTGTCTCTAAAAAAATCCCTCTTCTCCCATCCAATTTTAAAGCTTTGAGGCTTTTCTCCGCCTTTCCCCTTTCTTTCTTCCCCCACCAAATCTTCCTACCCCCTTCTTCTTCTAGCCTCTACCTTGCTGGGATCCCTTCTCTGTTGTGTTCCCTTTTTCTCTTGTTTGTTATCATTATATTTACTTTGCATCATATTTTCTCTTTCTCAAATGTTTTTTTAGATCTTAAGTCCTTCATTTTCCTTGCTCTCTTCCTTCCTTCTTCCTTAGATAAGTTTTGGGATTCAATGAAGATGGCGTCTTCGTCTCTTCCTTGTTGTTCTTCTTCCGTTTCCATCTGTTCCATTGTCTGTTGATAATTAACCAGCGCCATTTCTAGAAATAGAAAAGCTTTTTCCATGCCATCTTTGCAGGCTGCTTTTGTTTGCTCATATTCATCCCTCAGGTCTTCAAAAAGGAAAGCCATTATAAATAAATCTTTTCTTTTCTTTATTCCTCTTTCTTCTTACACCAACCAAATATTCCGAGAGAAAGGCAAAACAATCCCAAAATCCACAATCCTCAATAAATCCAAGCAAGCCAAAATTCCCCTTCCTCTTCCAGGGTGGTATCAAACAAATAAAAAAAAGAATCCAAGTCTATATTTTAAAGCCTTATTAAGATTGTATTTCTGTCCTCAAGTCTTCAAGGCATCTCCTCCAACAAGATCCAAATTAATATATTTTCTTTATCCTCTCCCTTCCGGCTTAATTCCGTCGGGAGGGAGAGTAAACTTCCCTTCAGCACCTCAAAATAGCCGCTTTTTTTTCTCTTGTGGAAGAAATCATCAGAAAACCATCTTTTCCAGGAATTAAATTAGATAAATCTCAAAGCCCTGGGTCGACCAAGAAGAACTTTTACTTTCAATAACTTTCTCTTCTTCCTCCTGCGCATACTTGCCCGGCTGTCAACTTCTTTGTGGCGGCCATTACGGACCGCCGCTGCACCGTCCTGGTAACAGGGGGTTCTGCCGGCCAGGGAGGGGTCTGCAACACCCCCAAACCCTTCCTCCGGATCCCCTTACCTTCAGCTACCCTGCAGGGCAGCCTTGCTCGCACCCGTCCGGTCGGAGCCCCAAAACAACTAGCGCGGCAGGGATCGCGCAGCTTCGCGAATCCCTACCGCCGCGAAGCCGACAAACCGAAACCTGTATATTCATTGTTAATAGCCACATTAAAAGCAACTTATAAACCATTACATTACAAACAACCATGTTCAATAAAAACTCTTTAAAATAATCCTGATATTTAAAAATACAAATATCAAAAAAAAAAAATACTTTACTACAAGCCACCAGGAAGAAAACAGAAGGCACAGAAGCATAAATAAATGAAAAACCATGGTACAGAGAGCTGACAAGGCTTGGTACCAGCTGCATCCCAACAGGAAGTGAATACCAAAACCAGGTGTTTCTATGAAGCAGGTCTCCTCTTGGGATCCCTCCCTAACAGAACCCCTGGCAAATACTGTATAGCAGGCTGCTTTCCATCAGCTCTATTTTATTTCATCAGTAAAATAACGTTTTCCAAATGCAAACAGTAAAAAGCACATGGATTAAAATATTCAGCCTAGTTTTAAATAAAAATAAATAAATCCAGCAACAGTTATTTACTCAAGTCAAGTCCATCCAGCAACAACCCAATAGCAGAACAAACAGCCCTATCTAACAAAATGAAATTCATTGGTGACAAAAACAAGGTTCTACCTTTAGACAAGTAAAACCAAATGCAGAGGCATAAAATAGGTGGTACCTGGTTCAATAATAGTAACTGTGAGAGGGATCTTGGAGTCCTAGTGGACAATCACTTAAATATGATGCAGCTGCCATAAATGCCAATGTAGTCCTAGGCCAAGGGTCTTCAAACTTGGCAAGTTTAAGACTTGTGGACTTCAACTCCCAGAATTCCTGAGCTAACATGACTGGAGGAGGAATTCTGGGAGTTGAAATCCACAAGTATTAAAGCTGTCAAGTTTGAAGACCCCTGTCCTAGGCTGTATAACAGAGGGGTAGAATCAAGATCATGTGAAGTATTAATATTGCTTTATAATATCTTGATAAGACCACATTTGGAATATTGCATCCAGTTTGTCACCACGATATAAAAAAGATGTTGATACTCTAGAACAGGGGTGTTAAACTCATGGCCCGGGGGCTGAATGCATCACACATTGGTTTAGCAAGGGGGCGGGGAGAAAGTCACAATATGTCATGTGATGACACTGTAACAACACAAGTTTGACACTCCTGCTGTAGAAAGAATGCAGACTAGAGCAACAAAGAAGATTAGGGGACTGGAGGCTAAAACCTAAGGACAACGGTGACAGGAATTGGGTGTGTTGGTTTAATGACATGATAGCAGTGTTCCAATAGCAAAGAGGCTGCCACAAAGAACAGGGGTTCAATCTATTCTCCAAAGCACCTGAAGTTGGGACAAGAAGCAATGGATGAAAACCAATGAAGAAGAGAACTGACTTAGAACTAAGGAGAATTTCCCTGACAGAACAATTAAACAGTGGAATGATTTGCGTCCAGCCAACACTGGGGATGATTTAAGAATATATTTGTTTGAAAAGATATAGGGTTTCCTGCTTGAGTAGAGGGTTGGGCTAGAAGGTCCCTTCCAAGGTCCCTTCCAACCCTTTTATTCTGTTATTCTAGTCTACATATTTGAGATTCCCCTAAAGGGGTGTGCATAAGTGCACAATCGTGCCTACCGTCCTTGTTTTAAACTGTATATGTATATTCTTGTTTCTATTATAATGGAAACATTTGACAAAATGAATAAATAAAAAATAAATAAAAAAGGCCTACCCACTTTTGGTGTAATGGTTAAGGCAGAAGGCTGGGAATTCTAGTCCCACCTTAGGCACAAAGCCAACTAGGTGACCTTTGGCCAGTCACTCTCTCTTAGCCCTAGGAAAGAGGCAAAGGCAACCTCTTTTATTACCTTTTTGCTGCAATTGTTAAGCAAATCATAAGAACCTGCTTCCTCCATTGACTTTGCTTTTCAAAAGCCAGTTAGGAAGATAGGAAATGATGATCATGTGATCTCAGGGTGCTGCAACCCTTATAAATATATGCTGGTTGCCAAGCTCCAGATTGTGATCACATATGATCACATATGTGTCTGCTATGATGATTCTAAGTGTAAGGATCAGTCATAAGTCATTTTTTTTTCAGCACTGTCATAACTTCAAAAAGTTGCTAGACAAATGATCATGTCATGCCCTTGTTAGAGTCGGATTCTGAGGGAGAGAAGGAGCAACCGACAGGGAGTGGAGGTGTGGCTCCAGAGGTTGCGGAGGAAGCTGGGGAAGAGCAGAGGCCGGCTGGGCAGTCAGAGGAAGAACCAGGCCCATCCCCTCTTCATCCTAGGACATGCAGGGAGGAAAGGAAAAGGAAACAACTTGGCTTACGAGAGAGGAAGCAGCCATGATCCCCCCCATTGGTTGCAGCTGGGGAGAATAGTATATAAGAGAGACGGTTAAAATACAGCGTTGCCAAAAGCAAAGTGTGTTTTATTTTGGGCTGAAGTTATCTTGGTTGGCATCCTTCCAACAGACTGTGCCTTGTTATCTCCTTGAAGTTGGTAATTACTCATCCTGGTCCATTGTGGAATTTACTTCATTGTACTTTGTTTTGGTTTTTTATTTCACCTTTATCTGCTCATTAAGTTCGGACTGTATTGCTTTCTTTTGAAGACTATTTTTGAATAAGTTTTATCTCCAACTGAGAATTATTGAATAGTGGGGTCAGGTTGGAGGCATTAAAGGACATTTATTTATGTTTTGGATTTTGTTACATTTGTGTTACACTCCGGGTCATCATAGATCATGTCAAGGATTACCGTACTTCACTGGATGTGTTAGAGCAGGGGTGTCAAACTGGCAGCCCGTGGGCCAGATGCATCACATGCAGACCACACCCACCGCAGCTCCATGAAAGGAAAAAATGTCACAAAATGTCATGTGACAGCTGATGCTGTGAATTTGACACCTGTGTGTTAGAGTAAGGGACAAACAAATATTTACCCAGACTTAAATATTGTACATCCTCTAATGATGCTTAGACAAATGAATCCCTGTTGTCAGTTCACTGTGACTCCAAGTTACTTTGTCTAGAAATATGACAAATGACATGTCACCACTTTATTTGAATAAAATTTAATCACAGCAGCTGTTAGCAAAACTTGTAACAAATCCTCTAATTTCACTCTCAACAGGAAGGCAATTTCCAGCAGCTTTCCCCATGTTAGATTTTAAGTATACCCCAGCTCTTATCTTGTAGACAAACTGTAATGCAGCATACATCAGACATAAATTTGTTGAAAGCTGCCTTAGAACAATGTACAATGAATGAAGAGAACCAAGCTTGCCAGTTCTTTGTTTTTTTAACAGCCAAATCATCAGTCTAAATTGTTTCCGTACTTTCTGAATAATACTGCATTCTGGCTACCTTGAAATGCTATCAAGAGCACAGAACCAAACATAAGCATTACATCACCAGACTAATCTCTCATTGGATGACCAATGATGCAGCAATTTATGTTACCTAGCAACATCTTAGGGTAGTTAACTCCTTTTGCAGGTCTTCCTCACACAGCAGAGTAAGCCACTTTTTAAGTATCTTTCAAATGAACTGCTTTCAGAAATACCAGTGGTATGTAGTACAAGGCTTTAAAGTTAAAAGATGTGGACATTGCTCCCTGTCTCCCAGTTCACCATCAAAACACATGCTTTCTGTGCGGAATGATCCAGGCTCAATCTCCAGATAATGGGATATTTGAAGTCTGGGTCCCACCAAGCTCCAGTGGGAAGAAATCCAATAGGCTATATTAGTAGTTGGAAAGAAAGCAGATTTTTATATTCCTTTGAGGCTTGCTTTTCAGTATTGCCTCAATGTGCATACTATTATTGTTTATTCTTGGTCAAGAACAAAAAAAAAAAACCATGGGCATCCTAATATCCTGCAACAGTATTTCTCAACCTTGGGGGCTTTAAGATATGTGGACTTCAACTCCCAGAATTCCCCAGCCAACATGGGGGATGTTCCATTACCTGGAGGTTGAGACTGGACCTTTCCATAATATGTTTTGCTGTGTGGACTTTAGTTCCAAGGATTCCTCAGCCAGCATGCTTGGTGTGAAATAGGGCCTCCAAATAGATGATAACTGGCTAACACTGTTTTTGTTTTCAGCATGATTTCCCATTCAATTTTAACTTGTTACTAGCATTTCGAGCATTTGTTTCAATTTCACTCTTTCCTACCATTCCCATAGAAATCTCCAAAATAGGGATTTCTTTTTCTTCCAGAGTTTTGATGCTGCCTGGGCATATATTATACATTATTCTAATGCATTTTATATAAGACTGCTCTGAGAAATTAGTGCAATATTCTGACAGAACAGCATTGGACTCTTTATTAACTGACTGGTGACTTTTCATTAACTGACATTAAGAAACTGGTGTTGACCCAAATGCTGGGAGTGAGAAGAAAAGAACCCCTGTCGGTACCATTTTGTATATATTTGTAAATTTGAGAAATTATCTCTCCAGCCTTCCATTGCATTCCCAATACAACCCTCTATAGGTCTCAGTGCAGCCTTCCTGCCTCTTATTTGGTTGTATTTAATGTTTTATTCGATATGCACATTTAAGACCCATCTAAACATGTATGATAAAATTGAAAATGTTATGTATGTTTGTAGGTACAAATATTTGTTCTATATTTACTCCACATGGGTTGTTTTAATGCTGTATTCTAAAATTAGCAACCAAGATTCAGCATATGTGCAAGCACACTATATTTCAGTTGCAATAAAAAAGATTTTTTCACTTCCATCCCAAATGGAATGTTCAGCCTTGAAATTAAATACAGCAAAATTATCTGCCACTTTTCAGATTTTTTTTTCCTGTGCCTATCTTCTGGCTTCGTACTGTGCACAAAGGGGATTCTTCCCCATCTCAACAATTCCATTTGTCATTTTTCGCTGGCAACAATATGGATTTTCTTTTAAGAGAAAAAACAGCCGGTGAATTTGGACAGCCACTTCAGACAAAACAGATGGTCCAAAGTAAGCAGCATTGAGTAGCATCTTTCCTTGATACCTGCTGGGAATAACGTTCTTCCTGTGTGTTCTGGGAAAACTGAAAGCAAGTGTAGATACCACCTGCAGCCTATCCAAAGTCTGCCAATGTTTCTTGCAAAACCAGCCCCAGAGAGGTGGCAAGGACTATTTGATTCTAATCCCCTCTCTAACAAGGCTTTCATTCAGACTTTTCCCCCCAGATGAGAAGCCCTGCTTTTTCAGAAATCTTTGAGTGAAAACAAGGCATTTCTGCTCTTAGAGGTCAAGATCTGATTACAAGCAGAGATAATGTATAGCTGGCTATGCAGGCTGATTTTAGACTTATGTTCTGCTTTAGACAACTACAAATAAGGATAACAATCAGATGGAAACAAATAAGGGTAGCAATCAAATAAAAATTATTCTCCCTCTCATGTTTTTTCCTTAGATCTTTTTTTTTTCTGAAATTGCTGCAATTGTTGTTCCTTAAGCTTCAAAATATATGTTCCAAAAAACTAAAACATAGAATTTTGTTTACATAGGCATATAAATCAATTATATATTAATTTGAAGCATTCTCAATAACTTTACTAGAATACAAAGTAATGAACAAACACAAAAGGAACAGTTTTTAAATGAAATAAATTTCTCTATGACAAATTTCCTTGAATCATCTTTGGCTTGCAGTACAAGGCATGGGAATAAAAGGAATGCTATCTGAAGATAAGAAATAATGTAAAGTGGCTGATATTATTTTTGACAATGTCAGTATTCTGCAAATATTGATTCTACCATTTTAAACAAAAGGAACAAGAATCAAGTTGAACAGACTATATGTACCAATATTTTTCAAATAGAAAAAAACATTTATTCTTATTGGCTGCTGTTACAAAACTCTTTTTCTCCTCTTCTCTTTTTCATCCCTCCCTCTTCCTCCTTTGGGAGCAGAATTGGTGGAAAAAAACATTTGCTATATAATTTATTCATCTTTTCCAATATTCAACTATGGAGCAGTCACTGGAAGGATATTTATTTATTTATAAATGTATTTCTTCTCAGAAACAAAATTGTTATGAACATTTGCAGCCCATATTGGCTAGGTTGAAACATTACACAACTTCTAGGAAGGTCAACTTTGGAAGCCAACTTGGTAAATTAAAAAAGGGCAGGCAGTAAAGTCCAAAGAGAAATGACTAAAAGAAAGGTGCAGAGCAGGCAATTAAGGAGAATATACCAGAACAACAGACAATAGTAGGTGAAGGAAATTGCAGAACAAGAAACAGGGATTTAGGCACAATAGCTACTTATTTGATCATAGACTTCCAATTGACTTATATTCAATCTTAGGAAGCAACTTTTAGTCTATACAACAAGACTCCATTCACCTGCCCCCAAATCTTGCTACCAAATCAATTCTCAGTTTATCTATACCTAATAAATAATAACCATAACCACTTGTTTTCTCCAGGAACCGGTAAGCCTAGGTCTTTTTTCTCAATAGTTTGTATGTTGGCAATCATTTTGTTTGCTTGTTTGTTTGTTTTACAAACATAAAAATAGGAAATGGGAACACCCCCCAAAAAACAAAACAAAAATGAACTGAACATTTCCTTATTAAGAAGCACTGTTCTGCTACAAGAAGAGAAGAATATATTCCAAGTTTGGGGCCAGAATCCAGCATGGACCCCCAGGAAGAGCTGCTCTTTGAAGTGGGTGAAGATGAAGCAAGGCAAGAGCCTATTGAACCTGACCAGGTCTCATGGAGTGGCCCTCAGGAGTGGATGAATACTGTCATAACACCCACCGCTGTGAGTAGAAGATTCCTAAAGGACAGAACCATCTATACAAAAGTTTTTAATAAATAAATAATAAAATTCATTATTGTGTGATTTTTGCCAGCATAGTCAATTTGTGTTCAGCATCTGGAAGCATGCCAATACTTGTTCCTGCCAAAACCACTTGAACATTTTTCTGCTAAAACGCTTTTCTGCCCTCACTCATATTTATCATCTGGTTATACAGTTGTTAGTTGTGCATTTCTGTTTCCTGCTATTTCTGCATTGCAGTTGCTATTATTGCTACTGTGGGGTCAAAATGATCATGAACATATTGTCCAAACGTTAAAAAGAAGTCACCCAAGTCACTTTTGAATAGTGATATGGGAGACATATTAATTGGATGGATGGATGGATGGATGGATGGATGGATGGATGGATGGATGGATGGAAAAGGGATCTCTGTAATACTAGAGATAAAACTAGACATATTACATCATGCCAAATGGTGAATGATCTTCAACCAAATGGTGAATGATCTTCAGCCCTAGGAGGAGTGCTTAACCTGGTTGAATTTACAATACACAACATAAAAAAATTACATAGTAAAAACATTTATAGTGTCATATGGTATTTTACCCCTTGGTCTATCATGATAATGATGCCCACTGGAAATTCAGCTGTAGAAAATATGGAGAAAATGCTTTCCTTGTACATATATCATGAAGCAAGGAAGAAAACAGCTTTGGGTAAATGACGGTTCATGAGCATATTTGTCAGTGCACCTGGGTTACAAAATTTGTCACCACATTTTGCAACTCTCTTTTCCACCTGTTCAATATCTCTTTGCAAATTCAGTTTATGCAAGGATTTCACATAAAGTAATGGAAATCTACATATTGTGTATGTGCCTTTAAGAACTGGATAAATAGGAGAATTATCTTCCATTGTAGTTCAACAGAATAAAAAGAAATCTGAAATCAAACAATGGATTTTGTTAAATTAAAATTTTAAAAATGTACTTGGTTACTTTATCAAATCCAGCATCCAATTTCACATGGGAGTCAACAGATGTCTGTGGGAAACTGACAGATAGCACATGAAGTTAATATTAATTCCTTGCATGATCCCCCAACAACTAACAGTCTGATCCCTGTGATAGCCTTTGGCCATAACAACTAGGTTTAGCCACTGACAAATAAAAGCCATTATACACACTATGGTTGCATCACTATTTGCCACAGAGATCACTATAAAGTGAAGGTATATGGATATTGTTAAGTATGAGGCATGGGCGTAGAAACGGAGACGAAACTGCTTCTCGTGAACTTCAGCTCTTTATTTAAAGCATGATAACAGAGACAAAAAACCCCCGGTTAGCAGCCGCCCTTTTATAGAGTGAACTGCTATCCGGATGACCAATGGATGTTGTTATAGGGTTTGAACCTCGTCCAATGGGACTTGGCCCGCTAACAGCCAATCAGATTGCTCGGAATGAACCAATCATAACTTGCCATTATATGGGCCAATAGGAAGTGCAGGATTACGATCCTGCTATGCAAATGAATCTTTATTAATTACATTTCTTTAGTTCACAACACCCCTCCCCCGGGTTCCGTTTGACGGCCGTGGTGACATAATCACGCAGGTATGCAGGTCGCTTTTACCTGCCTATTTGATTTTCGCTGTTCCACCGGTTTTTGTTTAAAGTTCGGTTCGGTGGAACGCAAGGCTCGTCTTCGCACGGGGTTGATTCCGCGGTGCTGTTTTCGATACTATCAGGGTCCCTTAAGTCCACTCCTGGATCGGGCGGGCATGTTTCCACTACGGTGTTCCTCTGCGGGGAGGATGCCCCGATCCCGGACCTTCTTCAGGTGGCGCGAGCACTCGGTTTAGCGGCCGTCTGTCCTCGATTACGTCGTCGTCTATACGGCCTTCGTCCCCTCGGTATTCTCTCCCCTTGAGTTTGGAAGTCCGGGGTCACGGATATTGGGTTGTAAACGAGATCGAAGTTGATCTATGTGGCGTTTCCATATCTTGCCGTCTGTCATCTTAAGGCGGTAAGATCTAGGGCCAGTGAGGTAGACTACGGTGGCTGGGACCCATAACGGTTCGCCGGAAAGGTTTTTGGCGTAGACCAAGTCGCCTACCTTGTATTGGCGTACGTTCCGCTGGATCCACAAGGTTTCTCTGGCGAATACGACGGGTGTAATCGGTCGAGGTGGGAGCGAAGCTTCCGCCCCATTAAAAGTTCGGCTGGAGTCTTGTTGGTGACAATGTGGGGGTAATGTGCTGTAGTAAGAGTATTTTGTTCAATCTAGCATCAATGTCCCCGGATCCATTTTTTGTAGTGTCTTTTAGCAATTGGACCATCCGTTCCACCCTACCGTTTGCCTCAGGGTGAGCGGCGAAGTTAAAACATGGCGGATGCCCCGGTCCACCAAGTATTGTTCAAGGTGAGAGCAGTGAACTGGGGTCCGTTGTCGGAAACTAGAACGTCCGGAAACCCGTGTGTTGCAAATAATCTATCTAGTTTTTTAATAACGGAGTCAGTAGTTGTGCTTTTCATCTTGTGGATTTCGAGCCAGTTGGAGTAAGCATCCACGGTTAGGAGAAAAGTGTGTCCTTTAATGGGTCTTGCGAAATCAATGTGGATGCGGGACCACGGGCCTCGAGGAGTTTCCCATTCGGTGGGAATTGCTCTCAGTGGGGCGTTGCTGACTTCTTGGCAGTTTCTACACGTGGTTACCCAGGCTTCAATTTGTTTATCGATGCCTGGCCACCACGCGCGTAGCTTCGAGCGAGAGCCTTCATGCGGACGATGCCCGGATGTCCTTCATGCAGGGTTTGCAACACGAGTCGCTGTAGTCTCTCTGGTATGACAACTCTATCTCCCCATAGGATGCAGCCCTTCTGGGAAAATAGTTCCGTTTGCCGGTGTTTGAACGGCGCAAAAGTGGCGGGGTTTCTTCAACTGGCCACCCGCGTTCGACCCAACTGAGAACTCTTGCGAGGATAGAGTCCCGTTTTGTGTCAGCGGCGATATCCCTTGCCGTTAGTGGCGGCGAGTTGAGAGTTTCAATTTGCAGCGTAGTGAGGGTTGGAGCTGGGTCGCTGACGGTTTCCGGAAGTGGGAAACGGCTCAAAGCGTCAGCGTGGGGAATGGCTTTCCCGGGCGATTCTGCAGTACGTAGTTGTAGGCTGCTAGGAATTCTGACCAGCGAGTCATTCTAGGTGACAATATATGCGGCGTTGGTTTATCACCTGCTAAAATGCCAAGTAAAGGCTTGTGGTCTGTAACTAGAGTAAAGGGCCGCCCGTAAACATATTCGTGAAATCGCTTCACGGCCGATACAATAGCAAGAGCCTCTTTGTCAAGTTGGCTATAGTTTCATTCAGCCTTTGATAATGTGCGGAAAAGTACGCAATGGGAGCCTCATTCCCGTTTGGTAACACGTGGCTCAAAATGGCTCCAACCCCAAATAGTGATGCGTCGGACGTAATATTTAATGGCAAAGTCTTGTTGTACTGCATTAGCACAGCATCAGAGGTTAATAAGTCTTTCACCTTTCTGAAAGAGTGCTCCTCTTTGTGACCCCAAACCCAAATAGCTTTCTTGTCAGAAGTAGATGTAAGGGTTCGCTACTGTTGCCTTGTGAGGCAAGAAGATGTTGTAAAAATTACTGAGTCCCAAGAAGGCCTGGAGATCAGCCTTACTTTTAGGTCTTGGGGCGTTTTTAATTGCTCTGAGTTTGGTCTCGGTGGGGTGAATCCCTTGTTTATTGAGGAGATACCCAAGAAACTCCACCCGCTCAGTACACAGTTGACACTTTTTTTTTACCTTGAGGCCGGCGTCTTTGAATCTATGCAGAACTAGTTTGAGACACCATTCGAGCTCTTCTCTATTAGGGGCAGCAATTAAAGCGTCATCAAAATACGGCACAACCCCTTTATGCCTTGCAAAGTCTCTCCATTAGACTCTGAAATATCCCTGGGGCTACACTCACTCCAAACTGGAGTCTGTTGCATTTAAAGGCACCTCGGTGTGTAACGATAGTCTGTGCCTCTGCGGTTTCCGCATCAATGGGTAGTTGTTGATACGCTTGCGCTAAGTCCAACTTTGCGAAGATTTTCCCACCGTCCAGGAGTGGAGAAGATGTTGAACCACAGGCACCGGATAAGCGCTCTGTTGGAGTGCGTGGTTCAGGGTGGCGCGGTAATCTCCACAAATTCTAATTGACCCATCCGGTTTGATGGGGGTTACGATTGGGGTTTCCCAACGGGCATGGTCAATAGGCTCCAATACCCCTTGGGCTATTAACTTATCAAGTTGCTCGTCAATCTTGGGTTTAAGGGCGAACGGCACCCGACGAGGCTTAAGGCGGATAGGGGCTACTTCTGGATTGAGGCTAAAGGATATAGGGGTCCCCTTGTACTTGCCTAAGTTGTCCAGAAAACACGTCCTGGAATTCTTGGACGATGCCCTCTTCCCAATCGCCGCTCTCGGCATGGTGAATGCCGGCTAATTCGATCCCTAGTGGGGCGAAGCATTGTAGGCCTAGCAAGCTGGGCGGTTACCATCGACGACAGTCAATGGAAGTGATGCAGTATGATTTTTGAAGGTTACTTGGACTTGAGTCAAGCCGCGACTGGAATCGTGTTCCCCTGGTAATCCCTGAGGACGATCTTCTGGGTGCTGAGATCCTGACAACGGATGGCAGGGATGAGTTGTTTGAGGGTCTTCCAGGAAACCATCGAGAGGGACGACCCGAATCGACTTCCATTTGGCAAGGTTGGTTTTCGATGGCGACTCTCACTCGGATTTTCTGTGCATCTAGTAGCGAAGCGTGGCCGATGGTTGTCGTTTGGTGTGCCTCTTCCCGTTTTGCTTGACAAGCCGGTGCCCTGTTTCTGTAGGAGTGGTTGTTCTCTTGGTTACCCAAGCGATGCCGATTTACAAGAACGTTTCTTGTGGGTTGTCGGAGGTTGCTCTCCCTTCGGTTCGGGTTGGACTCTCTCTTGCTTCTGCAGGCCGTGCAATGTGGCCTCTCTTCCCACAGGCGTGGCAGAGTGCGTAGCGGAATTTGCAGTTGAGTCTTTTATGGGTGGCTCCACAACTTGTGCATTTGTGCGGAGTCCTTAGAGTTCATGGACTTTGATTGCCAAGACTCCTGATGACTTCTTCTTCATTACTCTCTGGATTACGATTCTTGTGATGGGTTGTTGCCGAGAACTTCTCTAAACCAGGTGAAGTGTCATGGGCGAGTCGACAAAGCGGTGCGTGGTTGCAGCGCCTTCGAGCAGCCGACTTTCTGGTTTCTTCTGCTGCAGTAGCATAGGTGACGGCCTCTGGAAAGCTGACGTTGCCTTTCTCCATAGGCCTTCTGCGCCCGTGTGGTGCATCTAATCCCGGAACTATGCAGCTCTGGGTTTTCTGTTGGTCCCTCTGGTAATATTCGCATCTTCGGGCCAGTGTTGATGCAGCAGATGCATAATGAGCCCACAGGAGAGGTGCGAGGGTGTCCCAATCAATTTCTTTTACTTCAGCCGGTTTTGCAAGTGCTTTAGCCACCCGAATACGGCAGGCCCGCAGTGAGTCAGAAACACTGCTCTTTTCTTGCTGGTGGAAACGTCCTCTAAATTGTTGGTTTCCAAGAATATCTGAAAACGATCCATATACGACTCCCAGTCTTCTTTTTCTGGGTCAAAAGGAGCGGGTGGTATAGCGCCGCCTGACGTCCTGCCGATGTAGGTGCGCTCTCAGCCACGTGCTTCGGTTGGTGCTCTGTAGGGTTTAGCCAGCTCTATTGTCTCCGTATCCCACCTTCATCGCCAGTGTTAAGTATGAGGCATGGGCGTAGAAACGGAGACGAAACTGCTTCTCGTGAACTTCAGCTCTTTATTTAAAGCATGATAACAGAGACAAAAAAACCCCAGTTAGCAGCCGCCCTTTTATAGAGTGAACTGCTATCCGGATGACCAATGGATGTTGTTATAGGGTTTGAACCTCGTCCAATGGGACTCGCCCGCTAACAGCCAATCAGATTGCTTGGAATGAACCAATCATAACTTGCCATTATATGGGCCAATAGGAAGTGCAGGATTACGATCCTGCTATGCAAATGAATCTTTATTAATTACATTTCTTTAGTTCACAACAGATATGAATATTCATTTCCCTGAAATTGCAAAAACAAATGAGAAGAAAGTATTAAGCAATGTTCATCTAGTAAACTTTGTTAATGCTAAATGTGATTCTCACTCAAGTTTTCTAAGAACATTGGAAAATTTCTCAATAAATAATCTAAGTTTCCCTTTGATAGTTCTCTCTGGCAAAAATAAGAATTCATGAAATGCTGTAATGTCATGGTTTGTGCTTGGATAAATCTAGAAGGATCATATGTAGGTGTTAGACATATGGATAGGAGGAAGGATATTTGTAAGAATTTATGTTGCACAAATTTATACCACCCTCAGGCAGCTGTTTATTTGGCTCTTCTTTAGTTAAAAATAATCAAGGATGAATTAAAACAGAAAGATTGCTTCAGAATGAAAATTTAGAATTGTTTTCTGTCACTTAGCAACCATTCCTAATATGATCACATCCTTTTTATGAGCAATCTTTTTTAACAGTACATTTGATATCAAGCGTTTTGAACTAACTAAATAAATTATTCTTTCCTAAAAGAATAATTATTCTTTCCTAAAGAATTATGGAACCTTCTTAGAAACATATTTGGGGGGGCAGGGAAGCTTTACCCAGGCTATGTCCCCTTTTCTTACATATTTTCAATTGCCTTGATAGTCGCCAATAAGTAAATATACAATGATAGAAATCTTATGCAAAGTAGATTTGAATCTTTAGTGTGATCCCTCTTTAGATCATACTAAAGTACTGTCACAGAAATTAAAGATTTTGCCTCTTTTTTCCTCTCCATCCAGAGTACTTGATGACCTTTGAACCAGGAACTAACTTTCTGCTTAACCTTCCCTGATAAGTTATTGTGAGGATAGGAATGAGTTAATCCACCTCCCATAAATATCATTATGAACTCTTTAGAAGAAGGACAATATACAAGACATAGATAAAAGTGGAGAAGGTCTGGCCTATAGATTAAGGTCAGGCTGCGGTGCCTTAAGTCTTGCCTGTATCGCCTTAAGTCTGGCCTGTAGACTTCTTCTGTGCACTCTCTCTGTACAACTCAATTACATTTAGACAATATATTCTATTTATGCATGTGGAGCTTTTCTCTCCCCACCCCCCAAAAAACTGATTTCCATGTGGGGGAGGGGATTTTGGTTGCATTCAGAGAGGAAAGGTCATCTCTCTCTTACAAAGATGATGAGATGACCTCTCCTTCCTAAATGCAACCAAATGCAGGCACATAAACACACACACACACACACAGAGAGAGAGAGAGAGAGAGATTCTACTCTTTAGTAATAGATAGACTAAATGTATAATCTATGCATTTGAGTACTTAGTCTTGCCAATAATGTATACTTCTTGCATAATTTCTCCAGTTTCTTGAGCATTTGGAATTATGCTCATCATAGCATTTCAACCAAAGTTCAGCATCTTAAACTTCTATCTGTGCATCATCCATGCTGGGTGCTGGCTCTGATCATCATAAAATATAGAAATTTCAACAAATGTTTGCAAACACACCTATTCTAGGGTGAACCAACTGGGTTAATCACTTGATTAATATAACAGGTATTGCATTATGACTTGTATGATTTGGTTTGTCACACAGTCAGTCGGATGTTTAAACTGGATTTAGCATTTTTTTTTGCCTATTGATCCCTATTTCCCAGGGATCTGGAATAGGCAGACATTAATAATATTAAAAGTGTTGTCACAGGATATAAGCTGTACTAAGTAAAGCTAGCTTTTGTGATTGACTGTGATTTTGTCAAAGCCAATGGTGCCCCATATGTTTGGGATTGCACCCAAGGTCCTTTTACTATTGTAACTATTTCTTGCCATAGACATTCTACTTCTATTTGCCCATTTTTACATTTTTACATTTTCTCCAATTCATTCTGTTCTGTTCTGTTCTGTCTAATGTCTCCAGGTACTACAATATCCAATATCCCAACATTTTTTGTCTTAAATTATTAATACTAATTATTATTATCATCATCTGTTCATAACAATATGAAGTCATAACTGCCAGTTCTTTAGCTGGTGTTGGCCTCCGTACACATCAAGTTCTTCCCAAGAACCTAACATGATGTAATGTATCAATGTAGTATGCATGCAGATCCAAGCAGATTGGCCTTTTGCAACTGACAGATGGAAATTTTGCGAATCCACAGATTTTCTAAGAGCCATGCATGATTTTTGGGGGCATGACAGCCAGAATGCCAATAACCACTGGGACCCATGGCCAGTTTATATCATAATCTTTCAAATTCAATTTTCAGATCTTGATAGTGATCTTCACCAATTCTTTGTCTTCTATTCTGTTATCTTCTAGTATTGCCACATCAGTTATCTGTAGTTTCTTCTTTTCAGCCACAGTTATTGGCATGTTATGAGCCAAGATTTTATCAGTCTATATTCAAAACTCCCACAATATTTTAACCTGTTCATTTTCGACTACTTTTTCAACTATTGTTCCTGCCAATTTTCCATTCCTGGTACATGATCATTTTCCCAGATGTTCCAGTGAATCATTCTGGTGATTATTTATGACATTGTACTACTATTATTTACATTTAATATAGCTTCCCAGCCCATGGAACCTGGGGGCTTACAATACATAATACTAAATTAAAACAACTAAATATAATACATAATGTAAATAGTTAAAAACAAAAACAAAATGAAATAAGATAGCCTGTCATGTATGACTCAGCCATTGCTTGTTTAGTTAACTTGAAACTATCTTCAGCAATCTGGTATCTTTCAAATATGTTAGATTCAATTCCTATTCTGCCACCTAAGTAGATAGAGCTGAAGCTTAGCACATTTGAAGAGCAGCAGATGTGTGATGGCTGAATTAAAGCATCACAAAAGCAATATAGAATCCCAGACATCTCCAAGTATCATCTAAGAGTACGAGAGTAAAATAACAACTAAAGTCTAAAGACATAAGAAAAGGATTAACAACCACCTTTGTTGAAATTTTGCTTCCTATTTCAGGGCTCCCTATCTTTTCAGAAATAAAGATTATGGTTGCTCAGGCAACTAAGCAAAATAACATACAGAAAGAAAAAAGGTGCCTAATCTAGTTTCCCAGGATTCACAAAGCACTATTAGTCTAAAAGCCTAATCTAAACCTGATTATATAGGATCCATAATTTGCTTAATCAAACACATGATCATGTGTTTGGTCATGCCCTGCACACATTTCTGCTCTGCAGGTTGGCTTGTATACTTGATTATAAGGTCACAACTCATTAAGGATGCTTTCCATTTGTGAATTATTATAGAAGTGACATAGAAGACAGATTGCCTTGTCAGCAATTTTAGGCACTGAAGCATATGCCATCTCATGCATTTATTAACTGAAAGCCTAGTTCACTTACTTGGCCAAGTTGGTGACTAATTGTTCTGAATGCAGAAAATCTGACATTTCTATTTAAAGGATACCATGTTTGTCCTCTGTCCAAAAGGCTGACTGGTTGAAACAGATCAAATTGAAAAACCAAGAAACTTAAACGAGAGCAGGAGACCTTAAGCTGCTATCATTAGTTCGCCTCTGGGCAGAAGACTGAGCATGAACAAACTATATCTGATTATAAACTTTCCAACTGTAATAATATACAGTGTACAATGTTTTCTAAATATACATCTACTCATATACTCAGAGCAGACATGAAATCTAATGCAAATTAAGAATGTATTTTGTCATCCTTTGAGTGATCATTTATGTCCTTATTTACAATTTTGCAAGATCCTGCCAGTCAAAATCAATACTGAACCACATAGTTCACATACGTCAACCAATTTGATGTAAAGCAGTTATTTCCCAAGAATTAATCTATTACTGACACAATGGTCACAACAGTTTTAAGAAACTAAATTCTTCATTCAAATTGTGCAATACGGTGTCTGGGAAATCTTGTTTTTATGTGCAAAATAAACACAATTCATGCAAACAGAACATGATCTTTTTTGATCAGTAAGTTGTCTGGCAAGAAATTTGGCCTCTTCCTGAACATAAAGAACCTCAAGCTCATGATCACTGTGAGAAGTGGGGAAGAGATAAATGCATGCAAGAATTCACTTTCCTAGGATCACAGATCGATCAACTCAATGAATGCTGTCTAGAAATAAAGCATCAAATCACATTGGGTCGCCCAGCAACAATGAAGATGAAGTGAGTATGGAAAAGCAAGAACATCAGCCTGGCAACTAAGTGCAGATTAGTTCACATTATCATGGTTTTCATAGCTGCTTTCAGTTGTGAAAGTTTGACTATGAAATAGATAGTTAAAAAATTGCCTCATTTGAACTGTGGTGTTGGAAAAGGCTCCTGTGCGTTCCTTGGACAACAAAAGTGACAAACAAGTAAGTAGTAGACTGTATAAAATTTCACACATATCACTGGAAAGCAAAATCACAAAATTCCACCTTATTTATTTTGGTCATGTGATGTACTCAAATTAATTGGAAAACACAATAATATTGGGAATGGTCAGTAATAAAAGGAAACAAGGCTGCACAAAAACACAGTGGCTAAACACCATCAAAACCAACACCAGCCAGAGCATAACAACTGGAAGAAACCATGCAGGATTGGAAAATGCCAGTCCATGGAATCACTAAGAATCAAACATGATTAAAGAAATAGCATCTGTCTGGAAGCTTTCTAAATGAAGTATGAGTATCCTATAGCAATAGTACTTACACTTATATACTGCTTCATAGTGCTTTATAGCTTTACAGCACTCTCTCATCTAGTCAGCATATTGCCCTTAACAATCGGGTCCTCCTTTTACCAACCTCAAAAGGATGGAAGGCTGAGTCAACCTTGAGCCCATCAGGATTGAACTCCAGACTGTGGGCAGAGTTTGCCTGCAATACTGCATTCTAACCACTGCACCACCATGGTTCCTATGCAAAATAAATAACAACAACTGAGTTTGATTTTTTTTTACTCTAGAAAAAGGAATTCCTGTCTTCTTTAGAAAAGAGCCTCAGATCTTTAGACCTATTCTCTCAATGCTCTTAATCTAGTCACTAAGCCAGTTGAATCATTTTATCAGTAGTTGTGACAACACAGGGTCACACTAACTAGTTCCTCCAAAAAAATCTATGTTAGCTGCCATCCACATGGACATCCAAGGCAGGTGAGCAAATAATGTTAACTGTATCATCATGCAAATTACTCAAGTATTATGCATGTTGTATCATAATGCAAATAACACAAATTTCATCATTTTTATCTTTTGCACAATGACATTATGACACATGTGGTGTCATTGTGACTTTTCCTGAACATCTATAGCCACCTGGTTCCTCCAAGAAGTTTATGATATCCCATAAGCTTACATCAGGAGAGTACTAGCAAGGCTTCATGAAAAGTCTAGCTCCTTTCCTACTAACTCAGAAGGCAGCAGTGAATGTGCTTTCACATTGCAATCGATCGATGCTTTGCAAGTATACATTAACTGCCAGTGATAAAACTGAATTTTCTAATGAGAGCTTCCTTGTTTAGCAATTCTTTATCTCCAGCTAGTATCAGGAAGACTAAAATCAGGCAAAACTGGTTAATTAATGGGGCTTTTTTGTGGTCCCAGTATGCAACAGGTTGAGTGGATTGAGTTTAACTTTGTACATGACTGGTCAATTTTGGATTAACAATTTGAAGATTACCCTTGATTCAATTAAACCTTTTTTGTATTCCCATAACACCTAATCCCTGCTGATGTATTTAAACATATTGAAGGCATGTTGAATTACACTACTTATACATACAAACTGTTTACAGTCTTTAATTGTTTTTCCCTAATAGAAAATGCACTTTCCAGCAAACAGCTGTCTCCTCTCTTTTTGGGGTCTTCCTGGTCATGTGCAATATTGACTGTCATTTCTGCCAGTTCCTGATTACGTTTGGCTGCATTTGTATGGCATTGTAAGCTGCCCAGAGTCACTTTGGATAGCAAGATGGACAGGATATAAGTTTAATAAATAAATAAATAAATACAGTATGACCCACACACTCTAATGAAGTTAGAAAAAAAGGGAGTGCTGCATCTGAAAGACATTCTTTGAATACATATTGGTTGGAACCTGACTAGGAAAAGGATCGGAGCAGGGCTATAGAAGGAGAGATGGGAGACCCAGATATAAGATTCACTCACTGCAATGGGAAATGGTTAGAAATATGGAGAATTCCCAAAGAAAATACAATGTTCCAAAAGCAATCAGAGGTGTGCATTTCTACCTTGCAGAAATTTTCCAAATGCTATGGAAACCCTATCGACAGCAGAAGTCTGTGCTTTTTAGCAAGAGCAAATATCTGCCCATAAAACTAGCTCTTTGACATTCTGCAGGAGACAACAGTGTAGACATAAACGTATATTCTCAAAATGGCATTCCATGTTAGTTGCAGTTAAATTTATGAACTAAATTTGCCTTGTTGCATTTCCTACCTACTGCATGATCTGCCACACTCTTTTTGAACAGCAACATGTACTGTTTTATCATGTCAAAATGTGATGAACTAATCTTATTACTGCTTGTGGTGGTTTCCTCATTCTTCTGAGCAAAGGATGTGGGAATGAACTTCATGACCAGGTGGAGAAATAGCAGATTAGGCAATAGTCAGACAAGGAATGGCTTAGCCCACAGAAGGAATGGGGGCATGGCAAATTCTCAGAAAGAACCCTCCCTAGTTTTTTGCAATATAACGATGATAGGAAAGAGATGCACTTTCAGACTTGCAAGATTCTCTTAATGTAACCTTACAATAAATTTAGAACTAGTATATCTGAGTGTGCTTCTTGTCTGGACTTCCTCGGAATGCCGACACTTGGATTGCTGCTCCAAAATTTAGTTGAGCTAGCACACCTGATTCTACTTAGTCATAATAAATGAAGTCACACTCAAGTCTATTATTTAATAAAACCATTTCACTGGGGAGCCTAAATAACTGCAGTATGAAGTTTCTGCAACCTATAGTTCTGTAATTCACTTGCTGGAGCCCGTGTGATAAAAAGTATAACAGAGATAAAGGGAAAATTGTTTTCAAATTATGTTAGATTTCTTCTTTGTTGATTCATTCATATTTTATTTTCTTGACAACTACAGCATAAGGAAGCCAGAGCCACATGATCAAAGCCCTACCTCTTTTTACATGTTAATTTAAAAGGGGACAAGGCATCAAACTCATGGTCATATAGCCACTATTTTGACACACACACAAACACTGCTGACAACAGTATGGGGTTTACATTTGAGACTCTGATGCTGTCCATTAAATTTTTTGTAGGGGTTGTAGCAGTGGTGGGATTAAAAAAAATTTACTACCGATTCTGTGGGCGTGGCTTGGTGGGCATGGTGTGGCTTGGTGACCATGGCAGGGGAAGGATACTGTGAAATCTCCATTCCCTCCCCACTCTTGAGGGAAGGTTACTGCAAAATCCCATTCCTTCCCCACCCCACTAACCTGCTTTCCAGCTTCATTCTCCTGTGAAGGGCAACAAAAGAAGACCCAGCCGATCAGCTGGGACTCAGGAGGCAGAGAATAGATGGGGGAGGGGCCAGTCAGAGGTGGTATTTGCCGGTTCTCCAAACTACTCAAAATTTCCGCTACTGGTTCTCCAGAACTGGTCAGAACCTGCTGAATACCACCTCTGGGTTAGAGTTATTTTTAGGACAGAATTAAAATTTAAACAGTCCCCTTTCCATATTTTACATGTATTATTTGAGATTTTAAATTAAAAAGAATTTATTCATTTCACAAGTCAGATCAGTAAGAATAGAAAACTGCTTACTGTAAGGAAAAGTTTATATACATCTGTTTTATGGCATAGCCATATATAACACCTCAAAAAGAGGTAATCTATCAGGAAAAAGGAACCAGGACAAATTTTGCACCAGGTAGAACTAATTTATATCTAGTGGTACAAACATATAAATAAATATTACAACTTATTTACACATGCAGAACATTTTACCAACCTAATCTGCAATACTATGATGAGGTAATTTATCTGTCTCCTCAAACTGTTATTGATGGGTAACCTCAAGATACTTGTTCTCCATTCTTAAGGTTCCTTATCTTTAAACTGGATATGAATGGAATAAGCTCTCTAGGTAGGTCATGCCTTCAAAGAGAAGCCTATCCTTGGACAGCCCTTCTAATGTGTCCCCTGAAAGTACACATCTCTCATTCCAGTTCTTCAGAAATCACACTCATTTATCTTCATCTTTCTGAGGAATGGCACAGACAGAATTTGTGATTTGCATAAATTGTTCGTTGTCCAGAGACCAACTGGTGGGTGGAGAAGGCATAAGTATCCCTATAGAAAAAGTCATCTTTATTGAACATTATCTCCACGAATGACCTTGGCAAGAGAGAGCTTTTGTTCTATAAGGCTTCAGAGGAAGTACGAAAAGGAAAAATATGTAGAAAAAAATAGAATAACATGTTGCTATAGTCTGCATCATAAGAGCTTTTAAAACATTTCTAGAATATAATAAATACGTCATATAAAGCAAGTCTTTCAAATATCCATAAGTGTAATAAGGCAATCATATATCTATAAAGCTGGCATTAAATAATGGACTTCTAAAAATTAAAACCAATTAAAATGATAAAACAGTACATTTTATAGATTATCTTGGTATTTTAAAACTGTGTGAATGTCATATAAACTGTGATATTATCATTTTAAATGACTAGAATAGAATAGAATAGAATAGAATAGAATAGAATAGAATAGAATAGAATAGAATAGAATAGAATACTTTATTGGCTAAGTGTGATTGGACACACAAGGAATTTGTCTTGGTGTAAAATACTCTCAGTATACATAAAGAATCAGTACATTCGTTAAGAATCAAGAATCATAACATACAACACTTAATGATAGTCATAGGGTACAATGAACAATCAAATCATACTAGGAAACAGTCAATATAAATCATAAGGATACAAGCAACAAAGTTACAGTCCTACAATCACAAGTGGGAGGGGGATGGGTGATAAGGAGTGATGAGAAGATTAACAGTAATAGTAGTGTACACTTTGTAAATAGTTGAACAGTGTTGAGGGAATTATTTGTTTAGCAGAGTGATGGCTTTCAGGAAAAAACTATTCTTGTGTCTAGTTGTTCTGGTATGCAGTGCTCTATAGCGTCGTTTTGAGGGAAGGAGTTGAAACAGTTTATGTCCGGGATGTGAGGGGTCTGTAAATATTTTCACAGCCCTCTTTTTGACTCGTGCAGTATACAGGTCCTCAATTGAAGGCAGGTGGGTAGTAATTGTTTTTTCTGCAGTCCTAATTATCCTCTGAAGTCTGTGTCTGTCCTGTTGGGTTGCAGAACCAAACCAGACAGATATAGAGGTGCAGATGACAGACTCAATCATTCCTCTGTAGAACTGTATCAGCAGCTCTTTGGACAGTTTGAGCTTTCTGAGTTGGCGCAGAAAGAACATTCTTTGTTGTGCTTTTTTGATGATGTTTTTGATGTTAGGTGTCCATTTTAGGTCATGTGATATAGAACCTAGAAATTTGAAGGTCTCTACTGTTGATACTGTGTTGTCTAGTATCGTAAGAGGTTATATATTGTAAGAGGACTATACATTTAAATTGTTTTTGATTGTAAGATTTATTTCTTAATGCAAGTATTTTAAAATATTAAAATGCCTATTTTTGCCTTACATTCATATGTTTTCCTAATGGTGTTGCCTCAAAACACTGTGGTTTCAATCAAAATGCTGGGAATAAAGAGTAGAACCTGATGATCACATTTATTATTAGATTTTCTTTAGTGAGAATTAGTTCGTTGGTTTTGCCTTGCTCTCTCCACTGAAGAAAGGTGCTGATAATGGACAAATGCAGCTTGCAAAGTGATTTTAAAAATTTAATTCATTCAGCATACCCTATTTCCAAAAGCTATATTATGCATGTGTATAGTTTGAACTAGTTATGTCACACAAACTGTCATTAATATGGAAATAATTTCTGCTTGTTAAATTAGTAAATTATTATCCAATTTATTTGCAGTTCAAAACAACTCTGAGCAACTAGATTTTTCTGGGTACTGTTTTTCACTTTTCTAGTTTAATAACAGTTCAACATGTTTAAAGGATCCCTGGCAGTGCAGTGATTAGAATCCAGTATTGCAGGCAAACTCTGCCCACAGCCTGGAATTTGATCCTAACAAGGTTCAAGGTTGATTCGGCCTCCATTCTTCCGAAGTCAGTAAAATGAGGACCCAGATTGTTGAGGGCAATATGTAGACTAAAGCACTCAGGAGTGGTATATAATTCTAAGTGCTATTACAGATGAAGACAAATATACATCTCAGGATAATCTTGCAGGATCCAATCTGAGTCGGTCACTGGGAACAGAGTTTTAGTCTTCCAAACTTTTGGACTTGTGCTGCAGCCATTCCTTGTTCCATGTGTAGTATTTATGTGGTGCCTGGTTGTGTGTGGATTTTAGTTGTTAACTGGGGTGTTGATAGATGGCTATTATATTGCAAGCACTCCATGCATTTTGAGTTTCAAACGTAATCATCACATAAAAAGAGTTGCATCAGAACACTATATGGCAGGGTGAGAACTCACTAGTACCTAGCAAGCAAAACAGCTGGAGAGCAGGTACTTAGGTGAACAATTCAGGCAGAATGGATACCCATAAGTGTTTATTACAAGATGACTGCCCAACGTGCAGGGGAGAGAAAAGAAGGTACAAGACTAACTATATGGCACACCCTGCCATACTTCAAAAAATTTCAGAAGCAGTAGAACACAGCTTCCAAGATCTGAAAGTGGGCATTGCCCACTGCCCAGGGTCTACCATGAAGACAAATCATGCAGTATAAAGATTGCTTGGAGGTGGGGAAAACGTCTATTGTAATTTACCAGGTTTTCTGCATGGATTGCCCATGACTATATAGGACAGATGGGGAGGAAGCTAACCACCAGATTGCAAGAATATGAGTGAGGAAACCTGAATTCATTGGTAGCCTCACATTTCAACAAACAAGGACATACCTTCAATTTCACAGCTACTAAATTGTTGGCTGAGCAGGAACAAAAATAGCCAGGAAAATGATTGAACCTAGGAAGTGGCCCCTTATCAGTCAACAGGAATGATGATTTACAACCAGCTTATCAGGTATTTAGGAGCCAATTGTGTGCCAGCACAAAAAACAACAACCAGCAACTTAATAACTGGCCATCAACATTCCAATTAACAGTTAAAAGCCACACACAAAGCACCACTACATAAATACTAGACAAGGAACAGCCCAGTGCACACATTCTGGAGAGAGAAAAGTTCCAGCACGTGCGAAAGCTTGGAAGATTAAAACTCTGGTCCTGGTGACTGACTCGGTTTGGATCCTTATTGTTATTAAAAGTCGCAAAGATATTTTACACAAATCACGGAAAACTGCCTTGTTTAGATGGAAGAAAGAACTGTTTTAGAGAGGTATTCCAAAGTTGAAGAATTTGATTTAGTTTATCTTCTTCTAATAATTCCACAATATTATGTACCATTAATAATTCCACAGTATTATATACCATTACACCAATATCAATAATGGATAAATTGAATCATGTTACCTATCAAGGTCTCACACACCATTTTTCTGATAGTGAGTATGGGACAATTGAAAGGATGGTGTTGGCCATTACTGTTCTGCACCGATGCAATATGTTAAGAACTCAATTGTCCAGTGTCTATTTCTAAAACCTTGAGGAACACCATTCATTTGGTTTACTACAGCTTTCTCTTCTTTGTCTCTTAAGTCCTTCTACACTTATCACTGTACAGATGTGCAGCTTAAACATTCTGCAAAAAAGCAAATATTGCATTAAAATTTATTTCTGCATGTGAATGCCTGGCTGAATTGAATGAAATACAGAAATGATCCTTAGGTAGTTCTACAGCTGTGAAAGCTACAACTGTTTACATGCTTATAGATCAACATGCACAAAGTCTGTATAACACTGAAAATTTGCAGCTTTTTATTGAAAATGTATGTACCCTAGTGTTTTCTCTTTTTTTCATTTTGCTTTGATGCTGTATGCTGCCCAGAATCTTTCCAGACTGGAGCAGGTTATAATTATGAAAATATATGGATGCATCTATGTAAAGCTAGTGCTTGACTTGACAACTTAGTTCTGGAGTTCCAACAACCATTCCACCTCCCCCAGTCATATGATCATATTTGGGGATCTTTGCAACCAGCCTGCATTAAAGCCATTTGTAGCATCCTGTCGTCAGATAACTACTGTACAATTTATGTTTTTTGTCAAGAATCGGCATTTATTTCTCATTTCAATTGAGTACAATGGGTTTGCTTAATAACCAATTTACTTAACCACAGCAAAAAAGACAAAATCAGACATGGCACATGGTGCTTACTTAAAGACCAGTCTGACTTATGACCATAACTCTGGATACAATTATGATCATATGTTGAGAAGTCCTTATAAAAATAATAGAAATGCAAACTAATTCCCAAAGTTCTCTGTTAGATTTCTTATATTTCTTCTAGCTGAAATTGGAAGAAGCTGTATACAATTTCCCAAGATATACAGGGAAATAGAACCTAGTTGTCTCTTGTCCATAATCACTTCACACTGATTTCAATGAATCTATCATCTAGATTAATGTGTGTTTAGTATGGAAAAAGAAAAGGCACCAGTTATTTTTTACTTTATTCCTCAGGAATAATTCCATCTTGCATAATTTATTTCCCAAGTAATATCAGTCTCTTAAGCCAAAAACTGAGGGCAGATTTATAAATGCTTGCCCACAGAATCATCTCAAAGCGCCTGTCATTTTAGCAGTTGAACTTTAAAAGCTGGTTCACAGTTAAAAGTGACAGATTGGAACAAAGGGGAACACTCCAGTGTAACCAAAGCAGATATTAGAAAAAAATCAATTCCTAAATGATTTTGAGATGCCCTTTCCATTAAGACAGGACTGAACTAAGCATTTGTTTTGTTTTTAATTAGGAAATGAAAACTTCAGATGAGCATATTTAAGATAAAATCTCTAATAATTTATTGACCTTCAGTTTCACATTGTGAAAAAAATGCAGTTTTACAAAACCTCAAAACGTAGTAGCATACAAAAAAAAAACCACATAGACATTTTACTTCACTTATTTTTGTACGTGAACTGCATCTTCAGTTGCCAGACAAGGGACACTATTCAGTTCTAATCACTCTTATTCAGACAGGTGTCAGGCCTAAAGAAAAGGGGCTACACAATTATACCAGAAGTGGTAGGTTGTCCTTTGTTTAATGTTTCCACAGCAACTGGCCCACAAAATACGAAGAACTTTCTCGTCTTATGCCAAGGTTTTTGTGTGCACTTTTATGTGAACCGCATTTGTCTCAGAAGTGTGGGCTATTTTTTCAGACTGGAAATCACCAAGTAGCGAATTAAGATTCCCATGCTGATTCAAAAAGTAAGAGCTCAAAATATTCGCCTGCGGGGCTAGAGGCCCACCCTGATTTTTCATTCCCTTCTGCCTATACTCGTGAAGTAAATCCAAGCACTTGAAAGCAAGCTACTGCTTTGAAACGCAACTGCTAAAACTTCAGACACTTTAGGAAATTGGATGGTATTACAAAACAGGTTTGCAGTATAAGCTCAACAATTCCATGGAGAAGTACACAGACAGAATTCTGTCATTTCTCACTATGTTTTTCACCTTTCTTCAAATACACACAAAAATAGCCATTAATTCCTATATAAAGCGATTGCAAAAGGACATATAGTGCTAGCACTTACAATTGCTTTATTTGCGTGTATGTTATAGGAGCAATAATACCTCCAATCCTAATGTAAGTTAAGAGATATTTGGAGATAATTTGCGGGCAGGGCTTTATACGAACATTATATGAGCTTTGTGATAGCTTTTTTTTAGATTTCCCAATTTGCCTTACATTAATGCAGCTGTACTCTGGATTAGCTTGCACAGTGGTGTACTGGTTGTCAAACACCTCAGTGAAGTGAATATTAATATAACTTTACTCTTGGAAATTTAATTCAGAGTTCAGAAGCAGAGTTATTCTTAAATAAAGGCAACTGACCAATATTTTTTTTGGTCAGATTGACCAAAGAAATCAGTCTTCAGTATAAATCAATAGAAGTTCACAATACATTTATGTGTTTTAAAATTCAGACTTTCTTTCAATCCTCTCTGTTACCCATGCTAAGAACCACAACTAACAATTTGAAAAACTTCACATACATTCATTTCTTACTTAAGATAATACATAAGAAATGCATATATAGAGAATCGGGGGGGGACCTATGGCAACATGAGAAAGCTCTCTAAAGCCAATGGTTACAAACCTAAAACATGTTTACTGGGGAGTTAAGCCCAAGACACTAAAACCTACTGAGTAAACACATATAGGATTGTGCCATGAACACAAATTGTTCTTTACAGTAAACTGTCAGAATTGAACTACATTATCAAAATGTAAGCAGACGTGATCATTATAATTCTTTATAAGCATGCATGCATGCATTTCAAAACAATTTGCTTACACAACATTAAGACAACCAACCACAATGGAAGACTGGTAGCAATATATTGTTTGGCTATACCAATTCTTATGAAAAGCACAACTAGAAAGTTAAAGAAAGGAACTATGGGCTAAGTACACCAGGAAAGACTGAATAGGTTTACTTTTACATTCAAGCCAAAAAATAAGTTGGTGGTGTAGGACATTTAAAAATCCTTTATTTGATCAGGACTCCACATATGATACTTCCAGCTACCATTCCTCTGAAAGCTCAGTTTGCTAATTAATGAAAAACAATATATTAAATGAATTTAGGACCTCCCTGCTCCTCCATTCACCATCCTAATTATTATATCTAATAATATAGATATAATATGACAAAACAGATGGGGGGAAATGGGTTTTAATTCCATTTTAATCAGGAAGATAAACCAAAAGAATTGGTGTTAATTTAAACAGAAACACTCCCCCCCCCCCACCAGGGTTTCCCATCTCTTAAAGAGAATAAAATTCCCCATGTCATATAAATGGCACTTTAAACACCCCATCAGCTATAAATAAATAAATAAACTAAACAAAACTGGGTATCACATATTGGAAAGCTTCTAGAGAAAAAAAAAAGGTTCTGTAGTATTTCCCTCCAGTCCCTTTTCCAATAGTGATGAGGCTGCACAAAAAGAAAGCTACAAAGGCTATTGTCTCTCTTTCTAGATGTTTTCATTCAAAAGGCATGACTAGGCAAATAAAGTGTAACAGAAATACTATCAGCAGGGCATACATGTAATTTAGGGAGTCAATGGCTTGAGAAAACAACCTCCATGGCTTCGTCCTTCAGTACATATGCAATTTAAAATGCTACCTTGCAATCGTTCCATTTCTGACCCCTACCCAACTCTCTTCTAAATTATTCAGCTTTTTTTGTGCAGCCAAGCAAGTCAGAAATCACAGGATGTGCAAAACAAGTCCCAAAAGCCCTTATAACTTGAAAATTACTCCAGGCATTGTTTTAGCATGCAAGCACTGAACAATAAATAGTTGTATCTACAACAAGTAACAATTTAGAAGCAGGACAGTCATAATTAATAAATATAAGAAGAAATAAATTGCATGTATGTAGGGAAGAAGAGTCATTCTCTTTCACAGAGACACTGGGGGAATTTTTTTTTTAATAATTGAGCTGCTGCTCCCTAAGAAAGTAATTCAGAGCCACAACTCAGCTCACCAATTGAAACCGATGCTCCTGGCACTGCCTAGGACAAAGCTCATCGCCCTGGGCAGAGCTGCATCTTCACTCACAAAGAGATGTATCTTGCTGAACCAGGCCTTGTCCGCTTCTTTTGCAGCTGCTGTTGACACTTCAAATTGTTACAAAGGGAAGTGACAACCATTTCAAATTTTCCACACAAAAAGCAAAGTCCATGAAAATTGAGGGTTGTGCTGTGTTATGCAGCTCTGAAAAGTTCATCCCCCACCTTACCTCCCCTCCCCTTTGAAAGAATTATTAAACTTGACATTAATCCACAATTACTAACACAAGGACCCGACCATGGGTTCATTCATTCATAATTAAACCATGTGCTGATATACCAAAAACAATATTCCCACTCCCATTCCTTCATTTCCAACTTTTAAGAATTTAGAAGGTGCAGAGGATCTTCTTCAAATTCAAAAAAGAAATGTCTTCATCAAAACCACTTCTCCACAGTTGGTTCCAAGGTTTATTCAGCATTATGATGCAATAAACTAGAGAAAAACAAACAAACATTGTAAACTTTTTGGTGAAACAATATGAAGTTTATACATGTTTTAAAGGTCTATAAAACAGACGCTTCATTATGTATCTTAAATATTTTGGTGAAACAATATGAAGTTTATACGTGTTTTAAAGGTCTATAAAACAGACGCCCGTTCATTATGTATCTTAAACATTAGATGCTGTAACCTCACTGATCATGTTATTCCTCTATAATGTAACTAGCAACTCTTTGGTTTAATAACATTAATAACTTGGCAGAGAGAGAGAGAACAATGCCTGAACGTAATAAATCAATCCTGCAAATGAAGAGACAGTTGATTGTTAAGGGGAAAAATAATATAACGCAACATCTCTGTCATAAAGTTGGCTGGCATAGTAGCAGGAACAGGCATTTTGGTCATGGGCCAAATCCAAGTAGCAAAGAAACAGAAGGAAAGGCAGCTTGTTGGAGAAAAGAATCACCGATCAATGCCTTATTAACCATGGAGGATCCTGAATAGAACTGATTCAGAATATGAAAAGCAGACATATTAATCCCCTTATTTAAAACATTTCTGCTATTCATTATGGCAGAACTCTCTTTTGTGGGGCTTTGTCCTGTAACAATGCAGTACGCTTCGCTGCCTCCCCATAGAAGCCTTTCCTATATGTCAATTATTCAGTGCAAAATATTAGCTTTGGATGCCAGTGTTTGGCTTCTGTACTCCCACCTTCTCACTCCATTATGCTCAGAGCCGGTTTTCAGACCAGGCACCATGCTGGTTTTCAAAGTAGCAATTAATAGCTCTGCCAGAACATATGAAGCAAAGTTTGATGGGATTTCCACAGTGCAATTGTAAAAATTTGCTGGTTAACTTGGTGCGATTGATTGGAAGGTTCATGTGCTTCATAGCTTAAAAGCACTGGGCAGGATCACAGAAGGTGTGTGTGTGTGTGCAATTTACAAAATACTATAGACCCAATTTGCAATCTCTTGCATATTAAAAACTAAGCTCACTTTCACTGAAGGACAATCAGCTACATACTCCTGAGATGAACATGAAGCATACTGTATTTTATACTGCAAAGCAGCTTTATGATTTTTTTAAACTTTTTTTCTTAACCCTTAACACAAAAAAGCATTTTGTGTTTGTATGTGGCTCCTGCTGCTCTATCACTGGGAAGAAAGGGCCAGAAGAAAAATGCTTCTGATTAGGGCACAATCGGAAGCATTTTCTTCTGGTCCTTTCTTCCCACTGATAAGAGCAGCAGGAGCCACACCCAAAAAAAAAATTTTGTCACTGGGTATAGTGCAAACTACAGGTTGGTTACATTTATTCAGTTATACTAACAAATTGCCCAAGTAAAACAGTTTGGGAGGAGTAAGTTTACACTGAGGGTAAACTATTGTTTGATTATCCTGGAAAAATAGTCTTTTATATACAGACATATTGAAAGGAATAACAGGATAATCTTTCATTATCAGATGTAAAGAAGTTTGATATTTGAAACATAAGAAATTACAATCAGATATATAATAACTTATTTTATTTTTTTTAATCCATGCACCTAGTAGAAACATCTAGGTTCTTCCAGGACAACAGATGGAAATGGTAGAATAGCTACCTTATAAGATGTTAGATAAATAAAAGAACCCATATCAAACTTTAATGTATAAAACATTAAATATTAGTGCTGATATTGGGGGGGGGAGGGAATTGATTAGATAAGAGTTTCAGGTACTTTGCTGTTTACTAGAAGGAAAACTATTTCTCTGGAAATGTACCTAAATCCACTCTAGACCAAAAGAACTGAACAATGCCTCAATGTCTTTGGATCAAGTTTTGACTGAGGAAAAACATTTCATGAGTTTATAAGAGAGTAAAAATATGCAAGGCAGCTATTTTTTAGAATTAGGATTGCAGTTCTGCAATTATACTGATGCAGGTGTTTGCATTTTGATGATTAGGGGACTGGAGACTAAAACATACAATGAACGGTTGCAGGAACTGGGCTTGGCTAGTCTAGTAAAGAGAAGGACCAGGGGAGACATGATAGAGGTCTTCCAATATTTGAGGGGCTGCCACAGAGAGGAAGGAGTCAACCTATTTTCTAAAGTGCCTGTGGGCCAGACAAGGAATAATGGATGGAAACTGAACAAGGAAAGATTTAACCTGGAAATAAGGAGAAACTTTCTGACAGTGAGAACAATCAACCAATGGAACAGCTTGCCCTCGGAAGTTGTGGGAGCGCCATCACTTGAGACTTTCAAGAAGAGATTGGACTGCCATTTGTCAGAAATGGTGTAGGGTCTCCCGCTTGGGGAGGGGGTTGGACTAGATGACCTACAAGGTCCCTTCCAACTCTGATTATCTGTTATCTGAATTAATTTACAATATACTATGTGGGCGTCTTCATTTTCTTTACAAAAAAAACTTCTAATTTTATTTAAAGTGCTACTTAGTTCTTTTTAATCTTGACAACGAAAGTTTAACTTCACGAGTAAAGATTAATGCCAATCCAGTTGAAATATTTATAACTGAATTTATGAATACATTAAAAACTAAATGATTGGATAAATTATAGGCAAGGTCTACCGAAGTCCCTAAATATTCATACCCAAACATATATACTGCTAGTTAATATGTGGCTTGAAGTTTTGAAGTCCTTTTAAGTTTTTTTTCCTCAAGCGCAATTAGCAATTAATACAAATGGACTGCATGCATTCTAGCAAAGCAAAATTTGCATCTGAGCCCAGCATGCTAACTCAGAAACATGCCCTGCTGAACTTTCTTTCCTTACTAAAGGCCACAAACCTCTTGCAATTCTGGAAGAATAAAAAAGGGCAGGCTTTAGCTTTAGCTGGCCACTTTTTAAATAAAAGCATATATTGCAAGGCAGGTTTACTGGTATTTTCAAAATGAAAAATCAGAAGGCAAATCAATAATAATAATAATAATAATAATAATAATAATAATAATAATAATAATAGAAATGTAGCAAAAAGAAATAGAGCTATCTGCATGAGCTAGTTCAAATAGTTCATAAGCAGAAACCATTCCATTAAAATCACCAACACTGCACCTAACCACATCAGGTGCACATCTGGACTACTGCACTAAACTTTCAGATTGAATTTATGGGCTTTGATACATCCCAAGTTATAAACCAATAATTACTTAAGCTAACTGGTATGTCTTTTAAACATAAGGTCAGGATGATTCACCATCACACACAATAATTCTCTTTACTAACTCTACCCCACCCTGGGGAAGTAGATTCTTATTTCTTCAGTAATTAATAGTCCCAATTCCATAAAGTCCAGGATATAATCTTATAGTATTTCATATAAAGTGTCATTTCAAAATATAAATAGGCAGTTTACATTGTTGCCCCTATGCACATCAGAACTAGCAATGATTTTGCTTGCTCCAATCATTATATATATATATATTATATACACACACACACACACAAATAGTATATAAGTGTTTGTGTGAGTGTAATCAGTTCCACTAATCACTCGTACATTAATTATACTGATCTTTTATTTCCATTTAAACAGTAAAGTGTGGATAACTCTTAAAAGAATGGGACACAACTGAACAAAAACTATAATTTTAACTAAGTAGATTTTCTCCTAGATGGCATTTTGTCAAAATCATTTGCAAATGGGGGAATTTGTCTATGTGAACAACCTATAATTACCTTTAAGAACAATCTTACATAAATATGCCTATGAATTAATAATCATGGATAGATAACAGAAATTACTAATAGGTATTCTTGAGCATGACCAATTCGTGCACTATTTAACTGGGGGTAATCAGGATAATTCTCATATATGAACAAAGTATCTTATGAAACAGATCTTATCTTTATTCATGTACTGGTTGAATCATACCAGCTTTTTTGCTTGCTGTTTATTCAAATGAATCTCTGCAGTTTATATTTGTAAAAAAAAAGTGAACCTAGCCACTTATATTTTCAATAAGCAATTTCTCACCTGTATAGGCACACATGCAGTTATTAAGAAGGGAGATGTTTCCATGTGCTCACAAATGCAGTTGGGATTAGTGAATAGGGCACTGTGGTTATGCTGTTCCACATATCAAGCGTGGGGTCGTAACAATCTAATGTTTTGCATCTCTGGATTCCAAAGTAGCCTCCCACAACATATAATTTGTTTCCAGATGCAACAGCATGGCAACTCATTCTCTTAGCTGTCACATCTCCCACTTTAGTCCACTGGTAGGTTTCACTGTTGAATTTATAAGCTGAACAAGCAGAGAATTCAGTATCTCCACCCATAATAAAAATTTGGTTACCGAGAACAGCTGCAGCTGTGTATCGCCATGGCTGAGGACAAGTGGCTGGTACAGTCCACCTGTTTTCACTCAGGTCATAACATTGTACTTTTGGAAGCTTATCATGACTGACACTGGTACCACCAAAAGCAAAGAGTTTTAACTTTGCACTGACTACAGCAGCATTGCTTACTCCTTCTCGAAGTGGGGCAACCATTGTCCATTTGTTAGTCACAGGATCATACTGTTCTACTTGTTTTAAGGATACTGAAGGAGAGGCTGGAAGACAACCAGTGGCTGCTGTGTGACCTCCTACAACATATAGACAGTGTTTGAGTTCAGCAGAACCATGACCAAAGCGAGCAACTAGCATTGGAGCTGCTTTGGACCATTCTTCATGAAGTGTATCATATACCCAAACATCTTTAGAGACTCCATTTTCAGATCCTCGACCACCAGTAATATAGACTTTACAGCCAATTGCACACGCACTGAATTCTTTCCTTGGACTTGGGATGTCAGCTTTTGGAATGATCTCCTTTGCTTTTTGGTCAACAAGATATAATTTGTCACACATAAAAGTCTGGCCTCCCAGAAGAAATAAGGCATGCCCAGTTTTTCGAGGTCTAGCACATAAACTAGTGACTACACCGTCATTCTGCAGAATCTTCAATTTGCACCTGATTGCTTCTTCTACAATCTCTTTACTTTCCCTTTGCTTGGTGATGAGCTCTTCAGTAGCCACATTTTCCATTAGATATATGGCTGGCAAAAGAGCCAGTCTCACAGTCTGCAATAATTCTGGCAGATCACAGTGGCGTTTATTTAGATCATAGTTAATCCAGTTCATGGCAGACTCATATACTAAACGTTCATCTTCAGTCTCTAATTCTTCACTAGAAAGCAGCTGAACAACCATGTCTTTTGGAAGCTGGAGAAAATCTTCACTTTTACTGATGGTCTGGAAGTTGCTAAGGCACATCCTCCAAGAGAGCTCATAAAGTTTGGTACATTGGTGAGCATCCGACAGTAGCAGCATGCCAAGACAATTAGTATGATGAAGGTTCTTCTCTAAGAATTCTGCACAAGCATCTCTAATGTCTTGGAATTCCAACATATCACCTGCCTCCAAAAGGGACTCTGCATTTTCTTCATTGATGATGACCCTTGAAGAGTACGCATAGTCCAGGAGAAGTTCTAGAACCTCTGGATGGATGGAATTGTGGAAGTCGACTTCACTGGCTTGGCTTTCTTTAAGACCGCCACTGAACATGGCTTCAAAATATCGGCTACAGGCAGCTAGAACAGCTCTATGACACGGGAATGACTTGTTCCCAGCATGGAGAAGTACATCTGTAAATAAACGCTGTTGACGCAGCAGATTCAGATGAGTGAGGACACTATCAGCATATGAAGATTTGTGAAATAAATATATGTTTATAGAGCCAGTGCTGGCTCTAGACTTCCGATTCTCGTGCATGCTGACTGACATTTTCTTCCACACCTAAATGTTAAAAAAATAAATATGATTAAGAAGTCTCAAAATACAATATAGAATGTTTTAAAAGCAAGTTATCTATACACATCTACTGGGAAGTCTATCCATTGACTACAGAGTTTATTTCCAAGATTTAAAACTGTGGAGTTTTTTTTAACACAGCTGCAAAACACAAGAATATGCTAAGCAACATCAAACAGGAGCAGAGGATATCCAATCCCCTGCCTGTTTTTCCTACTATGTATTTCTTAACTGGCATAGTCTAAAAATAATTGCTCAAGACAGCAGGATTATCTTGGCAAACCAGACCTCCCACTTTCATAACGATATAAGTGGCAGTTTCAGAATGGGTGAAAAAAAAAAAGACAGGTCTGATTTTCTTCCCACACCTTTCCAGCATACAGCAGCTGATTTAATAATTATGCACTGACACACACATTTTAAAACATGCTTCTGCCTTGACTCATAGTCGGATAAGCAACAAGGACGTTACAGTAAGGAATACTTCAAGGAACACAGGCATCCACAAATTAACCTTATTAAGATTACATTCTGATAAAATCAATTCCACCCACAGCATGAAAATATGTAAAAAGTTAGACACAAATAGATCATTCCCAGCTTATTTTACTTTAATTACTATAATGTTACCAGTAGATTTTTACCTCAAAGCTACATATCTCTCCAGCAACAGATACTTTAAGGTGGCACACATGTGATTTAATTATATGCTGAAAGAGTTTCTCAGCCTAGTATATTCCAGATTTCTTTATTCCCACCAATTTAGCAAAAGACCAAAAATTATGAAAGGAACAAGCTGACTTGAAAACATAAATCCTATTGTAAATAGGAACTTCCACCAATGCTGGGGGAGGAGAGGAAAATCCCCCAAATCTCAATATGCTTAAACTATACAGGATCAAAGTTTTCTCAAAGTAAGAACATTCAGTGGAAAACAGAATTTAAAAGTACTACAAAGGCGCCAGGGTTAGAATAAGACACAATTTCTGAACTAATCATTAGGTTCTGCTAAGCCACCACTGAGAGTACCTTGATTCATATTAACATATTAATACTAAATGAAAAGGAAATAACATTCTGGTTTGGAATGTTGTGTGAACCTAACCATTTTGCTGGAGCAAAATTTCAATTCTGCCAGTGAAAACAGCCCTGAGCATTTATAACACCACTCTCCTGCTGATATTGAGAGAATCTGCCAACAAGTGTTGTTTACTTTCCAGCTATGCCATCTCAAAAGAATTAAGATTCAGCAACAAAAAATCTCCTTTCTATCCCCTTCCAGGCATGGTCATCTATCCTGCTTCAATAAGATGTCTCCAACATATTGAAGGAGCCATTGTGTGTGTTCAGAGGTTATACTGACTGCAATCCCAACCTATGACAAGATACCTGCAAATTGTAATTTTTGGTCTTATAATTACACATTCAAGAATGTTGTCCTAATTTGAAAAAAACAAGTAATGTGCAAGGAATAGCAAGTAGATGATCAGGGAAGACAATATGCTGTTGACTCTGATGGAGAACTCTTTCATTCACAACAGAATCAGAAGTCCCTGGAGATGTTCCTACCAGCTGCACAGGTCCAACCTGTTCAGGTGTCATAGAAACCACTACTGCCCATAGAAAAAGACTATCTCCACAGCTAAGGAAGGAGTGAAGAAAGACAAAAATATAATCTGACATGACCTCCATAAAGCTTTCCCACAAGACTACCTCTCACCAGACCAGAAAAAGTCAACAGAACTTAGCAAAAGGAGGCTGAACTACTCATTAAGCTGCTATTTAGTTATGAGTCAGATATGACACCTGAGAGGACTTGGTCAGGACTTAGAAATGGGTAACAGACTATGAGCTCAGGACAGAAAGCATGTCTCAATTCAATACAGTCTCACTTCCTTCAGGGAAAAGATGAGCAAGTAGGGAAAGTGAGAATTCAGGAATGAGTGGATCCTATGAGTGGTTCAGGATCCTAATGTTGCCTGTGATTCCTCAAAATTTTCCTGTTTAGTATTACTTTGTGACAGCACCCTTCCCTAATGTTTTGTCATTTGTAAAGGTGCTGCCACTGCTAAGTATGTCTAGAAATTGCTAAGAGATTAGAAGTTTTGCAGTTTGGTTCTAATATTTATTCAAAACCAAGTAATACAAGTTGGGGAAATAAGTTGTACTTTTTTGTGTCCATTACTTATCATTTTCATGTTTTTAATACATCAGCTACAGTTTAAGAGCTGGGCGGCTATATAAATTACATAAATGAAAAATCAAACTTTTATATGAGATGATATCTGTAACAATTAAGCATCGTTATACACACTATGATACACTTTGATAGCCAATTATTCTCATTTTTTGACTTGTTGATCACTTAATTACTACTATAAAGGATTTTTCTTTTCTTTAAAAAGAAATTTCCTTTTAAAAAATAATTTGTATTTTTGGAGGAAAACATGGTTGTTTCAATACCTGCTACACCTACTCAAAAGAAATGGTTAAAAGATAAATTTACCCATCACTGGGTATGTTTGTTAATTTGTTAAGGAGACCATAATTGTAACTGTACTTCACACTTATTACAACTGGAATGCAAAATGCACATGACCACTAGATAGCAGCAAAGAAGTATTGTAGCTATTTGTTGCCAGCTAATGGTTACTACGCCAATTTCAACATCACAGCTATGATATAGATGTTGTACCAAATTAAAATCTTAAAATAATTTCCTATGAATTAAAAGATTCTTCTGATTAAGCTAGCTTTCACTAATCTACCTTCTTTATATATATGAACTGAAACACCTACAATTTCCTAATAGCATGGGAATGTATAGTCCTAGGTCATTTATGGAGAAGAACCTCGAACCACATGAATTGCTTAAATTCAACTATATTATTCCCATTTTTAAAAACAAAGTTAAAACACTTTTAAATAACCCTCTCCCCCACACACTTTTCAGGTTTATTTGTTTGTTTTGCAAATTATGAGTTGTAGATGCTAATCCAAACATATCTTCTGTTAGAATAAGGCTGCAAATTCAAAAATATTTATGCCTAAGTGATGTTTTTTGTTTGCATTCTTCTAATAACACAAGATGAAAATATACTCTAACACTGATATATCGCTAATTATGTAGTAATTTCTTCTAAGATCTATATGTTTCCTAATATAATATGTGCTTAGGCAATTTTATCTTAAATGGCTCGAAAAGACTACTCTAATAAATATTGAAGACTTTTAACAATACAATTTATTGATTGTCTCCCATGTGGTTCTATGCTAATACATTCTTTATGTAAGCTCCCTATTATTCAGACCTTTCTGGGTCCCACAACCTATCAAATACAGTCCATTGCAAACTGTCTAAGTATGGACTACATGGTCTGAATAGCCACTTCCAGTTCTATAATTCTAAGCCATAAATAGTTCTACCAAGTTATTTGCAACACCAAACAAACCATCAAGTAAAGGCAATGCCATTCGGATAATTTCTTATAAAACTTAAATTGTATATCTAAAATATATTGAAATTAACAGTTCAGACATATACATGATTTAAATAAACCTCAAACAACTAGGTAGAATTTGTTCACAGGCAAAGCTACATTAGAAAGCAAGTTTAGTGGAGTGGTTAAGGCATCAGGTTAGAAATTGAGAGACTGTGAGTTCTAGTTCCAATTTAGGCATAAAGCCAGCTGAATTGCTTTGGGTTAGTCACTCCCTCTCAGTCCTAAGAAGGAGGCAATGGTAAACTACTCCTGAAAAATATTTCCAAGGAAACTGCAGGGTTTTGTCCAGACAGACTCTGAAAATCAGACAGGATTAAACAGAAGGGGGGAAAGGGTACATAAGGATTGAAGTGTGAATTATTGTGTATTATGAATTCTTTGGAACAATTACGGAACTGATGGATCCTGCTATTAATATGTTTTCCTCACACATCTTAGTTTAGAAGAAATGACTTTGTGAGACGAACTTTATTCTCAATCTGTGTTTTATCCTCAATCTGTTTCCAATATTAAGCTATCAAAAGATTTCCAGCATTAATTCCCAAATAGCACAAGGCTATTACTATCCTTCATTATTTGTTGTTCAACCTCTGGAATTACAAACTATGTCCCCATTGAATTTGGAAGCTTTACTTTGTTCCCAAACCAAATTGATAGTGTGGTCAAGTCAATGGAAATAATTAAAGAACTGACTACAATCATTATTTCTTTGTGCAAAGAGAGACATAAAAACACATTACTGGAAAGTTATTTTCCACTATTCTGAATTTGGATAGCTCTTCTAAAAATTATTCAAGAACATGCACGCACAGGTTAAGTAAGCACATTCAAGCTTGTAAATTTTATAGCTTTCATTAATCTTAAAAAATCTTTTAGCAGCTAATCCAGTATCTACATGGTATCTTTTAAATAATTTTGTTTTTCAATGCAGCAATATGTCAATATGAGAAAACAGCCAAAGAAGCAAATCTTTTACTTCCTTTGTGTAATGGCTCAGACTTCAAAAGAGCTACAAGAGGGGTGGGCTCAGTTACTAAGCAAATAGTGATAAGCTTATCATATTATACCACACATATCATTAGGTAAAGAATCTGCTCTGTTGTTTATTTTGCTAATTTTGGTATGCAGCCATCTCTTTTCCTTTGCTATAATTAATGGATTTCTATTCACTAGAAACAGTTGAATGAGCAGTAAGTCCACCGGTTTAAAAAGAAAAGAAACTTAGTATCTTCTGATATCACGGGTTTCTTTCATTCCATAACTTCATACAGGTGTAAACATCCTCTCCGAGTTTTATTTTTAAGCTGGTAAACTTAAGCTTCTAATTTTTTTTTTCGATTTTAGAAGAGATGGGAATAAAGTGTGTGTTTGAAGGAAGAGTTTCCCATCATGTTTCAATACATCTTGTTTTAAATTCCGAGGACCAAATGGTGCTGGAAGCTAAAGGTAAACCGGGCATAGCTCGGACCCCACTTCTTCCCTACTTTTCGCGCACCTTCTGCAAATACGCGGAAGAGCAGCGAACCACGTGCGCCCCTCTTCAGCAAAATACAAAAGCTCCCTCAACGGCTGCCTCCCGCTTCCCCCTCTTCGCTTTGAAGTGGAGGAGGAGGAGGGGGAAACAGGCAGGCAGCCCTGGGAAAGGAAGGAAGCAAGCAGCACACCCTCTGACCCTCCTCCTTCCTGTAGGGCGGAAAGGAACAAACGCGTCCTGCCTGGAGGTGCACCGACCCAGTCCTCTAAGCGCAAAGCATTAGAGAGGCTAAGGTCGACCCGAGTTCAGGAAATCAAAAGCCAGCTTAGAAGTTGCACCTTCTGACCCCGCACCTTTTTTTTTTTTCTAACAGGGAATAGTTTCGGTGCTCCCTCAGCGTTAAAACTCCTGGCAGGGTGTCCAAACCGCTTCTCTGGGACCCATTAAGGGACCCCTGGACCGAAAACAAAATCGCTTTCGGGTCTCCCGCTGCAGCCCCTCTCCTCAGGAATACAATAAATCGCGCTGAATTCAGCAGCGATTCCTTCTGAGTGAACCACGGCGATCTGTGGCTAGACTCAAGTCTGCAGACGAGGCAGCGTCTTCTCTTCTCCCACCATCACCATCCCTCCGGCAAAGACCCACAACCGGCGCTCACCGAGCCGGGTTAGGCTCTCCTCCCCAACGGCCGCCTAGGCGCGAACCTGTTCCCGCGGCAACAGGTCAGCGCGCGAGGGTCTCACTTACAGCCGCCGCTTCCTCGGATCCTGCCTCCTGGGAGCCGGCGCAAGTTCACGGCATGGGGAGCCAAGCTCTGTCCTTCGTCGCGCACGTTCCAGCCGGCGCCTCTCCCTGGTAGTTCGTCTCGCGTGGAGAGACCGAGAGCGCCCACCTTCCCCTCCGGGAGACCAGAAGCGCAGCGCGGTCCTTGCTCGGCGGCTGTCCCGGTTGTCTCCACACGCTTGTAGGAAGGAGAGCGACGGCGGTGGCGCTGCTGCTGCTGCAAAGAAGGCGGAGAGAGGCCGAGGAGGAGGGGCGCCGCTCCTCCTGTGGCCTCGGCGAGTGCGAGGCAAGAGAGTATATGGGCCTGCCGGAGGGGAGGGCCCGAAACGCAAAGAGTGAATGACACGCGGGAGGCGGGGAGGAAGACGGGCGGGGCCTGGCTCGGCTGCTGAAAGAGTCCCTGGACGTCGCCCGGGAATCACCCGGGGGAGAGGAAGAGAGAGAAAAAAGGTGCGGGCGGAATGTGGATGAGGTGCTTCCTTTCATGTCGCTCGGAAGCGGCGTTGGTGTGAAGGAACATCCCGGCTCTGAGTTTTTACACCGGCCATGCACGTCCCGCAGATTTCTGTGTGGGAGACGTCCGGACAGAAGGGCCCAGGTTCTTTTTCGTGCAGAAGAGCCTGTTTTGCAGTTAGGAACGCAGGCATTGTTGGACCGCATTCCTCGACAGGGTGCCTTTCAGAGGCATTAAAGTGCATTCTGGCTGGGAAGTGATGGTAGTTGCAGTCCAACCCACAGTTGCAGAATCTTACAGAAGGATAGTGAAAAACTGTACACGGACGCACACTCCCCCTACTTTATGCTTCCTATTAAACGAAATGAACACACAGCCCAGGCATTATCTTATTCTTACTTCTAGTTAGGTTCCATACCAAAGGGAAACATACAATAAAAATAAAAAAATAACTTCCTTAGTAAAGTAATCCCCACTCTGGAATTAAGCACCCAGTGAATTCAACTGAGAATAGATAATATAGTTTCTCTCTGAATTTAACAGAATATAAAAAATAGGAATGTAGACTACAACTCCTGCCACTTCTAAGCATGGAACATACCTCAGCTATAGGAACTGGAAATTTCCTACTCTTGTTCTTGAACAAAATGGTTATTCAGTCCTCATCAGGTTCCATATTCATAAAAGAACATTAGAGTAAATTTAACAAATAGTGCCTTGAAGGGGCCCATATTATGTCAGGTTAAACTATGTTTTCTTTAACCATGTTTTAATAGGCCATAATCAAGTTCACATAGAAGGTTACGCCACAACCATGGAGACCAATGACATGATTTTACTGGATGTCTGAAAGTTTTGTATCTGATTATTATTTTCTATAAGGTTGTGATGGAGTTCTAAATGCAAAATGGATGCTTTAAACAGATAGAACCGATACATAATTCAATTATTTTTCTATAATATATAGATGGCTATAAACTGTATAAAACTGACAACTTGGGTTTATACAACATTTAAAGCTCAAACAAACACACATCATTATAATTATTGTTTTCATAATAAATAGTTTAATACTACTTGCTAGTATTAAATACACACACACATCCATACACATGATCATACATATATCCAATTAACAAGATTAGAGCACAGTGTGAACCCAATCGTTGGGTAAACTGAGTTATAGCTTTGCAAGTTGTATGTGCTAGGTGTGTTTAGCATATGGCATTTATAGAGATCATGCAATCATTGGTATACAAATTTAGTTTAAATTATTACATGTGCTAGGTGCTTCTGCTTTATTCACTGACCAGTAATTATAATAACCAAGACAATTGGGTGAACTCAGGCCTAGAGAAGAATAAGTAAGGTGATCAAGGGATAGATGTATTTTTGTGCATTTACCTTATATTATTAGCATATTGTACCACATTTCAAACTTCTAAAAGAATCATTGATCAAAGTAATTGAGGTCTTTTAGATGACAGATGATCCAGGACTTTTGCTAATAGGTGAATGTACTTAGTGGATTATCAGTAATCTAGACATGGTTGAAGGAGATTTTATCAGTCTTTCCAACCTTCATACCAATTTGGCACATGGGAGTTTTCAATACATCTTTCAAGCCATACTTTTGCTAAGCAGAAATCAGTCCAAATGCAGTCATATTAGCCTATTAGCAATCTACAGCCTAAATAGTTTGCAAGAAAGTTGTTGCTTTATACTCCATGGTTGACCAAACACTGTTAAAGTACTTAAGATTCAGATATCTTGAATGCAGATGCTCTCTCATGTCTGCTGGGAGGTGGTGATTCACCTAGAGTTTAAAAATAGCCCTAAGGAAGCAAAATGAGACTGTCTAAATTTCTCCCAAGAGGAAGTTCATAATTTCACTTGGCTTGTTGGCAAGACTTTTCTTTCCTTACAGAGAAAAAAAACCTTTACAAGATCATAAAACTAGAGGAGAAAATAATATCTATGACCTCTAATTTCTCTCTTTTTTGCAGTTACAATTTAAAATACAACAAAACACCACAGCAAGGATCAACTAGGAGATCCAGAGACTCAGTATATTTGGGGGGTAGGTGAAAGAATTATTATAATTAGTAAAATAGAATAAATAAGTTAACTGACCCAGATATTAAAACAAATGACAAAAGATGGAGAAGGAAAGAGAGACATTAAACTGTTACAGAGCCTGCACACTTTTAAAAAATCATGAATATGGAAATTAATATTAATACATGCCTCCATTGATGTACTCAAATTTACTTCAGTTGCCATGGTAATAAATAATCTCAAATCAATCTCAGTTATGGATCTGGCTGCTGGGTATACTATAATAGTAGGAACCAGAATATTATCAAAATCTCTGGATGTTCCTTTGTTACATTCAAATTAAATTAGACCATGTTTGTGGCTTTCCAGAGAGAGTGATGAAAATCCAGTCCCTAATTTAGATCGTGCTGCTTGGTACAGATGTCTTCAGTTTAGCACCATAAATATTCCCATTTTTCTAAATGGTAGGATTTGTAAAAGAATAATCATCAGTCTTCTTTTGCATAGGACATTTGAAGGAGTGCCAAAAAAACAACCCCCTATTTAGAAGTTTTCTTTGTTTGAAGGTCTGTGTAGTTTTATTAAAGAAAAAGAGTCATAGGAATTAAGACTGCGGGCTTCAAAACTACACATAAACAGTTGGCACTTCTATTGAGCAGGAACATACATTGCCTCTTTAATTTAGAGAAGCGTAATAAAGAATTGCACTAAAAAGCCATTTTTAAAAGCAAGATTTGTCCTTGTACATCAAAATGTACTGAAGAAAACAAACATAAATAAAACCCATATGTGTTCTTAATAGAACTTTTTTCAAATTACTTAAGAATACTTTTATATTTCATTTTAAAATGTAATGTATTAAAATCAAATTTATTTCTGTAAGATCACTCCATGGTACTACATATTGTTTGTGTCACTGCATTTAACAGCGTTACTCAAATGAAGCTGAATATTATTGGTTGTTTATTTTCATTTCCTTTTGCTTTCCAATATATCCACTGGTAATACTGCAGCTATTGAAAATCTTTAGGGAACTTCTGAGTATATTATGTATCTTTACCTTTCAAAAATTTTCTTTAAAGCTAGACGTTTCTCATTTTCATATAGAATGGCACATTGACATGATAGATTGCAATTCTTAGGAGAAGCAAACTAATTAGTTCTTATCTCTGTAACAAAACACACCAAAGTAATACAACATGACATAGCTCCTGTTTTCAGTACCACTGAGTAGATACATTCTCAGCTTTTTGTTAAATTCAAATATTTGAACAATGTTAAGAGGAAAAATTAAATAACTTTAATGTAAAATTTACATAAACTGCAATCTCTGCCCCTTTTGGGTTTTTATGCAAGATTGGGACACACGTATGAGACTTACAGTAGAACCTCTGGTCACAACCATAATTTGTTCTATAACTTTGGTGATTTCTTCATCTTCTAATGATTCGTCTTTCAGAATTTCTGGGTTGGGGGGTCATGTTTGATCACCACCCGTGTATGTATTCATGACGAGATTCAAAAAATTTGTGATTTTTTTGGTTGGAACCCAAATTGGCCGTGGTCAGAAGCGTTCATGACCAGAGGTTCTATTGTATATTGCAATACTATAACATTCTTACATCTTTTTGACTCCTTGGTCCCCACCTCCAGGAATGCCATGAACTGTTTCCATGCCCTGGTTGTGATTGAATTTACTTTAGATTCATTTTATTTATAGTGCGAACATTGAAAGTTTATGTAATAGACACTTCCAGCTATGCAAACATTCTAAAGCTTCTTCTAGATAAACTTATAACTGATTTGAAGTCCAATCAACTCTGCCTCTAGTAGGTAAAACTTATAGAGTAGAAGAATTTCTGGAAGGTTTATTGTATTTTTTTGTTCATTTGTTTCACTACAAGCATTACCTAGATATGGATAAGAAATGAAAGGAAACATAAGTCCTCCACCTGTAAATTGTGGTGTCAAATTCGCAATAAGCAAGGAATCAAACCCCCAAAGACTTCTTGTGAGAAAGTGATGTTAGCAGTTGATTTTATTTTGCACGTACTGGAGACAGACAGGTTTTTTTAGAGCTATATTTTCTGCGATATAATGGCCATCATGGTTGTGCCTTCCTATTATTGCTTTGTTCCTGTGCCTAATCCTTTTCTCAAATCTTAACAATTGCCCATGTTTTCTTTGCTATTTTATGTTTCTCAGTAAATTCAATATGCTACACCAAAAAGACATTTTCTTTGGTGTCAATCTGTGCCTTCTAGACATAGTAATCTGGTAACATGCCTCAGAAGACCTAAGCCTCACTAGATTCACAACCAGATATTGGACTTAACATGCTATTACATTTCTCAATTACCAGAAAGAGAAAAGTGTTTTTAGCCTTGCTCCTATAATCTTGGTTGAAGGGAGGAAAAGAAACAATGCAGTAGAACAACATCTTCAAAGAGATTTGTGCAGCCAAGTGTTCTGTACATCCTTGAAAACAGCTTTGCTCCCAGGCCAAGAGTTTAGTTGTTGAACCTATCATTGTTTGGTTGTTTATTTGTTTTGTAATGTAAGGTGCATGTTGTGCAGGTGCATATGTTCAGGTTTCAGAGTCTTTAGGAATGTACAGCATATTAAAATAAATAAATAAAATTTGGCAGCAAATACCAGGTCAAGGCAATCACCCCAACACAATCCCAGGTTGTCCTACCTGGATTGGATAGACTTAGTGGTAAAGAAGGCCTTACATAGAAATCATTGCAGGCATAGAGCCATTGGTTGAAAGCACACACTAATTGCTTATTCTCTGAAGCTAAGTTGAAATCTTCAGACATTTGTTTTTGTTTGTTTGTTTTGGCTGCACAACTGAGGTTTTTTTTACCCTAAATATGTAAAGTACCCCTGGCAAATGGACATCTGAACATATATCATAACTTTAGAGAGGGAGCAAGGTTTGATCACAGACCCAGTCGTACCAAGGTACAGTCTCTTGTAAACATGAATTTATTTTTATAATGTGTCTGAAGATCCTTTTGCATGCTTAAATGGTACTCTTCTCTCATTAAAATCAGTTTATATAACTGTTAAAGATTTCCAAAAATTAAAAAACAGTAATCAGGCAATGTTATCACAATCTGGTTCTAGATAAAGCCAATAATGACAAGTTACAGGAACTGCGGTGTAAGGCAAATGATTCAGAAGTATAATTCTACAGGCTGACAATTGTCTTGTTAAATTCAGTGGAAAGTACTTCCACTTGCTTTTTCTCTTCCTTTTTCTTATCCTTTCTTTTTTTCAAGCTGTTTTGTAACATTGTCCTACCAATTCAAGAATCAAATAGTGAATTTGATAATGTCATCATGCTAAATCACTAATCCAATTTGACTGAAGGCCTAAAAGATCAAGTGATACTGCAAATCTATTATCAAACAGAAAAAAAAAGATCTGTAGTATAAATTATAGTTTCCAATATTTAATGGAAGCTTGTATTCTTAAAAGCCATGTATCTCCATGTAAGATCTTGTGAGATTTCTGGTTACTATTCAAAAGCAGGATTAAGAACAAACAGCATATACAGTAAGCTGCTATCTCAACAAAAAGAATGTATTGATGCTGCTAAGGAATGAAAGACATGAGATAACATACTATGTGTTAAGATGACAGGATCTCTGAAAAAGTTATTAGCCATTTGAAATGACCAGATGGTAGAGACAGCTGATGTAAGAGATACCATAGTAATCTGAATGATTGAACCTAAGGACGATGATATTAGAACTTAAAGTCCAATATAGTTTGGCACACCTTGGCTGATAGTACTAGAACCTTGGAATAATTCAGAAATTTGCAGTTCATCAAAACCTATGGCAAGACTTGTTGAACAATCTAACTATCTTGTATTACATGTGAACTTTCCAGAGAAAGTGTTTGGAAAGAAAATTCAAATTTAAACAGTCAGTAAATTTTTAAATAATTGAAAATTATATAAAATGGAGCTAGCTTTATTCATTCCCTTTTTTTAAAAAAAACGTATTGTGTTTGTCATGACATTTCTATAAGGATTCTTGCCGGAAGCCAAGGATGAACTATTGACTATAATGCATTCCATGACAATATTACAAATGGACCAGGGACTCTGAGCAAGGAAAAAGAAGCAGAAGTGTGACAGGTCCTTAAAAAGGTGAATATTTGCAGATGCTGATCCCCAAATGCATGTCTAAATAACAGGTATCCTTGGGGATAAGGACTTATAAAATAAAAGCACAATGCTTTTTATTCAGCTTTAATATGACTGTCTTTTATATATATTGTCTTTAGGAATCTAAGCAACCTTAGGAAAGTATGCATTTAAGAGCAAAAACCATATTGCTAAATATAAAAACTTCAGTAATGTGTTTATAGTACATATATAAATGTTACTGTCAATGAAAAATAGTACACCCACAAAAATGGATTGTTACCATGTGTTAAATAGCTGGCATATTTATCATTACCCAGAAATAAGATGCAAAGTTAATCCATTTCTGAGTGATCATTTTCATACATTAGTAACAACTTGAAGCTGCTGATTCATAAGAAGATGTATTATTGGTTGTAGCTAAATAGTTTTACAGTTATAACTATCATAGCTGTGTTCTAGGTTTTGTACAGAGGTAGCAAATTTAAGTCTCTTAATTGCTTCACACATTTAGCTACTGGGGCCTTTGAAGGACTTTGTAATATAATCAATAAAACACATCTATTGAACTGAATCTGTAAAACTGTGTGACCTTCGTAGAACTGAAAGTTTGGTTTTGGAAACCAGATGATTGATTTTAATTAAATTACAAATCCAATGGCTGCTAAAACAGTAAAATGTTGCTGTTTTACATTTGTGTACTTTCAGAGCATGTCCAGACTTGTCCCCACCTGAAAGAAAAGATCTATAGGGAGCAAATGTGTGCATACTGCTTTAATTAAAGGGCTCAATTCAAAGCTGTTTGGGAAGTGAAAACCATAAAGGCTGCTTTTTGTAATGGGGAAGGTATTTGATCACTGAAGAGGAGATACTTAAATACAGACAGAAAGCAATGGTTACATAAGACCGTGTGAAAATCTGTGTTTAGATAGCAGTCCTATTATTGTCTCCTATTACATAAAATGATTGGTTTTGTTGCCTAGAATCAGCCATAAGCCATTTATTGAAATGGTGGATTTGCATATATAGAAAACCACAGCCTGACCTTTTCCTTAAGGCCAAATAAAGATAGATATATAAAACATATAGGATATATATATCAAACATTGATCGGGGAGGGGAGGAAGGAAGGAAGGAAGGAAGGAAGGAAGGAAGGAAGGAAGGAAGGAAGGAAGGAAGGAAGGAAGGAAGGAAGGAAGGAAGGAAGGAAGGAAGGAAAAAAAATCATGAATCAAAAAATTGTTCTTAAGCCAAGGAGGAAATACTAATATTTGTTTTCTTAGTTCAGCATGTTCAGAATTGGAGTTTAGAGCTCTTTTTTTTTAATCAGTAAAGTGCATAAATATTATATCCAGTGAGAACAAAATAGCTGTGATGGTAATTTGGAATGACAGCACTAAAAGTTTTATACACCTTTGTTCCATTCTCAACAATAGCCCCACAATTATATATATTTTATTTTTTTATTTTTAAAAAAAGCAACAATACTACACAGACTGTATTCTTGCACCTTTAGCAGGCAGACTATATATCTTTTTGGAAAAATATATTCTGGGTATGATTTCTATTTCACTGATATACAAGGGATGTTTTCTCATAAAGCATTCATTGGGTAATTGTTCTGCCTCAAATACTAAATTTTACAAGCGGCCTCTTTCTATTGCAATCTTGCCATGTTTTTCCCAATATAAAAGATAGAAAAGCTTTCTGTATTTTGATTGACACCTGAGATCAGCCATTTGCAGCAGAAGTAGGGAACTGTAAGATCCATTTTCTGAATGGGTAAACCCACAGCAAAATATTGTTTGAATGGCTCTGACATGCTTTTAAACTTTCAAGTATGCCTGTAATTATTGCAACTATTCTTTCTGACTGGCAGGAGTGTTTGAGGTTCAAATCAGACATTCACTATCTAAACCTTCTGCCTACAGATTGTGAGGTTTGAGCCTTACTCTTTTACTCTTTTATCTGAGTAATATGGTAGCACAAACAAAAATATGTCATTCACAACTTGTACACTAGTTTCAAGCACTGGTGACTCTCACTTTATCTTTTGCACAGTTTAATAGAGCAGGGATTCAAGTAGTACATTAGCTGAGTAAAGTGCTGCTACCAGGCCTACAGAATACAGATTAAAATCCATACTTAATTTGCTAGTGAGTTTTAAAGAAGTATATTTTAGGACAGAATACCTCGAGTAAAATTAGGTTGTATAAATTGTATGTATCACCGTGTTATTATGAGAATAAAAGAAATGTATTAGGAAAACTTTTGTACAATAAAAAATATGTTAAAAGTGATGCTTAATGCTTCTCCATGAGAATATTAGCTTGAATATAAAGTAAAACACATTTACAATTCTTTAACAATTTCAATAATATTTTGGCACTGATTATGTTACCTGATGATGTTGCTGTTGCTTGAGGCGGGGAGTGGGAGTTGGAAGGTGATTTTGTTATATTGTACTATAATTTATTTGATTCTTTTTTGTAGTTTTTGTTGTTTTAAATGTGATTTTATATTCTGTAAGCCACTTTGTGTCACCATGGGCGAATAGGCAGAAATATAAATTCAATAAATAAATAATTGGGTAATGAAACAGACAAACAAGCTCAGAGAGCGTCAAAAGCTCCCCAATATTTGTTTCTTCTTTATGATGCACAATATATAAAATGATATATGGTCCCACTCTTGCATTATTATGAACGTGCACTAAAATCTTTGTGATTCCCTTTCTCCCTCTCTCTCTTCCTCCCTCCTTCCCCTCCCTCCCTTCCATTCCTTCCTCACGGGCTGAATAGAAAGAAGAGACATACAAATTGTTTTATTGTTCATTTTACAGGAGGCATTATGAAGTATAAATAATCTTCCAATATCCAAGTCTGAAAACTAACACAGGACATTTTTATTACCTAAAAGAGTGCTTCTCAACCTTGTCAGCTTTCAGACGCATGAATTTCAACTCCCCAAAATTGTCATCAATGGCCATGCTGGTTATAAAATTCTAGGAGTTGAAGTCCATACACCTATAGATTGTCAAGATTGGCAAACACTGGTCTAAGATGTCCCATTTTATGATGTATATGGAGTTTGTGGATAAGCTGGGAGGTCAGGTAGGTAGTGTAGCTTGATGACACAATTGAGGGAGGGAGGAATAAGTCGCAGTAAGTGACTTAGTATGTTAACATGGAAGTATAGTTGGAGAAACCTAACAGAATGAGATAACTGAAGCCACAAGGTATAATTAAAATTTTAAATGTCTGCAAATACCAGTACCTCTTGAACCTTCACCCCATTTGTACCCAAAATGAACTAAGTTCAGAGTTAAAATTAAGCCTTCGTTTAGGTGACATGGAGAAGTCTATGGGGCCAAAGAGTTATATTCCCCCAGTTTATTTAGTGACCACTTGAAGTTACAACACCACTGAAAAAAGTGAGTTACAACTATTATAATATCCCCATGGTCATGTAATCAAAATTTGGATGCGTGGCAACTGGTTCATAATTATGAAGTCTGCAATATCCCGGGATCATATGATCAACTTTTGCAACCTTCGGACAAGCAAAATCAATAGGGGAGGTGGATTCATTTAACAACTCTGTTACTAACTTAACAATTGTGGCAAGATAGGTCATAAAATCGAGCAAAATTCACGTAACAATTGTCTACTTAGCAATAGAAATTTTGGGTTCAGTTGTGTTCGTAAGACAAGGACTATCTGTATTGACTGCTGCTTGAGAGAGCCTGTTCTGCCTGATTGACCCACCTTTGCCAAACATGAGAAATTACTAAAACAGTTTTGTGCCTTGCGCCTCAGCTGCTTTCAAAATTCAAAATATAATTATTATCAGAAAGAAAGGGTAAAACTAATTTCCAGTGTATGAATGAATGTTCGCTAAGGACAGACAGATTAATCGACTATGTGGCATCAACTAGGTGAATTTTCTCTGTGACAATCTGGCAACCCTAACCTGTTCTTTCATCACCATTGCAACTGAGTCTATTCACCCGGCTAATGGCCACCCTCTTCTTTTTTTTCCTCTTTCCCAGAATTAGAGCCTTTTCCAGAGAGATGGTCTTACCATGATGTGTCTGAGGTAGAATACTGTAATTAGTGCCTCGGATGAGAATTAGGGGTCGATTTGCTCAATGATCCATTGATTTGTTTTCTTGGTGTCCATGGTATTTTCAGCCATCTTTTCTCCAACGCTAAAGTTCAAAGGCATCAATACTCTTTCTATCCTGTGAGGAGAGTCAGATATCTTTAAATTATGACTAAGAATACCGTAATAATATATTAAATTTATATGCTGCCTGATTTCCAATGACCTTGGGCAACTTTTAACTGTTAAAACGTTTAAAGATAAAGAACAATAGAAAAAAGCGGACACCCACAAACAGATGCACAAGTCAGAAGGACATCTATGGAAAAGAAAGGGGAAAAAGGAGGAGGGGGTATCATTTATTCTCTCCAAAGGTCTGGGCAAAGAGCCAGGTCTTTAAAGCCCTTCTAAACACCAGCAGGACTAGAGCTGTTCAGATCTCAGGGGGAATTTCATTCAAGAGAGCTGGATCTAACCTAAGGAAAACAGAACAGGGCTATGTTAATTTTTTTGTTTTGCAGCAATGTTACTGAAAAGGTAATGACATTTTAGATTTTTTGACAATACAAGAGTGCCCCCTACTGTTCATGAAATGAATTAAAAAGCACAAATATGGGTGATAATATAAAATTGTTCTTGTCCTTAGTCAAAGTATTTAACAGTTGAACAAAGATTCAGGAATTGTTGCAAAGTATAATAATAGTTTCAGGTAACATACCAATGCTACAAATCCATCCGCATGTCTCACAGGTACTGATTAAATAAATTCCTGCATGAACAGTGTTGGTTCAGCTCTTCCAGGATTTGGGGGGTAATTTGCCCCTCCAGTTCATCTCTCAGATGTTTTTTGAACAATCAGGTTAAGCAATTCTACATCTCCAAAAAGTACAGTAATTTATGACCAAATATATGATGTGCTCTCCTCTGACTTTGCTTTTGGAGAGTTTTTTGACCTCTTGATCTCATGATTCTTCGGATAGGATCTCCAAATTATTCTCAGGGCTTACACATGAAATTCTGATAGTTGTCCAGTTCCAGATCCTTCCCGTCAATGGTACAGTGTTGTCCAATTAGTTTGCAGCTTTCTTCAGCAAACCCAGCACAAAAGTCACTTTGGTATGATCAGTGGGAATCTCCACCAATCTGACAGCCTAAACATATCACATTGAGCTGTAAATGTTCACAATTGATTCTGGTCCTGTCCAAACTTCTCTGGCAAGCTCCCATGGAACACAGTAGCTTTGGCTAAGCCACAAGTTGTTATGATGCTATGGGCAAATTCTGCCCAGCTGTTGCATTAGTTGTATCGTGACATTCTGCAAACACTTTATTTGTGCATCTGTCTGTTGCTGGTGTTACAACAATGCTGCTCTGATGTGCTCAGTGGATAGTACAGTTCCCTGAGTGAAGACGAGAAGCCATTCCTAAAATTCCCCTCTCTGGAAGATAGCATGAGACTTGTAAGATTGATGTCCACCTTACAAGACAGACCAGACAGGAAACACGACCAGGTGGGCAAATTCTACTTTATTACAAGGTTACGTTAACAGACTCTTGAAAGTCTCAAAGTATGTCTCTCCTCTTGTCCCCTTTACAGGCCAAAAACTAGGAATAATCTCCTCTAAGCCTCTTGCCACACTCACATTCCTGCTGCAGATTAAGCTGCCTTTTATCTGGCTGTTCTTTAGGTTGCTTGTTGTCCTGCCTCCCAAGGTCATTCCTACACACCATTACAACAATTGCATTCAAATTTTGCATCCACTTGATCTCTTTATCCAAGCCATGGTTGTCCCAAACATGCTTTTTCAAGAGGCAACTGGCCTTTTTGTTTTTGTTTTGAACATGTTTCTCTTTTCATCCAAGAAGCTTCTTCAAAGATGAAGAACCTCCTTGGATGAGAAACAGAACATCTTCAAAGAAAAACAAGAAAGTCCATTTGCCTCTTGAAAAAAGCATATTTGGGACATCCACTTGATCATTCAATTTTGTTCAGGTTCTGAATAATATATCACTAACAAATAAAAAACAATGCCCAGTTCAATATTATTGGCTATTTTGAAATGTAGGCATATTCCTCGATATTACTCCAATTCTCTTGTTTTTCTGCTTATTGAAGAATATTACAACCAGTTGGATGTTGAACTGCACTGGATATCCAAAATGTAAGAGATCTTAATTTTGTCACATTAATAATAGAATCCTTTAAACTGAACAGATTAATATCTTCTGCAATGAACAAATGTATTAGTATTTTCTTTATCCCTATAATAGATATTCATTAGACTTCACTGGACTTTTCCACCTCCCATATTTATCCCAAATGTTCATTAGATTACTTAATATTCCATAGTCTTTAGACAATGACTATTATTGTGTAGATTCTGGAAAAGAAATGTATAACAAACTATTAAGTCCCTGTGCAAGGTCTGTCTTTCCATTAAGATGACAGCATTTTCAATCCTGGTATTTAGAAGGCAGTGAAAACTTCTTTATAAAACCTTTTTTTATATACCTAACTAATGTGAATGCCTGAGTGATCATTTTTCTGTTTTGTTTTCACTGATAACTTTATGGACAGAATACAGTCCTTTTATGGAATATTTTACACTATTTTTATTATATATTGCCAAGAATTTTGGAGTGAAAGTAGGTGAAGTAAAAATTATTCATAGTAAATTTTAATAAACAAAATATGTTGATGATAGCCCATCCACATAACCACGCCCCAGACCAAGCCAACAACACAGTGAAAGTGTGGGCCCAGGGCAAGAAAGAATGACACAGTGAATAAATTCTTCTGACTGTGGTTTTTCACAGATGAAATAATTTTGCAGGATCCAATCTGGGTCCAATCCGGAGGTAGTATTCAGCAGATTCTGACCAGTTCCGGAGAACCAGTAGCGGAAATTTTGAGTAGTTCAGAGAACTAGCAAATACCACCTCTGACTGGAGATTTGACAGTATCCTTCCTCTGCCACACCCACCAAGCTGGGTCTTCTTTTGTTGCCCTGCACAGGAGAACGGGGCTGGAAAGCAGATTAGTGCAGTGGGGAGGGAATGGGATTTTGTAGTAATCTTCCCTGCCACTGTGGTTTTTGCTGCCCACACCCTGGCGACGGGCAGGGTCTGAGTTCAGAGCCCTGGGCCTCTCATGGTAAATGAATAAACACACGGACACAATGTTTACTCGGGATGAAAAGGCCCTGAACAAAAGGCAGGTACCTCCTTTTATTAGGTTGCTTGCAAGCGTCATAGCAGGAACAAGGAATTTTTCCTTATAAGGTAACCTACATAATTATGCTAATACAAAAACTATACCATTGCTGGGGTCTTATCACCTCTGCTCTTAGCCCTGCCCAGTTACTTTCTTCTCCCACATAACTTTCGTTTCTCCTTCTCCCATAACTTTCGTTTCTCCTTCTCCCATAACTTTCATTTCTCCAGCCAGCGCCCCTCCCAGCCAGCATTCCACAAGGTTGACCACTGCAACTTTTAGCATCCATTTATTGTAACAGTTGTATATTGCAACATCTCCTCTGTTTTTATTTTATTTGGAAGGTGATATATTAACACTGTCCTAATGGTGATTCTTGCTTACCTCCTCCGAGTCTGAGGCTTGCAAGTGCATTAGGATGCATGTTTTGTCCTTACCAGCACTTTTGATGATTTCATCTTCGTCTGAATCCGAGGAGAATGTTAACAGAGCTCGTTTTTCTTGTGTATGAGATATGAGAGTATTTACCTGTTTCTGAGTCCGTGATAGGTTGGAATCCAACTGGCTTAATCTGCGTTTTAAGAAGGCCAAAACTTTGCCCAAAACACAAGGGCCAATGGTACAGAGCACAAGTAGGAGAATAAGAGGACCAGCAATGGCAGATACTAAGGTGGTTAACCATGGGGAGAAGTTGAACAGACCCTGATACCATGTTTGTTGAGCCTCTCGTTCTCTTTGCCTTTCTTTTAGTCTCTTATCTAACTCTTTCATAGAATCTAAAACCACTCCTGAACTATCTGCATAAAAACAACATTCTTCTTTCAGTGCTGCACATAACCCACCCTGCTTGAGGAACAACAAATCTAAACCTCTTCTATTCTGTAAGACAACTTCAGATAAGGAGGTGAGGGAGTTCTGCAAAGCAACTATAGATTGTTCAATGCGGCGTAAGTCTGCATCTATGGTGGCGCTTAAGTGGCGAAAATGCTGATCAGAGGTAACAAGGCCAGCTATACCTGTGCCGCCCCAGAAGCCCCCAACCCCAGCAGAACAGCTAGTGTCAAAGCAGTTACTACTTCTCTTTTTGCTCTAAGGTTATATTGTCTAGGTTCTAGCAGAGAAACAAAATTTTCTGAGTCATATACATTCATTTTTGGAATCAATTGTACTTGAATACAAAAGGAATTTTGCTTGATTAAAGTATCCCCGCTGGCACAGGCTGTCAGTCCCGTGGAACATGCCCACATTGAAGCATCTCCAGGAATGAAGTATTGACCCTGGAGGCGTTTGTTTATATTGCCTCCTGTGGTGGTAAATACCTGGGTCCAAGCTCCTATGTTAAGGTTGAGTCGGTGAGCAGGTATGTACATATCACATGAGTACTTTCCCGTGGTGACATTTAAACAAAATTGCGAGTAATTCTTAGGTATGTGGCCCAAACAGCAGCCTTGGCCTATTATGGAAGTGATAGTGATGGTGGTACTATCGTGCCATCTACATTGAGAGTCCGAGGTGTCATTTCTTATGGCTTGTGAGGATCCTACTGCTTCATAGAATGGTGGAGTGGGAGACAAACATAACCAACAATGCTTAGATAAGAAAGTGTTGGAAGCATTCAGGACACTGTAAGAAGATTGAAGAAGTGGCAGCAAGGGATTAACTGTTGTTGACAAAGGTTGTAGAAAGGAAGATTTAATTTCCTTGGCACTTGGTCCCACAGGACCAGAGGAGGGTATGTGTACTTGTCGTTGTATGTAAAAAATGTTGCCAGAATCATACCCCGCGGTGTCATACACTCTTCCTCCCACCTTACTCCAGTGTCCCATAATGTAGATGCTTTCCTTTTGCAGTGAATCTCACAGTGACCATGTTGCAACGGGCACCTGGTGGTCCCCCTTCCCCAGCGCAAGGCATTTGCTTCCTTGAACGAGAAAGGGTGATTAAGTCATTTTTGTAGGGAGGGCTCCACCAGATGTGACCAGTGGACACACAGCTCCAGGATTTGCAAAAGTAGTCCGATAGGCCACCACAAGTGTGTTGATGGTTTGGAGAAGTGTCGTGACCTGGGCAGACATAAAGGCGGAATTTTTCACTACTTCTGGGCTTGTTGGAGTCCCCTGTCCTTTTTTTTGCATATGCTGCTCTGCCCACGATCATTTCAGCGAAGTCAAATTGTAAGTGTGGGAAACAAGTGTCAATTTGGGCATAGTAGTGTTGAATTCAATACCTGTCCATATGCGTCCTTGATGACTCATGTGATGTTGTATGGCCTATGGGCGTTAAAGCTGGTGGATGTTCCATCAGTCCAGCGAAGCGAACAGCCAAGCAGGAAGAAGAAGAGTGCTGTCATCTTTTCCGGATGATGGCTCCGCTGGTTGTGGACGGTGATATGGGCGGACACACCTTGCAGGAACCCAGAGAGTTCTGTCAGGAAGTTGGACTGCTGCGTAGCCTCGACCCCAGGTGAAGAGACCAGCAGGGCCCTTCCAAGTAGGGTCTGGCAGTTGGTAGTAGTATACCTGTGGTTTGGGAGAATCAGGGGAAGGGGGAGGAAAATGTCGCTCCGCTGCCGTCATAGCAGGGGTGCTGGAGAGATTGAGGAAGTTGAGAGTATAAAGACAGAGATTAAAAGTGTCTTGCATCGCCGGGAGGCTAAGGGTTCTTTTCCTTTGATCAAATGTCGTTCTAACGCTGTTTTTAGCGTTAAGTTGGCTCTCTCTATCAGGGCTTGTCCTTGACTATTAGCTGTGCTAGTGTATGCAGGGTCATTATCTGTTTTTATTTCATTTGGGCGTCCCAACGATGCAAAGGTGCGAATGTAATGATTGATGACATGTTTGGAGGCTTCTCCCCTTTGCGGGGTTGCCATTATGAACCTTGAATAGGTGTCAATAGACACGTGAAGGTATTTCCAAGGGGCAAAAGGTGAGAATTGAGTGACATCCATTTGCCATGTCTCACAAGCCTCTACGCCCCTGGGATTGGTCCCTTGAGGAAGGGCTTTTGCTTGCAAACTGCAAGTGGGGCATTGTTGTATAATTGCAGTTGCTTCTTCCAAAGAAATACCAAATTGTTTAACCAGAGCTTTTTTGTTTTGATGAAAATAACTATGACTTTCCCCTGCCGTTAGAGGGGAAGGTTGAGGCATCTTAATACTGATGGAAAGTACTTTACAAGCAGTATCAGCTACCTGGTTCCCTTCTGAAAGGAAACCTGGGAGGTGTTGATGACTACGTATGTGGGCTACAAATAGAGGATGGGTCCTAGATTGAATGAGCATTTGCAGCTGAAGCAACAGTGTCATTAATGATGGTTGTATAGAAGGAGACAGATATGCCTCAAAAATGTGCAAGACCAATTGGGAGACATATAGACTATCCGTTATGATGTTAATTGGTTGCTCAGGAAATGTCTCCAAGGCTAAGTTAAAAGCAGCTAATTCAGCTTGCTGTGCCGATGATTGGGGCTTTGTCAGTTGCTTGTGCCAGTTAGCTTGATCATACCAGACACAAGCACCATGAGTTTTAGAGCCATCAGTAAAAAACTGTGATGGCTTGAATTAGTGGAAAAGTAACTACTGGAGAGGAAAAGGTAATAGGTACCGTTTTAATTAGCTGTAGACGGGGGTCAGAAGGGAGATGGCAAGAGATGGGACCAATCCAATTCTCCAGAGCATCCTGCAATACATCTGACGCCTGAAAAGGGGGTCCCATTGAGAGAGTTTGAAAGGAATGTGTATAGCTTGAAGATCATGACCGAGCAAAGCCTTGGCTCGGTGACGTCCCTTGATACAAAGCAGAGCGAGCTGAAGTGAACCATAGTGGGTTGAGAAGGTAAAGACAGAGAGTTTTACTCAGAAAAGCGATGGGCTGGTATGGCCCCTCCCTTTCTCTAGTATTTTGGTGAAATCAATCTATGTTCTCTGGAAAGGCCAGCCCACTAGGGTCGCCCTCCCATTTCTTTTTCCTTGCTGCTTTCTTAGAGTTTACTTTTCAAACATCCAGAATTCCCCTCATTGCATTCACAGACACACACATCCTTCTCAATTTGCACACACATATTTCCTCTTCCAACTCATCTTTCTCTTTTTCCTCAGATTTCCAATCCTATTCTCTTCTATTTCTAGCAAGGGAATTGATGCCATTACCAGCTCTATTTCCCCTGTAGCTTCAGTCCAGATTGTCACATCAATCCCTTCAGCTAACTCCAGAGGCCTCTTCAAAGCCTCTTTCCTTCCTCAAAACAACACATCCACAAACCATCTCTCTCCTTCCTTCTTCCATTTCCTTCCTCCAAACAACACATCCACAAACCATCTCTCTCCTTCCTTCTTCCACCTTTATCATCAAATCTACATGCAACAAACAATCTTAGCTTCTCACTCCTGTCTTCTCAAGTACACCAGAAATTGTGGAAAAGCAGAACAATAGGGTAGCAAGACATTATTTACATAGTGTTAACACATGGTAGAGTTTTAGCAAAAGATTCCATTAATCAATAATGAGTTTTGTGTTAAGTTGAGACATAAGATCACAGCCCCACAGGTTAGTATGTAATGGAAGAACCAAGGGTTGGAGGTAGGCAGTCCCAAACGGCTGGGGCAGTTTCCAAAGGCCAATCGTCCGGCCACTCAGCCGTTCGGAGGACACCTACATCAGAGACCTGAAAAGACTTTGTTACAGATTGTGAATTGTAACAGAGATGTTAGGAGCATAGAAGCCATCATTTGCCATTCAGAGAAAAGAATATTATGATTATTAGAAATGTTTTCTAACAAGGTTCTAACATAGGGTGACTTAAGGCCATATTTGGCAGTGGCAGATTTGAGTTCTTTCATGAGATCCCATTCCATAGGGACATACTGAGGGGCAGGATTTCCCCCTCCTGCCGGGGCTTGGAGGACCATAGGAAAACAAGAGAGGTCCTCCGGATCTATTTTTCCTTTAATCAGTGCCTCCTGAAAGGTATTACGAACAGGCAAGGAGGCAGGAGAATCAGTGGATTTGATAGGGTTAACATCAGGAATGTGAGGGGGTTGTAGGGGGAGGGGAGGGGGGAGGAAGGAACAGCAGGGTACAGAGCAGGAGGTGTGGGAGTTTCTGCCGAAGAAGGCAGGGGATTTTTAGGAGATGGGGAAAGCTGACCCGAAGTCTGGTCAGAGATTGATTCAGAGGAATTGGGTCAGAGATTGATTTAGAGGGGGTAAAGAATATTGATAGCAGTCACGAGAGCTCTCCAGGCATAGAGGATTTCCGGGGGCTCGTGGAGGCTCGTGAATGTATTTTCCTATTTTTTCCCAAATAGATGGTTTAAGAGTGCCACCTTCTGGATAAGCGGGCAATGTTTTTGAAGATAAAGGAGAAAGGAGGTAATTTTTTGAGAGAGAGGATAGATAGTATGTCCGTTAGCTTTCTGCAAGTGATTCGCCTTCCTGATTAAGGATTGAAGCTCGTCCACATGCTTGGACAGAAGCTTGGAGATTGGGGTGCCCATACTTACGACGCGCTTGCCGGTCTCCGGTGCGTAAGATGAGAATCAGGGCAGCACACTCCTTCCTGGAAGTCGTGCTGTGGATGCAGCCAGATGCAGCTTTGCTAAGGGAGGATGTCCTCTTTGCAGAAGATTCCTGGGGAGGGATCCGTAACACGAAACGGCATCCCTGGGCTGCAGCTGGCTCGAATCACGAATCACGTCGGGGTTCACCAGTTGTGGTTTTTGCTGCCCACACCCTGGCGACGGGCAGGGTCTGAGTTCAGAGCCCTGGGCCTCTCATGGTAAATGAATAAACACACGGACACAATGTTTACTCGGGATGAAAAGGCCCTGAACAAAAGGCAGGTACCTCCTTTTATTAGGTTGCTTGCAAGCGTCATAGCAGGAACAAGGAATTTTTCCTTATAAGGTAACCTACATAATTATGCTAATACAAAAACTATACCATTGCTGGGGTCTTATCACCTCTGCTCTTAGCCCTGCCCAGTTACTTTCTTCTCCCACATAACTTTCGTTTCTCCTTCTCCCATAACTTTCGTTTCTCCTTCTCCCATAACTTTCATTTCTCCAGCCAGCGCCCCTCCCAGCCAGCATTCCACAAGGTTGACCACTGCAACTTTTAGCATCCATTTATTGTAACAGTTGTATATTGCAACATGCCACGCCCACCAAGCCACGCCCACAGAACCAGTAGTAAAAAAAATTGAATCCCACCACTGGTCCAATCCACTGGTCTTCCTCAGAATAGTCCAAAGCACACATTCTGGTGAGAGAAAATTTCCCTGAGGATGGACTCCAGCACCAGTCCGAAAGCTCGGAAGGCTAAACCTCTGGTCCCAGTGACCAACCCAGACCAGATCCTGGGGTTTTTCAGTAACATGCTAAGGAAAAAGGTGGATTTACTAAACTTTTGGAGAATTTCTGTTTCCCCTGAATATGAAAAATACGGGGGGAAAAACCCTGCCCATCTAGCTTTGGTTTATTTTTTATGACAAATTACAAAAATTCTTATCATTTGCCGGCTGAGATAAGCTTTCTCCCAAACTGGTGGTATCCAAATGTGTTGAACTGATATACTTTGTATCAGGCTAAGGGCGAGCATTGTATTATCAGGTAGGAAGCTGACCAGGCTTCTAGCTGGATAGTGAACTGACTAAAATAAAAAGCAAATATCTTGATCGTAAGATATCTTGTAAGATATCTGTAAAATACCTTGCAAGAGAGGAGGACAGCAGCCACAAATTAAGATATTCAGTTTCGTTCCTTAAATGTTCAATGCAGAAAATCCTACAAAGATCTTTAAAGTAGAGATTTTGCAGGTTTGTGCAAAAATTTTTTTATCTTGAAGGTAAAATGGGAAAAACGAAAAAAATCAACATAGGAAAGTAATTATTTTATACAGCAATAAATATAAACAAAACATGGGTCTTTTCCTGGCCATTAATAATCAAAGTATGGGAGATTAGCTTTACCGCAATAGCCCCTGAAAATATTCTCTCAACTTTGTCAACTCACCCTAAATGTAAATTTTATCCATTATCTCCTAGCAGATAGATTTGTTGTTCGAAGATTTATCTCTGGCATATTGACATCTTCTAAGTGCAGCAATACAATTCCCATTCTGAGTTATTAAAATATATCTTACATTTTAGCTGCAATAAAATGTATGAGTGAACATGCCTCTTTTGTGCATAACAGAAAATATCCTATCTGGCCCATAAAAATGTGCATTAAAGAGCATTTGTATGGATGCCAGACACTCCTAACAGAGTACTATTTTTCCATTTAATCTAGTTTTCCAAATATTTTATTGGTTGTGGCTGAGCAATTGATTAAAATTTGAAAAAATGAAGGGCAAATTTATGCTACAAGGAATCGTTAACTATGGTATAATGAGGGCACTCATTTAATTTACTAACATTGTATTAATTGTTTATACATTTAGACTATTAATTGCAGATAATAATTCCAGATTCTTTGCCATGCAAATTTAAGTCTTGTACCTGTAACATCCTACATTTAAGGATAGTAAGTTTTAGGATAATTACTCGGGCTTATAACTGAACCTTGTTTATATAATCTTTTCCTATACATCTCAGTTCAGTGCAACATTCATGCACTCTATCTATCTATCTCTCTATCTCAGGGCTGTCAAACTCTCGACCCATGAGCCAGATGTGTTATGCACTGGCCACACCTTTGGCCAGTTTAGCAAACCGAAGAAAAGTCCCAATACGTCATGTGACACTTCCGTGACAACATAAGTTTGACATCCCTGATCTATTTATATCCTTTCTATCTGAAGATGATTTTTAATCATTTGTTCATCTTTCAAAATGAATTATATTGCTATGAACAAATTTTGTGTTTATATCTGTGTCTGTGTATGTGTGCCTGTCAAGTTTTAGATTTAAAATCAAGATTTATTGCAATTCGATATTCAGCATTAAAACTAAGTAGCTAAATATATTTTATTTTTATAGAAAATTGCATAATTATATTAATTTAAATATTTGTATACAGCCGCTTATTTAAAAACATCACAAAAATTCAAATAAAAATTAGCAGTAAAACAATAATTTCCATCAGTTATCACATACATTAAACTATCATATAAAATATGAGAAATAAAATAACAAAACAGTAACCCAAAACAGCAGCAAACGAAGGTTAAAGTATAGCAGCTTTTTAAAAAGGCCTAAGAAAACAAATATACTTTCCCAGTAATGAAAAGCTAAGAAAAACATGATGCCAGGTATATCTCATTGGGAAGGGCATTCCAAACTCAGAAACGCAACCGTTGAAAATGCCTGCTCCTCAGTAGCCATCATCCATGCCTAAACATGGGGTGGCCCCTGAAGATAACCTTAAGTTGAAGCTAGGAATATATGAGAAGAGGCTTTCCTTCAGGAGCTGTGGTCCAAACCATTAAGGGTTTTATAAGTTAAGACCAACACTTTGAACTGTGACCAGAAACAAACTGGGAACCAGTGAAGGTCACAAGGAATGGGTGTGATATGTTCATATTGCCCAAGGCAACCTTATTCACATCATTGTCATGGCCCCTTCGGAGCCTAAGTCTCGAGGCAGCCTTAGGTCTCTCCAGCCTGGGAAGGGTTGCCAGTGGGGGAGAGGGGGCACAGGAGTACCAGGCAAGGGGGGAGGACAGGAAAGACAGTGCCCACCCCCACCCCCGAGCATGGAGAATGGAGAGGGACCAGCGCAGAGCAACCTGACAACTTGGGAGAAAAGCTCCCTGCCCCTCTTCACAAAATTCACTTGGGGAATGAGATTTAAAGAGATGCTGTTGAGAAGGGTGTTTTTCAGGAACAAGCATTGTTTTTTCCAGCCTCACTATATGCTATTACACTTTGCTGTGCCTTGCCCTGCTTGCCTTGTATGCTGTACTAGCCAGGCCTGGCTATGTGCGAGGTTGCAGTGACACAGTTATACTCCAGGTGGTGCTGCAGTCCCAGTGAACTCTTCCTCTGAACAGAACTCCTCGGAACCAACTTCCTTGAACTATGGTTGCTCTCAGAAATGAGCTGCTCCTCTGGACCAGTAACAGCGAGGAACTATTGGAGGTGCATGTTTAGAGCTTTGCTCCTGGACTTGCAGTGAACAGTGGAGCTTTTGGGGGAAAGTTGGAACAATAAAGGGGAGTTAAGTCTTTGTTCTGGCTGTGTTGTTTCCATGCCGGTAGTCATCATAATCCCATTGCAGTAATCTAAAAAAAAATACAAAAGAAAACTTTTATCACCAAGAACAACACAAAAAAATAAAAAACCAAAAAAAAAATAAAGTGTCGTCTTATATAAAAACACAATAAAAGAAACAAACAAACCAAACACAAACAACCACACACCAGAAATTACCAAGGCATAGTTTCTCACTGCGAGAGCAGGACCATAAATGGCACAAACAGCCTAGTGAATGGGGGAAAAAACAAAAAAGGGGGGGCCCCACCCCCCCCCCCCCCCCAACCCCACCCCCAAACAACCCCCCCCCCCCCCCCCCGACCGAGGGAAAGGTGCTTAATACACAACACATGCTACAAAGTTTCTACTGCCTATAATGTCAAAAATGGATCTAGAAATATTCCAAAACTATGACTTTAATTCTTTGGGAGAACTTCATGCAGAACATCCTGAAACTTATATATCTGAGCAGATAAACCACCTATTAACTGTAACTTTGGATCAGACTTCATATTGTTGGCCTTTAACGAGCCCAATCCTGCAGTTATCAAGGCAACAACCCAGTGCAAACAATAAATTATCATGTTACCTTTTCAAAATTACAAATCTGAAAGTAATATAATGATTAGGACATACCAACATATCTTTTTAAATATCTATATTCAATAGAAATTTTAAAAACATAGCAGATCACAACCCCAATAAGAATGTTGTGACAGAATACTAACATTTCAAATAGAAATCACTTTGATAGGATAAATTAAGGCATCCACTATAAACAATAGAGTTTAATCAAAATTACATTGAAACCTTTTGAGATTTGCAGTGGTGTTGGAATGCAAGCCGGTCAGGAAAATCATCTTCAGTATAAAGATTGCCTTTAGATGGCACTTTTTGATAATAGAAGGATTGGTCCAGTATGCATGACTCAGAGAACTGAAGACAGAAGTTTGATACTCCTGGATGATGAAAGCATGAATGCACGATAATGATGACGATGTTATCCATTCAGTCAAGTCTGACTCTTGGCGATTCTATGGCCAGTCTCTCCACATCTTCTAATCTTGTACTACTTCTTTTGAATTTTTCTATGCTGTGGCTGGTGTCAGCTTTGATGGTGTCCCGCCATCATGTTCTTTGGCGGACTGGTTTCCTTTTACCACTAACTCTTCCAAACATAATCGCTTTCTCCAATGAATTCCCCCGCATAACACGGCCAAAGTAAGCGATACACAGTTTCATGATTTTGCCTTCCAGGGACTTTGTGCAGAAACAATTAAGCAATTTTAAAAGTCTTACTTCTTAAAAGGCATCACCTGTAATCCTAAATCCTATTATTGCTTAGAAATGGGTCAATGTAAAATAATTTTGTGCTCAGGCTCTTATTGAAATAAACATCCATAAATCACAATGATGCATATGATTGCTAAAAAGGACTCAATAGAAATTACATTCGTTATCAAATCAAATCAAACGTTTATTGTCAATACACAACATGTGTACATTGAAATTACTACTTAAGTCCCAATCTTTTCAGTGTAGTTAGGGTTAATTGTATTCACATTTTCCCCCACTCTGGATAGACAAGCTGGCTATTCAAAAAAAAACCAGAACACAATCTTGTCAAAGCTGTCTAATTTGTGTACATGGGATTTGATCTTGAAGATATGCTCTGGGTTTTTTTCTCCTACTTTGCCTAGGTAAGTTAATGTGGCACAGCACATAAAGAAAAATAGGAGTTTTGGTTTAGCAGTAATGTCCAACAACCCCATCTTACAAACTGTATCAAACTGGCTAGAGATTACCACCTAGTCAGCTGTTGATTCTTCAATCTTATTGCCACACCTGGAATTACTGAAAAGACCTAGGTGTTATTAGCATATTGATGATACTGCAATTTTATCCTGTATCTCTGTAGGGTCTCATAGCAGTTCCAGGTAAATTCTGGGGAACATCTATCATGGGGTTAAGCAGGCAACCACCAAATTCACTCTGGAGATGATCACTCATTGTAAAGATGTTCCACCCACACCCATCTGGACAACCCTGTCAGAAGGGATAGTATTACATGTGCACAGATTTGGCTAATCCTGCAGTCTTTCGGACCTCCTGAATCTTGTACATTTGTTTATTTCTATCAAGGTTTTCCAGATAGTTGCAGCTAGACTGTATGACGCACAACCTTGCTCAACAGGAAATAATTACCAATAAACACAAATCACAGTTAACCAAATATTTGAGCAACTAAGGTTGTGATGGAATACAGGCAATCCTCTCTAATTACAATAATTGGTAATATTATTTATACAGCAATCTATTGTATGTACATTTTATATTACTTAGTACAGTGCTGTAAAATCAATGTAAAAAGAAACAATATGATGAATATGATGGAATGAAAAGACATTTATAAAATGGACTTCTTAGTCCATGCCAATTCAACAGACCTTTTGCCTTTATTTTAAGAAGCAGAATTAAAATGGACATCAACCAAGATGCTACATCCTGATAAGGGAAAAATAACATTTTATTAGAATGCAGCATTTTGATTAACATTGCAATTGAGTGTAGGAATTCTGCTTTCTTAATATGCTCTCTGCAGAGACTACTAGAAATATCAACAATTGTTTTGTTTATTTGTGATAAAAAAGTAGCAGGGAATTTACAGATAGAGTAAGAGTTTGTCTGGGCCTCTATAAAATCTATACCAGGGTGCCCAAAGTGGTCAATATCGACCCCCAAAGGGTAATGAGACTATCCATTATTGTTGTTGTTTATAGTGCTATTGGTTAAAAGGGTATTTCTTAAATTATTTTTTATTTAAGAAACGTTTGTGCCTGGATGAACAGTATGAAGAAGCTTCATAAAGTGGTTGATGAGCTGGAGCAGAGGTCTCCAAACTTGGCAACTTTAAGACTTGTGGACTTCAACTCCCAACTGGGA